>NC_090265.1:1625417362-1625740862 GCF_040414725.1 Anabrus simplex | reverse complement strand
GCGGCCGTGGCCTTAATTAAGGTACAGCCCCAGCATTTGCCTGGTGTGAAAATGGGAAACCACGGAAAACCATTTTCAGGGCTGCCGATAGTGGGATTCGAACCTACTATCTCCCGGATGCAAGCTCACAGCCGCGCGCCTCTACGCGCACGGCCAACTCGCCGGGTAGGAAAGGTGTAGCAATCCAAATGAACTGATGGGCCAACTACCACACTGGGGCGCCACGAGGGTAATTTCACGAGTGAAAAGACCAGTGGAACGTAAATGATTTTAACATGTGCAGCCCATGAAATTAAATGATGGTTTCCTTCTGGGAACTAATTTTTGAAATAGTAATGGTTGTTTGAGTTCTGAATCCTGACGACTGCATTGCTGGGAATATTCACTAAATAATTACATGGTGAGAGAGATCCCTAACCTAAACCTAAAGCCAGTCAGGGTGACAGCAGAGACCTCGGGAGTAACAATTATAAGCTGGAAATCCTGCTCGTGCATCATAGCAGACACATCAGTAAAACACATCGGTTGAGCTGCATGGCTCGGACGGTTGAGGCACTAGCCCTCTGACCCCAGCTTGGCAGGTTCGATCCTGGTTCAGTCCGGTGGTATTTGAAGGTGCTCAAATACGTCAGCCTCGTGTCGGTAGATTTACTGGCACGTAAAAGAACTCCTACGGGACTAAATTCCGTCACTTCGGCATCTCCGTAAACCGTAAAAGTAGGTAGTGGGACTTAATGAAAAAAATCCCGTATTATTAAAACATACTAGGAGACGGAATTCTAAAAAAAATCACCAATGACAGTTTAATGGATTGAGACGAAAGAAAGAAAGAAAGAAACAAACAAACAAACAAACAAAACGCAAGGAAACGAAAAACAAGGTAGTGTAATTAATTAGGGAAATAAATGAAAGCATGAATGACTGCAATTGATTTAAGACTGGGTGACTTCTGAGCTGAAGTTGACTAGTTCGATACCGGCTGAGTCCGGTGTATTTTGAAAGTGTTGAAATATGCCAGACTCGTGTCTCCAGATTTATCTACATCCATATATCATCATTATAGACCGTTATTCCTTTCATCGTTCAGTATGCAAGCCTCTGTGAATTTACTAAATGTAGCCACAATCCTCTATTTGTAACTAGTGCTGTGGTCTCATTTAGTTCTATACCTCTTATATTTAAATCATTAGAAACTGAATCTAACCATCGTCGTCTTGGTCTCTCTGTACTTCTCTTACCCTCTATAACAGGGTCCATTAGTCTCCTAGGTAACCTATCCTCCTCCATTCGCCTCACATGACCCCATCACCGAAGCCGGTGTATGTGCACAGCTTCATCCATCGAGTTCATTCCAAACTTAACCTTTATCTCCTCATCCCGAATACCATCCTGCCATTGTTCCCAACTGTTTGTACCAGCAATCATTTTCGCTACTTTCATGTCTGTTACTTCTAACTTATGAGTATTATATCCTGAGTGCACCAAGCTTTCGCTCCCGTAAAGCAAATTTGGTCTGAAAACAGACCGATGCAAAGATAGTTTCGTCCGGGAGCTGACTTTCTTCTTACAGAACACTGCTGATCGCAACTGCGAGTTCACTGAATTAGCTTTACTACACCTTGATTCAATCTCACCTAATATATTACCATCCAGGGAGAACACACATCCTAAATACCTGAAATTATCTACCTGTTCCAGTTTTGTATCACCAGTCTGACATTCAATTCCGTTGAATTTCTTACCTTCTACACCAATTTAGTTTTCGAAAGGCTAATTTTCACACCATACTCATTGCACAGATTTTCAAGTTCAAAGATATTAGACTGCAGGCTTTCGGCACAATCTGTCATGAAGACCAAGTCGTAGCAGAGGCCAAACTGCTTACTAAATTTCCATCTAATTGAATCCCTCCCTGCCATTTTATACCTTTCAGCAGATGATCCATGTAAACTACGAACAACAAAGGTGAAAGGTTACAGCCTTGTCTAACCCCTGTAAGTACCATAAACCAAGATATCATTCTACCATCAATTTTCACTGCTGCCCAACTGTCAACATAAATGTCTTTGATTGATTTTAATAATGTATCCTTGATCCCATAGTCTCCCAGTATGGTGAACACCTTTTCCCTCGCTACCCTGTCATATGCTTTCTCTAGATCTACAAAACATAAACACAACTGTCAATTCCACTCGTAGCATTTTTCAGTTAACTGGCGCATAGTGAAAATCTGATCCTGACAGCCTCTCTGTGGTCTGAAACCACACTGGTTTTCATCCAACTTCCTCTCAAAGACTGATCGCACCCTCCCTTACAAGATGCAAGTGAATACTTTGCCTGGTATACTAATCAATGAGATACATTGATAGTTGTTACAATCCTTCCTGTTCCCTTGCTTATAGACAGATGCAATTACTGCTTTTGTCCAATCTGAAGGTACCTTACCAACACTCCATGCTAATTTTACTACTCTATGAAGCCATTTTATCTCTTCCTTCCCACTATACTTCACCATTTCAGGTCTAATTTCATCTATTCCTGCTGCTTTATGACAATGGAGTTTATTTACCATCCTTTCCACTTCCTCAAGCATAATTTCACCAACATCATTTTCCTCCGCCCCATGAGCTTGGCTGTTTGCAACAGCACCAGGATGATTTCCTTTTACATTGAGAAGATGTTCAAAATATTCCCTCCACCTCTACAGTGATTCCCTGGGATCTATTATGAGTTCACCTGAATTACTCAAAACACTGTCCGTTTCCTCCCCCCCCCCCTTCCTAAGATTCTTTATTACTGTCCAGAAAGGTTTCCCTGCCGCTTGACCTAGCCTTTCCAGGTTATTACCAAAATCTTCCCACGACTTCGTTTTGGATTTATCTTATATACATATCTTTATTGCCCACCCTAGTGTACACCATCAGCTTACAGGCTATAAAGACAGACAGAGCGAAACATAGGAAAACAAGCAATAGCAACTACATCTCTCTTAAAACTACTTAACTACATTTACTACCTCTACATCTACTCAGTATCATCCCACATGTACGCGGATAGCCAGTACACATGCAGGACGATACCGCACTACTAACTACCCAAAGCCCAACCACTGACTACCACCTAAAAATAATTTAAAAAAATTAATTAGACTGGTCGCTGCAACAGCCCTGGCATGGAACACACGCCCACCAACCCGTCTACAGCAGCCACCAGCCTTGTCACGTGAGAACTGGTATCGTATCTCACCGACCCTCGCTGACAAACACTGTGTTCCTTTCCTTATCATGTGTTACAAGCCATCCTGGCTGAAACCAGACCCAACAGGTGGCCTGCAACACACTTCCGCTATGTACGTCACACATACTCTTGTCCATTGTCAGCACACTATCTTCCCTATCCTTTTCATTTCCGTGCAGACATGCTCAAGTCTAACTTCTTTGGAGTGGGGTCAAGTCCCCCACCCCTCCCTCTTCCCTTGATACGTCACCCTCACCTCTCACGCACTACTCCCGCTATCTACATCTCACCTTATAAAACTTGAGACTTAAACATCAGCTAACAACCATTTAAAATCCCTGATCAACGCACCTAAAACAATTAACACTTTTTTTTTTTACACAGACAAACTTTTTTCATTCGAAGTCCATTAGTTCACTCAGTCTTCTCCACCTACTGCACCACACTTCATATATCAAACCGACTCACCTTATTAAGCTTCAGACTTAAACATCAACTAACAATCATTTTATATCGCACTTAAAACAATTTGACTTTTTTTAATATTTCACTTACACACAAACAAACAGTTTCCATTCCAAATCCATTAGTTCACTCCGTCTTCTCAGTCTACAACACCTCAGTTACATCAAACTGTTAGATCCCATTTCTTCCATCCTATTAAACTTAATACATAAACATCAAGAATCCCTCAATTTTACACCCTTCATCAAGGCATCTACACCATTTACATTTTTGAAATTTTTTTTATGACCTACTTTCATAATTTCCATACTGCCAACATTTTCTCCTTAACTACATTCCCACTTAATCTATCACAATTCTATCACATATACCTTCTTTCTACCCCCTCCTCACACAAATACACTTAAACAATCCATTTTTTTCACTCCTCATTTACACACCAACAGACAGTACTCCATTCCAAGTCCATTAGTTCACTCAGTCAACTCGCTTTTTTTGTTTTATTTATTATTTTTTAAAATTTTTTCTTCCACCTAAGCTTTACACTACCCTCAAACCTACTCAACCTCCCCTTTTCTCAACGCTTACCTAATTTTCTCAGGCTTTCCCTTTGCCCCAGGCGGATAACCTTTCCACAGGGCAAGGTGTTCTCCCCCTTTCCCCTAACACTACAGCCCCCTCTTCTGATATCATGATTACGATGATACCCTTCCCGCATTTGCTCAGGGCGGATATCCATTCCCCTGAGCAGAATGCCTTCCCCCTTCCTCCCTCAGCACGAACCACATTATCTGTACAACCCCTGTTACTCCCTCAATTTCTTTATAAATATAGCTCTGGCCACATTTAAGAATTTCGCTATATTCGTTCCTTTCTCCCACTCTCTACATAACCAAGATGTTATCTTATAGCTTTCCCCTACCATATGCAGCTCCTTCTTACTTAGTAGTTTGATCTTTATCTCCGCCAAAGGTCGGCATTGATTAAAAATATGCAGGTCCTCCCACTTCTCTCCACATAACACACATCTATCCCTATTCTCACTACCTACCCACCCCCTATTCCTCGGAACACCCAATACCCACCAATACAAACCTCTCTTATCCCTTCTACCCTCAAACTCCGTTTTCGGGTTTATTACTTCCACCAATTTATTTAATACTGATAAAGAGACTCTCTCTCTACATTCCCCTATTAAGCTCTGTCTTTCAATATCTAGTAGTCTTCCCTTTATCCTTTCCCATACCCATTTATTCCTACCATCCCCCCAGACCTCTCCATATACCCCCAATCCAATCTTTTGTAACCATTTTTTGCACTTATTCACCCAGTAACCTTCATTCGCCATACCTTTCTGAAAATTAAACGTTTCTTGTACTAACGCCCCACCCTTCCCTTCCTCCAATCTAATCCAGTACTTGAACACCCTCTTAGCTATTTCAACCTCTATCGATTCTTTACAGACTAATCTGGCCCCGGCATTGGCTGTACAATTCGGTAGGTCCATCATGATCTTGCTAAATTTCGCCACCACCTGGTTTAGTTCACTCCTGTCTTCCTCCATTCCCCATACTTCAACCCCAAATAGCATTTTGCCCATTACCAGTGATTTAAACACCGTTTTATGAATTTTGTATTTAACGTCTGGAAATTTCTTTTCTAATACTCCTACTACCGCAAGCACTCCTCTTCCTTTAAGTTTTGCCTTCTTACACTGATTTTTCCAAGAAGCATTCTTACTAATTATTACACCTAGGTACTCATTTTTTCTCCCGGTTTAATTTCTTCCTGCTCCAGCCTCCAGACTTCCTTATTCTTTCTCCCACCCCTTTTCCTACACACCATTATCTGAGTCTTTCTTACATTTACTCTGAGAGACCATTTCCTAGTATATTCAACTACCTTGTCCAACCCTTTTTGCAACCCATTTGCCGTCAAAGCCAAAATCAATAGGTCATCCGCGAATAGCAACCCCGGAACCTCCATTTTCCCTACCCAAGGGCATTGCCATGCGTCTCCACCATGACCCTCTAAAATATTATTTATAAATAATATAAATAATATCGGGGATAACTTACATCCCTGTCTCACCCCGCTTTTCGATTCAAAACACTTACTCAACCTTCCATCCTGCAATTTAATCATCACAAACACTTCCTCATAAATAGTTTCAATTGCCACCCTCATTTTTTTCGACATTTCAACCTCCCCTAATCTCAAAAATAGCGCCTCCCTACTGACCGTATCAAAGGCTTTTTCTAAGTCAATCGCTGCTATAAATAATTTACGCCCTGCTATCCTCACATACTTTGTAATCAAAGTGTCCAGAATCCAAACATTATCAACTGTATTACATCCTTTCATAAATCCATTTTGGAACTCAGATATCCTACCGTACTGTTCCGCCAAATTTGTTATCCTATTCGCCAAAACCCCTGTGTATACCTTTGACAGCGAGTCTAGGAGTGTAATTCCTCTATAGTTGTTTGGATCACTACTAGCTCCTTTATTTTTATAAATAGGGCATAATACCCCCTTCCTCCATTCTCTAGGAAATTTCCCCGTTTCCAGCAACCTATTAAAGAATTTCACAATCCCTCTCAACATCGGTTCATTTGCCCCTACCTCTTTCCATACACTATTGGAAATACCATTCACACCTCCTGCAGCCTTGGGTCTAGCATTTTTTAATACTGTAATTACCTCCTGCCTTGTTATCTCCCCATCCAATATTGTAATGCCTACTTCCAGTTCCCTTCCAATTTGTGACTTGTCTATTTCTCTACCCAATTTCCTCTCCCCTTCTAAAAGCCTTTTAAAATGCCTAACCCACTCGTTTTCTCCTATTTTATCCCCCTTCCCCTCCGGTTTCGTTCTTCTGATCTTGTTTATTGACTCCGAAATCCTCTCAAATTTCTTCTCTCTACAATATATATTTATTTTTTCAGCTTCCGCCTCCTTCCATCCTCTTTTCTTCTCATTCAATACCTCCTTATATTCCCTTCTCAATTTACAATATTCCTTCCTTTTTTCTTGCACACCCTCCTTCCTAAACTCCGCTAGGGCTCTCATTACAACCTCACGTTTTCTCCTACAGTCTTCATCAAACCATCCATTCATTTTATTCTTTTTTCCCTCTACCCTTCTCCTCACTTTCTTCCCCACCCTCCATACAGGGAGTTCAATTAATTTTAGCACGTTATCCATATCATTCCCTTCTACCGCCCTTTCAATTCCTACCTTTAATATATCTCCCTCCTCTTTCAAATGCCGTCTTAATTTCTCTTTGGTATTATCATCCCATACATACTTCCATCCTCCATTCCTATACCTCTCCTTACTTTCCTCCATCTTTCCCTTCTCATCAGCGACCAACGTTCTCAATTTTATTTTGATAGGCATATGTTCTGTCAACCCATATTCTAACACCTCAAAACTTATTATTCTCCTTAACGCTATCTCTGAGCTTATTCCTATGTCCACCACACTCCCTCCATTTGTTGTAATATACGTCAAATCTCCCACACTATCCCCCTTCATCCACCCATTTAAAATAAATAAATGTTCTAGAGCACATAACTCTAATAACCTTTCTCCATAACTATTTACAACATTATCCTTACTCTTCCTTTGCAGTACCCCATCTACTTTTACTTCTTTCCCGTATACCGGTACTCTATTGCTCACTCTCGCATTCCAATCCCCCAATAAAATCATCCCATCTTCTACATACATTCCTTTAATTGTGTTTATTTCTTCAATCAGTTCGTCAAAAAAATGTTTATTTGCATACACTGAATCGCTCGGATGGTTATAAAGCAGTGCCAAACAAATTGCTTCCGCTGCCCCCTTCCCCATTTTTACTCTCAACCACACTACCCCTTCTACCCTAGTCTGTAACGTCTCCACCCATTCAGCTATCTCATTTCTTATTAAAACTACTATGCCCCCTGGGTTTCGGCCCCTCTTCCATATTTTTTTCCTTAACACGTTAACTACTCTATAACCGTCCCATGTAATTTCAACCCCCTTCCCTAACCACGTCTCTACTAGAGCAATAATCTCAAAATCTTTCACTAAATCCACAATTTCCTTCTTCCCTAACTTCCCCATCAACCCCTCAATATTCAGCATCCCTATCACCATATCTAGTTATTTATTTCCTCCTCCTCCCTCCCTATACTTCTGCATTTCACCACTTCCCCCCTTACTTCTCGTGATTCTTCCTTTTGGCTCCACCCCATCCCTCTCTTTCTTCTCACCCCCATCCTTCCCCTTTTCCGTGCCAGAGCCTTTTTTCCCACCCCATAGATCTTTTAAACTTAAGGATCTCGCCTTATTTAACGCCTGCTTTCTCTCCAGGTTTATTTCTGCATTATTCCTATTCGGGGAAGTTGAGTCACTACCCTGACTCCTTTCCCTTCCCGTCACCTCTTCACTACCTGTATCCACTTCACTTCGGTCTAGTGTCCTACTTGTTGATTCACTCCTTCCTGGGCTGTTCTGACTCACCAAGGACTCTGCTGTCTTCGCTACCTGCCCGCTGACACCGCAGTCCCCTCTTCCCTCTTCCTTCTCCGTACTGATGTCGCCCTGCTCTCGATTTCTGCAACTCATTTCCTCCTCACATTTTTCCATCCTCAGCAGTTCCTCCTGTGTCCACGATCGCGACCAATTTCTGCCTGAAGTAACCAGACACCTCCCCACTATCTTGACTCGCAATCCCTGCGCTCTAGCACGCCACATATGCCGCTTATAGACATCCGACCGCATCCTGTCTTCTTTCTCTATCTCAGCCTTCAAATAAATGTTCGATCCTTTCAAATTTCCAGCATTCCTCAGAAGTATATCAGCCATCAGGGTTGATATTAATCTTAACTTCACCGGCCTATGTCCCTTGTTCCTTCCCACTCTATATATTGTGACCGTATAGTCACATGAATAATTATTCAGAATTATATATTTAAGGAATTAGTAGGCTTGTAGCTTCCTTTGTTTGGATGCTGGCAGTAGCGTCATATTGCATAACACTTCGCGACAGAGAGGCGCCAAGATCTCCCAGGGGGTGGCTTAGAAAAACTCCCGAACTGCGCGCGTATCATGGAAAAAGGGGAAGAAGAATACAATTTTGCTGACTCCATATTGAAAACAAAAGCTAACGTCCAGCGATGCCAAAGCGATGGGGCGATTTCAGGGGTATTTTCTGCTCAATAAAGGCTAAACTAACCAGAAAACATACGGCAGAGTAATAAGAGGATTATTGGATGAATGGAAAAATTAAAAATCAAGGTAGAATAATCTCACCTACGAATATGCATCTTCAAATGGTTACGTAATTTCCTCGGCGTCCCCACGCCTACAGGGTCGCCAAATACTCTTAGCGAATACTACCCCCACCCCGATTGTATTGGAATTAATTACGACAAATCCACCGATCATCCCGAGTTCCGCATAACAGCGTGTATTTCGGAGTAGTTGGCCACACAAATTGCCGCACCGCTGGGATTCGTAAGCCTTGTGGATCTGGAAAACTAAAATGTGTAGGAGGAAGATGTCTCCCAAGCATTCCCCACCCTAGAGAGCCTTTATATTTGCCTGCACATATGAGGGTGAAGGCCAGTCTTTGAGGAGTCTACGAGGTGACCACACGGCCGATTTGTGGTCGGGCTTGCCTTTTCTTTGTATAGAAATGTTGATATAAACGGGAGTGCAAATATGTATAATTTCTCATACGAATTGTCGGTAGAGAACTTAACGGAGCGATAGTGCTGTATGAATTACAGATTGTTCGCAACGCGCCACAAAATTACGTGAATTACGTCGTATGTTCGCATCGCGAAACTGTGACGCCGTGATGTGCCGAATCTCGGACGGAGAAAACAATTCTTCAATTCATCTCCCGTGGTAAAGAGAGTCCGTGGTGTGTGAGGAATAATTTGAATTTTGTGAAGGTAGACATATAAAAAAAGGTAGCACGAAATTCCGTGTAATATGATATAAACAGAAAACAAGTACCAAGTTATCGTGCTGAATGACGGCGTAATTGTAGAAGTACAGAGAAACAGACGTACGAGACAGGGTTTTGAAATAAATATAGGAACCCAATGTCACGTTAATTCAGTTTAATAAACTATTGCAGTGACGGAACCGTGATTTCTGTACTTTCTTTGTCGGACTGAGGTAGTATAGCTGCGTCCGGCATCAAATTAATAAATATGCAACTTTCATTCCGCAAAAGATCGCAATCATACCAATAAAAGGGAAAAATTTGCCTGTAACGCGAGTGGAGGAAGTTTTGTAAAGAAAAGTGTAAACAGTGTCATTTCAGTGGTCAAACCCCAACGCTATGGATTATTCCAGGAGCATCATGGAACGTCTTGAACCAGCGATCTCCCACTTCAGCAGGATGGGTTAAGACCTACAAGGCAGCCCTCCTCGGGGCTCGAGAGACGGACGATGGACAACGGACCAACATGTTGAGTACAAAATTATGATCTTATGATATTGATATTCCCTGTAGATAAATCATGTCAGAATATAGGAATAGCATGGGATGATGTTAAATTGAATAATTATAGGAAGATTAGAGTGGTCGGTATTTTCATTTTAGTTTAACCGTTTAAAGTTGTTTGGGAAGGAAACAAATTAGGAATAGAGTATGAATTTCCCATCTAGTTGTCTGTATTGCACGAGCATGATTATATCCTTGTTTTATGAGTACTGTCAGAGGAGACGGGGGGAAAAGGTTAATTAATTTCGTTGAGGTAACAAAGGAGCCTTCATTCTGGGAGAGATATGTGGAAGAAGACAGGTTAAGATGACGTAAGAATCATTGCCATATATCCTGTGAACCAGATAAAGTTGGATAGATGAAGTACTCGTTTTAAGGTAAAGTAGTTGGATTTTATGCATGATAATGTAAGGCGTTGCTGTCCAATATGTGTGTGAAGAGTCATGGCACCGAGGTACAAATGTCCACCCTACCAACTCTAGCTAGTGCCCCGTTAAAGAAAATATTTTTTTTTTTTGTGTGATTGCTTAAATACCTTTTTGGTAGTCCATTTGATTTCATTTAAATTAATCAGTTTGGTCGGATAATCTTATGCCGATCTATTAAAGAATTATAACTTCATGTCAGGTACATAGTCCGTATTATTATTATTATTATTATTATTATTATTATTATTATTATTATTATTATTATTATTATTATTATTATTATTATTATTATTATTAGTATCATTATTGTGATTATTACGACTATGGTTATTAGTAAATTCTGTGAGGTTATTAAACTCTAGTTTGCTAGCCCGTGGATTGTGGTAGTTTTACTATGGGAGGCACGAAGATGGAACTCCGGACTCATATGAGAGAGAGAGAGAGAGAGAGTAAAATCATGTCACGGCCCAAAGGTTGAGAGATTGGTATGATGAAGAATACCTGAGCGGGTTTGAGCATAATTCTATGCACCTGTTTGTATTGGTTATTTTGTTCGCGTGAATAAATTGGCCCACTGAATAGGCTTTTGTAAACGCACTAATGTTGGGTTTTTAAAGAAAGAAGTATGTGGCCGGCATAAGGGCGGTTGACAAGGGAATTTATGGCAGCTTTCCCCGGGAGGGTCGAGCTCGCTTGACGGGTCAAACCAGAACTGCTGAAAAGGCAAATGTATGGCCGTCCGTCTCAAGGAAGTGTTTTTCCTCAATCCCTGTTTCGCTCTGCTAGTAAAGGTTTCGTTTTTTTTTTGTTAATCGATTACCACAATCTAATACGGCTAAGAAAGAATGAATGCAGTAACACTTAGTTCATACACATGGAGAAGCGATAGATAGGGTCTTGATTTTTCAGGTTCCCCGACTCGAGAGACCTGTTGGTCTCCCGTTCGTACCTCGGACATGACAAAAGGGAGTCAGTCACACAAACGACGGCTAATGGTAATCCAGATGCAGTTACCATGTATGGAAAATGTTATATTTGTGTTTTCTCTTCCAGGTGTGATAATAGTGTAAATAGGATGTTGTTTTGATGCTAATTGATTTGTTTAATTGAGGCTTCGTGAAAAATCCTTTGGTAGTTCGTTTGAGTGGAGGGTTCAGGCCCTAGAATGTGTATAGTTAGTCCTCAAATGAGGTGATTAGCAGTAACAAGAATTATGTGCATTTCATGTTTTTGCGAGAGGTTGCGACGCCGTGAAGTCGTTTATCATTTTATGATTTTTTTTAATGTCTTTAAATATTATATTTCTCGTGTTATGTTCGATGTAGGTGGCCACTCTAATCTTAGAGTAAATTAGTGTAACTTGCTGTGTTTTAAATATGTAATTTGGGAATTAATCCCGGGAATATTTATATCCGTAACATCATAGTTTCCTTATAAAATTTTGTAAAAAGTTTGGTTCATTATAATAGTGTTTACCGTACTCAGCAGGTAAAATAATCGTGTCCGCAAACTCGAAACCAAGTTGATCAACCAAGAGCGTAATAAACGCAACTCAAATTTCTCCGAGTTGTTTGAAGTTAAATGTGAACACCCATGTGCTTAATCCGAATAGGTGATTGTTTTTGTGTTATAAATTTCAACAGTGTATGTCAATAGACCACATTATGAATCTTATAATGATGGGGATAAAAACTTCACTTGGGTGGCAGCCCGGACAAGGTTGTCCGTGGTTGGTATTAAAATTCTATGATGTAATTTAACGTTGAAGTTCAAGGTTATAGATTGTAAATATGTTCAACGGGAGTGAATTAAATAATCAGAAAATTTATTCGTGCCCATGTTTCTTGCCGATAGTTAGCATCCAGAACCTCTTCCGTTCATGTTATGCCTTTAAGTTAGTTGTAAGATATTTTATTTTTTTTATCGCCGCGGACGGTCTGCGACTCTGAGTAGCCGGGGTTCAGATCTTAGGAACGGGAGAGTTAGCAGTGACCTTGCTAGGCCGCAGGGCGTTGACTTCTCATGTGAGTGGATTACTTATTCAATCCCAATGAGAGGGAATCGTCACAGGCCGAAAAAGGTCCCTTGACCATCGCCTTCCGTGGAGCGTGGTGCCATGTGTTCATGACCCGACAGGGTCACCTCTTTGTTGGCACATGGTACCATGAGCTATGGGGGATGGTGGGAAAGGTCCCATATGGCGCCCAACGTGGTGGCATTTTCGGCATTTCCAGTAGGATTTTTCGGTTTTTTCGGTAGGCATTTTCGGATTTTAAATTTTCTGAAAAATGGGCGCATGGCATGGTAATGCCAGAATTAAAAATTTGTAGGAATGGCCAATTATGATAAAGAACTGATTTAGTTCATATTACTGGATGCACATGATTGGACCAATAGGTGAAAATGAATGACGAGTGACAGTAAAATTTAATTTGTACGTGTACGGCGAAGATTGTCGTATGTCATGGTTATTATCATTATTATTATTATTATTATTATTATTATTATTATTATTATTATTATTATTATTATTATTATTATTATTATTACTACGGCAATAACCATGACGGTCATTCATAGCAATTGACGTACCCAGAAATTAATAAAGGATTCTATTGAATCCGGGAAACAATGGAATGATTTTCCCGAATCTGAGGAAAACGAATATCGATACACTTCAGGTAACCATATTCATGGGTATTAGTCAGGAGGTACTACTTGCAATAGGCCTCATTGCTAATAGTGAGTGTTAATTCATGTGACGAGTTAGATTCTCCGTGGAGTAGCCAAGGTGACCTCAGGCCTTTGAGCTGATTCTGAAGATGCAGTAGATTAGGCTTCAGACGGAAAGTCTTGGGACGGTATTACCCATTGTATCAGGTGTATCTGCCTCAATGCTGGAAGGATGACCTAATTTATTGGCATATACCACCTGTGTTGGTATTTTATTTCGGATAGCTAATGTATTCAAAATTTTATCGTTAAGTATTATGGCTACATTCTTTAATTTTGATTATGCTCCCGGTGCAACAGGGGTGTAAATGTTAGGCAACTTCGAGTTAGCGTTTCCGTTTTGTGGCTACGTTTTGGACTTCATTCTATTAAATTGTAGAAATTTTCGAAGTTGAGTGGGGAAACAACCTTGAAGAAAACTTGGTTTCGAGTTAATTGACCAAGGTCCTAAGTTCGAGTCTAAAGGGGGGCTCATTTAATGAAAATTGTGTTCGTAATGGAATTAGAACAGATGAAAGAATGGATGCAGGAGATGATTCGCGGTAATAGCGAAAGCATTTTGGCGAAAATTAATCAGAATAACGAGGACATGCAGGGTATGAAGGAACTGATGCGTGAAAATAACGAAGACATGCAGGCGAAACTAAATGAGACTAGTGAGGATATTCAGGTAAACATTAAAGAAATGATAGAGAAGGTACAGGAGGAATGCAAGGAAGGGAGAGAGGAGATCAATAAACGGCTAGGTGACTTTGAGGAGCGGTTCGAGCGAATGACTGAACGTCAGAACGAACTAGTTGACCAACTTAAAGTCGATCGAGAACGTTGTAAGAAGGTTACCGAGAAATTAGGAGCGCGAGTAGACGGTGTAGAGGAAAAACAGGAAATTTTTGGCAAGATGATCAACACAGCGGTTGAGCGTGTAGGTTGTATTGAGGCCCAAACTATCAGTATGGCGGAGCAACTCGAGGAACACATTAGAGCGACAGTGGCATATCAGGAAACTACCAGTAGGGAGATTGAAGCAACTAAGGGGGAGATATGTCAGGCTCAGAGCAAACTATGTGATGTGCAACATCAAGCCGTGGCGGTGCGTAAGGAATTTGCTGAGTCAATAGAGAAGCAGGTATCCAAAGTCAAAGAAATAACGACCGAAGAAATAATTTCGATCCGAGAAGAGGTTCATAAGAGGGACGACCAAATATCAGATAGAATCGAGGATTGGTCCCATAAAATCCAGAAGGCGAAAATTAGGGTAGATACCCATGAAAACCTCATCCAAGAGTTGAGAGAAGAGGTAGGAAAATTGAAAGTACGGGAGGATTTTCACGGAAAGGGAAAGGAGTTCAGTCCGATAAAATCGAGCCCCGTTAACCCTTTCGAAATGAAGGTGGAGCCGGAAGGAACAGGTCTTTTTGCTAGGATTAATACCAGTCAGGAACAGTTATCTGGAACGCAAATGCACAATTCGACGTCAATTCCCATTGAACCAATACCCATTTACAATATGATGAAGATGGCGGAAGATAAGCCGAAACGGTTTAAACCTGGGGGAAACATGACTCCAAAGAAATTCTTGCTCGAAATGGACGGATATATGGCCGATAATCGGATAACGCCAGAGCGAAAATTGAGGGTTGTGGAAAGGTTTTTGGAAGACCAGGCCCTCGTTTGGTTCCAAGCGTTTCGGTACTGCTTTGATGGATATGAGAGTTTTAAAAGGGCATTTCTGGATAAGTATTGGGGAATGCAGACTCAACAGGGGTTGCGATTGGAGTTGTACTCTCGTCGGTACTCCATGACTGGCCCAACGCGCTTCTGTGAGTACTTCACTGGGCAGCTAGTCAAGATGAGAGAACTAGACAATCCCCCGGCAGAAATTGAGCTAATGGCAGCCATTAGTAAGCAATTTCCCGCCGACGTTCAACGCATGTTAATAGCCGCGAACGTAAAGACGGCGGTGGAAATGGAACAGGTGTTGCGGCACCTTGACCAAACGTCCAGTGGGCAGCATATACGAACTAGGCAGACAGAGATGGTCAACGTTTTGGATTGCCAAGGGAGTGCTAATCCAACCAGCCAGAAAGATCAGGGAACAAGTACACGGGAGCTGTACGTTGGGAACCGAAACCCAAGAGATGCGAGGTGGAGGTCTCGACCATGGGAAGAGTCCAGACGTAAATATGATAGACCGGCTTATAAGCAAAATGGTAATAATAGAGAGCGTCGACCATATCCAAAATGGCAACCGCGCAATGACGGAAATTCCCAACAGCGTAGGGAATACTACCAGGGCGACCTTCAGGACAGAAAAAGGGAGTCACAACAGTACGTCCGGGAGCTAAATGCATCACAAAATGTTAAGGACATATGGGAGCAGCCCATTAGGCGATTAACTCAGACGACCGAATGTAAAGGGGCTGAAAGCCTTGCATTGCAACAACACAATGCAAGTCAAAGTAGATTAGATCCCCGTGCGCCAGAATATGAGGCAGCTGAGGGAGATCGTCTAAAAAAAAGCCGAAGTACTAGATGAGGAGATAGCCGAATTTTCGAAGGCTATCGACCCTCAAACATTGTCATGGATAGTGATCACGATCGACACGTGGGTTGTACAATCTGATGAGTTATTGGAAGATAAGTTTCAAACCGACATCAAGGTCGTGAGGGAATTGCCTGTGATTTATATCAGAGTTCATGGGGTCCGAGTTCGTTGTCTTGTGGATACGGGAGCCAGCGTGAGCGTCGTTTCTAGAATACTATTACAAGAACTTCAATCCAAGAATGAAATCCCGGTTATCCCAATATCAAATGTCAAAGTTCGTGGGGTAATCCCTGACAGGACCACGATCTGCAATAGTCAAGCGTATTTGGATCTGGAGATTGGGAAGGATATTATTTCCCACCCGTTCATTGTTTTGTCCAAAATGGAATATAATGTTATCATCGGTTCAGATTTCCTAAGGGAATATAAAGCCCATATCAATATGGAAACAAACGAAATTTGTTTAAAGTTGGATTCGGCCCAAACTGAGATAAAGTTAAATGATTGTGAAGACTTAGAAACCGAGGAAAGGATTTGGATGACGCAGCTCTGTTCAGGAAACACGGAGGGAGAGGAAACCTGGATAGGAGTGGACGGAATGTGCCACAACGTTTTTGAGGAATCTGGAATGACAATCGCCGCATTGGAAACAGAAGAGGAACCATCGTTGGATTCAACCATTCAAGGAAAAATTCATGAAGCCAAAATTGGGGAAAATGAGAAGGATCAATTACTCAAAATTTTAGAGCAATGCAAAGAAGTTTTCGGTTCAAGACCGGGGAAGATCCCAAATTTCCAGTATACCTTGGTAGTAAACAGTTGGGAACCATTTAAGCAACGCCCGTATCCGGTACCAGAAAAGTATCATGACAAAGTCAGTCAAATAATTAGCGAGATGGAGGCTAGTGGTTTGATTATGAAGTCACCAACACCTTTTCTGAACCCACTCGTAATCGTGGAGAAAGCGAATGGGTCCCTTCGCGTTTGCCTTGACGCGAGGGCCATTAATAAGCGCTTAGTCCCCGAGTATGATCAAGCCCCCTGTATCAAGGACATCCTGAAGAAATTTCGGCATATGAAATTGTTTTCTGGGGTCGACTTAACTTCCTCTTTTCATCACGTAGAGTTAGACCCGAAGACCAAAATTTTGACTGGGTTCATGTTTGACCAAACGACGTACGTCTTCAATCGTCTTCCGTTCGGCATTATGAACGCGGGATCCGCTCTTATCCGAGCTCTTGATAGAAACCTTAGCGACGAGGTAAAAGCATTCACTGTAAGGTACATTGATGACATTCTGGTGGCGTCTGAGACAGTCGAGGATCATCTCGAGAAGATCAGGAAACTCTTGCTCGATCTGGATCGAAACAACTTTAAAGTCAACCTGTCAAAGTCACAGTTTTGTCAAAGGAGTATTTTATTTTTGGGACACGTGATTGATGCCGATGGCGTGATCCCAAACCCCGTAAAAATTCAAGCAATCCAAAACTTTCCAAGACCAACTCGGGTCAAGCATGTTCGGCAATTTCTAGGGATCTGTAACTTCTTTTCTGATCATTGTCCTGGGTATACCGAAGTCGTAGCACCCCTCCAAAATTTGCTAAAGAAAAATAACCGTTGGAAGTGGAACGAGGAATGCGAAACTGCTTTCGATAAGACGAAGGAACTCCTCGCCAACAGCGTCAAATTAGGTTACCCAGATTATTCAAAGAAATTCATCGTGCAAACGGACGCATCGAAAATTGGGGTCGGTGCCGTGTTGTACCAAGAAGACCCGGAGGCACGACCAAAGATCACATATCTGGCATTTATGAGCCGAAAATTGAGAACTCACGAGCTCAAATACACAGTGACTGAACTCGAGATGTTGGCCATCGTCACAGCCCTAGGTCATTGGCGGAAGTATATCTACGGCTTCCCCATTGTTTTACGGACGGACCATAAAGCGTTAACGTTCATGCTCAAGTCGACAATGACGAGCGAAAGGGTCAATCGTTGGTGTCTTTTCGTCCAGCAGTATGACTTAACAGTAGAGCATTGTGCTGGGAAAAACAACATTATCGCAGATGCATTGAGTCGAAACCCGGACCCCAGCGAAACTTCCATTTTCCACATCCAACTAGAAGATGAAGACCAGGCCACGCTAGAGAAGTTGAGGACTATAGGGGAGGAGCAAGAAAGAGATCCGGAAACAGGGAAATTGATCAAGTTCTTCAAGCGGAAGATACAACCAGGTACCGCCGAGTACTCAGAAATAGAGAAGAGGGCAGAACGATACAATTACTTCAATGGGATTCTACACAAATTTGTCGATGATAACCACACTCGATACAGGATTGTAGTGCCGCCCGTATTACATGAAGACTTAATCTGGTTGGCCCACCGAGCCATTGGTCACGCCGGGATCGACAAGGTTGTATCTACGTTAAAGGAAACCTTCATTTGGCAAAATTTGAGGAAGATTGTCCGCCGTGTATTGATGACGTGCGATATATGCCAGCGGGTGAAACACAACACCTTTTTGCTCAAACAACTGCCACGACCTTTGTTGCCGAAGGAGCCCAAAGAGCTCTTCGCGCTAGATTTTTATGGTCCTTTGCCCAAGGCACGACGCGGAATGTAGCATATTTTGGTGTGCGTCGATGTTTTTTCGAAGTTCATCCAACTTTGCCCTGTACAAAAAGCAAATACCAGAGCTGTCATAAATCAGATAAAGAATAAAATCATTCCGAGGATGGGTAAACCGGAGTGTATTTTAACAGACCACGGTTCCCAATTTACCTCCGGAGCTTTTAGAAGGGATATTGAACGGCTAGGGGTGAAGCATCATTTGAGTTCGATTCGCCATCCCGAATCTAATCCAGCTGAGCGGATCATGCGGGAAATAGGCAAATTCTGCCGAATCTACTGTTCCCGTCAACATTGGCGATGGGTGGACGTCCTCCCTATCATTGAGGAGTGTGTTAATGGGACAGTCCACGAATCAACTGGGATGATCCCAAGCGTCGTTCATTTCGATGAAGTGCCCAAGAGACCCTGGGTGAACGTGATCCAATGTCCCCAAGACCCCCGTTTATCCGCGGAACTCTGCATCCAAACGACGGCAGAATACTTGAAGGGACAGGCGGAAAAGAGATTACGACGTCTGCGTGGGAAAAGGTACCATCGGCCGCTACGAGTTGGTGAACTCGTCCTTGTTAAACGACCAGCGATCTCCGATCCCGCAAATAAAATCTATCACAAATTTGCGGAGCTATACATTGGGCCGTATAGGGTCATCGAAAATCTCGATAATAACTCGTACAAGGTCCAGAGTATGGACGGCACAACTGAGACAGTATACAACGCCGCAAATTTGAAAGTATACCATCCTCCAGGAAGCGGCAGAATAGACGCAAATCAGGTGGATGAGAACACCGAAGAAGAGGAAGAGGATCTGGAGAGAGAAGAAGATGAGGATCCATTGGACGAGGAAGAGGACGTTCAAGAGGATGCAATGGTCCACGTGATGTCAACGGTCGAGCAGGAGAACCAAGATGACCAGTGTTGTGAAGAATGCCTAGGATTGTATCAGAAGCGTGAAGCCTTGGGACGGATATGTTTCCTTCTCGAAAGAGAAAATGCCTGGCTGAAATTTGAGTCTCAAAGATTAAGTACTGTCAGAGGAGACGTTCCTTAAAGCAAGATTTAAACCAAGAAATTCGTAACTCCGTTCCAAATTTCTTGAAACCAATGGAGGGGCAGATGTGACCGTATAGTCACATGAATAATTATTCAGAATTATATATTTAAGGAATTAGTAGGCTTGTAGCTTCCTTTGTTTGGATGCTGGCAGTAGCGTCATATTGCATAACACTTCGCGACAGAGAGGCGCCAAGATCTCCCAGGGGGTGGCTTAGAAAAACTCCCGAACTGCGCGCGTATCATGGAAAAAGGGGAAGAAGAATACAATTTTGCTGACTCCATATTGAAAACAAAAGCTAACGTCCAGCGATGCCAAAGCGATGGGGCGATTTCAGGGGTATTTTCTGCTCAATAAAGGCTAAACTAACCAGAAAACATACGGCAGAGTAATAAGAGGATTATTGGATGAATGGAAAAATTAAAAATCAAGGTAGAATAATCTCACCTACGAATATGCATCTTCAAATGGTTACGTAATTTCCTCGGCGTCCCCACGCCTACAGGGTCGCCAAATACTCTTAGCGAATACTACCCCCACCCCGATTGTATTGGAATTAATTACGACAAATCCACCGATCATCCCGAGTTCCGCATAACAGCGTGTATTTCGGAGTAGTTGGCCACACAAATTGCCGCACCGCTGGGATTCGTAAGCCTTGTGGATCTGGAAAACTAAAATGTGTAGGAGGAAGATGTCTCCCAAGCATTCCCCACCCTAGAGAGCCTTTATATTTGCCTGCACATATGAGGGTGAAGGCCAGTCTTTGAGGAGTCTACGAGGTGACCACACGGCCGATTTGTGGTCGGGCTTGCCTTTTCTTTGTATAGAAATGTTGATATAAACGGGAGTGCAAATATGTATAATTTCTCATACGAATTGTCGGTAGAGAACTTAACGGAGCGATAGTGCTGTATGAATTACAGATTGTTCGCAACGCGCCACAAAATTACGTGAATTACGTCGTATGTTCGCATCGCGAAACTGTGACGCCGTGATGTGCCGAATCTCGGACGGAGAAAACAATTCTTCAATTCATCTCCCGTGGTAAAGAGAGTCCGTGGTGTGTGAGGAATAATTTGAATTTTGTGAAGGTAGACATATAAAAAAAGGTAGCACGAAATTCCGTGTAATATGATATAAACAGAAAACAAGTACCAAGTTATCGTGCTGAATGACGGCGTAATTGTAGAAGTACAGAGAAACAGACGTACGAGACAGGGTTTTGAAATAAATATAGGAACCCAATGTCACGTTAATTCAGTTTAATAAACTATTGCAGTGACGGAACCGTGATTTCTGTACTTTCTTTGTCGGACTGAGGTAGTATAGCTGCGTCCGGCATCAAATTAATAAATATGCAACTTTCATTCCGCAAAAGATCGCAATCATACCAATAAAAGGGAAAAATTTGCCTGTAACGCGAGTGGAGGAAGTTTTGTAAAGAAAAGTGTAAACAGTGTCATTTCAGTGGTCAAACCCCAACGCTATGGATTATTCCAGGAGCATCATGGAACGTCTTGAACCAGCGATCTCCCACTTCAGCAGGATGGGTTAAGACCTACAAGGCAGCCCTCCTCGGGGCTCGAGAGACGGACGATGGACAACGGACCAACATGTTGAGTACAAAATTATGATCTTATGATATTGATATTCCCTGTAGATAAATCATGTCAGAATATAGGAATAGCATGGGATGATGTTAAATTGAATAATTATAGGAAGATTAGAGTGGTCGGTATTTTCATTTTAGTTTAACCGTTTAAAGTTGTTTGGGAAGGAAACAAATTAGGAATAGAGTATGAATTTCCCATCTAGTTGTCTGTATTGCACGAGCATGATTATATCCTTGTTTTATGAGTACTGTCAGAGGAGACGGGGGGAAAAGGTTAATTAATTTCGTTGAGGTAACAAAGGAGCCTTCATTCTGGGAGAGATATGTGGAAGAAGACAGGTTAAGATGACGTAAGAATCATTGCCATATATCCTGTGAACCAGATAAAGTTGGATAGATGAAGTACTCGTTTTAAGGTAAAGTAGTTGGATTTTATGCATGATAATGTAAGGCGTTGCTGTCCAATATGTGTGTGAAGAGTCATGGCACCGAGGTACAAATGTCCACCCTACCAACTCTAGCTAGTGCCCCGTTAAAGAAAATATTTTTTTTTTTGTGTGATTGCTTAAATACCTTTTTGGTAGTCCATTTGATTTCATTTAAATTAATCAGTTTGGTCGGATAATCTTATGCCGATCTATTAAAGAATTATAACTTCATGTCAGGTACATAGTCCGTATTATTATTATTATTATTATTATTATTATTATTATTATTATTATTATTATTATTATTATTATTATTACTATTATTATTATTATTATTAGTATCATTATTGTGATTATTACGACTATGGTTATTAGTAAATTCTGTGAGGTTATTAAACTCTAGTTTGCTAGCCCGTGGATTGTGGTAGTTTTACTATGGGAGGCACGAAGATGGAACTCCGGACTCATATGAGAGAGAGAGAGAGAGAGAGTAAAATCATGTCACGGCCCAAAGGTTGAGAGATTGGTATGATGAAGAATACCTGAGCGGGTTTGAGCATAATTCTATGCACCTGTTTGTATTGGTTATTTTGTTCGCGTGAATAAATTGGCCCACTGAATAGGCTTTTGTAAACGCACTAATGTTGGGTTTTTAAAGAAAGAAGTATGTGGCCGGCATAAGGGCGGTTGACAAGGGAATTTATGGCAGCTTTCCCCGGGAGGGTCGAGCTCGCTTGACGGGTCAAACCAGAACTGCTGAAAAGGCAAATGTATGGCCGTCCGTCTCAAGGAAGTGTTTTTCCTCAATCCCTGTTTCGCTCTGCTAGTAAAGGTTTCGTTTTTTTTTTGTTAATCGATTACCACAATCTAATACGGCTAAGAAAGAATGAATGCAGTAACACTTAGTTCATACACATGGAGAAGCGATAGATAGGGTCTTGATTTTTCAGGTTCCCCGACTCGAGAGACCTGTTGGTCTCCCGTTCGTACCTCGGACATGACAAAAGGGAGTCAGTCACACAAACGACGGCTAATGGTAATCCAGATGCAGTTACCATGTATGGAAAATGTTATATTTGTGTTTTCTCTTCCAGGTGTGATAATAGTGTAAATAGGATGTTGTTTTGATGCTAATTGATTTGTTTAATTGAGGCTTCGTGAAAAATCCTTTGGTAGTTCGTTTGAGTGGAGGGTTCAGGCCCTAGAATGTGTATAGTTAGTCCTCAAATGAGGTGATTAGCAGTAACAAGAATTATGTGCATTTCATGTTTTTGCGAGAGGTTGCGACGCCGTGAAGTCGTTTATCATTTTATGATTTTTTTTAATGTCTTTAAATATTATATTTCTCGTGTTATGTTCGATGTAGGTGGCCACTCTAATCTTAGAGTAAATTAGTGTAACTTGCTGTGTTTTAAATATGTAATTTGGGAATTAATCCCGGGAATATTTATATCCGTAACATCATAGTTTCCTTATAAAATTTTGTAAAAAGTTTGGTTCATTATAATAGTGTTTACCGTACTCAGCAGGTAAAATAATCGTGTCCGCAAACTCGAAACCAAGTTGATCAACCAAGAGCGTAATAAACGCAACTCAAATTTCTCCGAGTTGTTTGAAGTTAAATGTGAACACCCATGTGCTTAATCCGAATAGGTGATTGTTTTTGTGTTATAAATTTCAACAGTGTATGTCAATAGACCACATTATGAATCTTATAATGATGGGGATAAAAACTTCACTTGGGTGGCAGCCCGGACAAGGTTGTCCGTGGTTGGTATTAAAATTCTATGATGTAATTTAACGTTGAAGTTCAAGGTTATAGATTGTAAATATGTTCAACGGGAGTGAATTAAATAATCAGAAAATTTATTCGTGCCCATGTTTCTTGCCGATAGTTAGCATCCAGAACCTCTTCCGTTCATGTTATGCCTTTAAGTTAGTTGTAAGATATTTTATTTTTTTTATCGCCGCGGACGGTCTGCGACTCTGAGTAGCCGGGGTTCAGATCTTAGGAACGGGAGAGTTAGCAGTGACCTTGCTAGGCCGCAGGGCGTTGACTTCTCATGTGAGTGGATTACTTATTCAATCCCAATGAGAGGGAATCGTCACAGGCCGAAAAAGGTCCCTTGACCATCGCCTTCCGTGGAGCGTGGTGCCATGTGTTCATGACCCGACAGGGTCACCTCTTTGTTGGCACATGGTACCATGAGCTATGGGGGATGGTGGGAAAGGTCCCAATATATCATCTATATCAACTTCAGAAAAGTTTATCTTCATTTTGTTCGAAACTATGTCCACCACTTTCAATACTAATTCCACTTTTGATTCTGTTCCTTCCTCAGGTACACCATACACAAACACATTTTTCTTGCTGATTCGTTCCTCGCTAACCTCACTTCTCTCTTCATTGCTGTTAATTCCTCTTCCAGTACCACCACCTTCTTTTTCAAGCTCCCTACCTCATCTTCTATCTCCGCTAACTTGTCATTTACACCTCCAATTTCTTCTTTTATAAAACTTTTTAAGTCCTTCATCTCCTTCATTTGGGTTGCCTGGTGTTCCTGCATCATTTCCTTAATTTCTTCTCCTTTGCTTGCTTCCTTCACCACTCTCTTGATCTCTTCAAGCTCCTCCCAGCCGAACGGTCCCTGGTTTGGACCCGGATTTTTTTCTATACCTCCTACCACCAGCAGCGTCGCAATAACCGTCGCACACAACATAATCTCCAACAATCCTTTATAACCACTAATTTCTCTTCCTCTCTCAACTCCACCTTCCTTCCAACACTGCCTTGCACCATGCCATCTTCCAATTCTTAGCCTGTATTGCTGTATCGTTATTCCCATATTGCGCACCTCAGCTCATTCACACGTCCGCACTTCCCGATGTCTCGCTCGTGACTCTCGTTTTGGATTTAACAACTATTTGATTCGCTCTGTTTCTTTCAACTATGTACAATTCTTTGTCTGCATCAGCCCTTGTTTAGAGCCATTTCTGATAAGCCTTCTTTATATGTTTACAAGCTGCTCTCACTTCATCATTCCACCAAGATGTTCGCCTTTTCCCGTCTTTACACACAGTTGTTCCTAGGCATTCCCTTGCTGTTTCTACTACAGCATCCCTGTATGCCACCCATTCACTTTATATATCCTGAACCTGCTTACTGTCCACTGTTCGAAACTTCTCACTAATCATATCCATGTACTTCTGTCTAATTTCCTCGTCCTGGAGATTTTCTACTCTTATTCGTTTGCAGACAGATTTCACTTTATCTATCCTAGGCCAGGAGATACTTAGTTCACTATCTATTTTTGTATATACTTTTCTATACTTAAAATAACTAATGCGGGGTAATTCTTGCACCTTTATATCTACGAAAACGGTACAAGTGGGGTGTTATTTAATAACAGGAAGATATACAGGGGTTAGAGTAAACATTGAGTAGAGTAAGCATTGAATGAACAATGTATACGAAGTTTTACTTCATTTTTGCTACAGGAATGAGCTCATTTACTGCAGATGTACGTCAAATGGAGGCGTAATTTCACGCTGAGGGATATCACAATGAACAGCGACTGTACAACACTCCACGAACGACATGAATACGGTTCTAGCCATAAACAATGGGCTCAGCTTCCGAACAACAAATCACCTGGCAGACGAGGTCGTAAAGCAGGTAACTCTTTACTTGTTGTTAAAACGAAATTACACAGTTGAGCAGGAATAATAGGAGTAGGGAATGAAGTAGTATGCTAATAGACGATATATAAATCATAGTCATATTTGGGACCAACGTGTGTTGAGAGAAACTTGATTGATTGTGGTAACTGCAGTGCTGAGCTATTCAGCTTCAGAAATTCATTCACGTATCCGCCATTTCTCTTGAAGACCAATCTGTTCTACTATCTCCTCGTGTTAGTAACTTTATCAGCTGAGAGACGGATGCACTTCGAGGAGTGAAGTGATGGAGTCAAGAACCAGTTAGGGTGAATTATTTATACAGAGCGAGTAGGCTACTGGCATGCGCCATTAATCTGTAAGTTTACGTTCGCGATGTGTTGGATTTGAACTTCTCCGTTGGCAGATCTGAATATCTTCCTCCATGTTTTAGCATGTTCATGCCAGGAAAATGCCAGATCTGTCCTAGTTAAGGCCACATTCGCAATTCACCTGGCCCTAGCGTTCGCCCATCCTGGCTCACTGATAAACCTGTTCGTGATGTGATTTTGCAGAGTACCGGGCGAGTTGGCCGTGCGCGTAGAGGCGCGCGGCTGTGAGCTTGCATCCGGGAGATAGTAGGTTCGAATCCCACTATCGGCAGCCCTGAAGATGGTTTTCCGTGGTTTCCCATTTTCACACCAGGCAAATGCTGGGGCTGTACCTTAATTAAGGCCACGGCCGTTTCCTTCCAACTCCTAGGCCTTTCCTATCCCATCGTCGCCATAAGACCTATCTGTGTCGGTGCGACGTAAAGCCCCTAGCAAAAAAAAATGCAGAGTTAAACTGCAAGCAAGAATTCTCTTTTTAACGTAGACTTACGCTTCTCGATAACGGGTACATGGACAGAATAGTGTTTAGGTTGAACGCATATATCGCCGAGATTTAACTTTTGATTATATTTAATATTTCAATTGACAGATAAAGAGGAGGCTACCTGTTTCAATAAAAATGAAAGTCGAAATCGTAGTTTGCATTAAATAGCGCTTCAAAGTAAGGCAAAATGCGAGCTAAATATGTGACGTCACACGCATACTCTGTTATAAGATGGCGCTGTGTTGACTCGCGCGCCCAGTTCGAGGTTAGCTGTCTTTGTGAATACATCGTGGTCAGTTGTAATTGGCTTTACGTCACACCGACACAGATAGGTTTTATGGCGAAGATGGGATAGGAAAGGCCTAGGAGTGAGAAGGAAGCGGACGTGACCGAAATTAATGTTTGAATTAATACATTTATGAACTGTTTGAAACGAAAAAGATCCGACTCCTTGGCCAAATGGAACCTGGTTAGATCCGAGGCCGGATCGGAAATCTGATTATTTTTTCTGGCTGGAAACTGGGTGTTTTTTTATTCCAGCATTCTACCCTTCATATTCAGAAAAGGCACGACACTACCAACCACAACGCAAACACGCAATAGTGATTGTATCCCTTCATATAGGGTTGGCGTCAGGATGAGCATCCGGCCGTATAAGAGGGCCAAATTCACGCAGTACACATCCGCGACTCCACAGGTGTGGGTAAAGCTATGGAAGAAGAAGATAAACTTCCTGAAAAATAAAACATAAAGTAACAGAATTATACCTGGAAAAGAAACAGATTAATTGAAATAGAATGACACGTTTCGTTCTTGAGAGGACATCATCAGATCCCATCAAATCACGCTCAGAAATGTTTATATATATATATGTGTGTGTGTTTAAATTCAGTTTGAATCCTGTAAAACATGACTCTTGGAACTTATCATAATGAAGTCCTCACTTCTCGGAAGAATTTAAACGAATGTTTTCAGGTTTCCTTATATTTTTGAGTTTGATTTGATAAGATCTGATGATGTCCTTTCAAGAACGAAACATGTCATTCTATTTTAATTAACTAGTTACTTTTTATGTATAATGTTCTCCTTTTCAGGTAGTTTATAAATGTATTTTATTCAAAATTTAATTTCGGCGAACTGAAGAAACTAAACGTTATTTTTTAAAAAGCAATAATTAAAATGAAAATTTATCTTGAATGTATTGGAGTGAATATTTTCTCTTTCTTCATTTTTATTCAAATTTCTAAATCGCTACCCAGTTAAAACCATTTAAAACGAAACGCTTAACCAATATGGTGGGATAAAGCAAGTTTTGATCCCTGGCTGAATGGTCAGCATAGCGGCCTTCGGTTCAGAAGGTCCTGGATTTTAACTGCGTCTGGTTCATTTCCCTAGCTCGGGGACTGGGTGTTTGTGATCGTATTAATACTCATCATCGTACTACACTTTACACCACAAAAAACGTGTATAAATCCTTGTACATAGGGTTGGCGTTAAGAAAAGCACTAAAAATGGGCTAAATCCATACAGACTGTCGACATCAATAACTGGTAAAAAGACCGAGAAGAGGGAAAATGAAAGTCTAGTAGTACAACAACTCCCACTGAGTTACCATAAAAACTGTTCCTCTGCGTAGGACAACTTCAGTTGTTTTACTGAGGCCGGATACAGGTTTATCAAAGCCTCCGAACAGTCATAGCATAGCCAGTATTTGTAATCGGGTAATACCTTGCAGACAAAATACGTAGACAACGCATATAATATTTATTTGAAATTAGGAACGATACTAGGAGTAAAATATCTTGTTGAAGGTCGAATGATCTCGTCAATTTCGTTCAAACACGAGCCGTAATCATCAGCGTCAACATCATCATCTCGATATAATTTTTTAATTGTTTAACTGTTTAATTGAGGATACGAAATAGATATTATAGCTTTTGATAAAAGAAGTATATAATAATAATAATAATAATAATAATAATAATAATAATAATAATAATAATAATAATAATAATAATAATAATAATTGTTACGGAGTTTTTCCGTGGTAGGTAGAGGTGAAAGAAGGTGCGGGTGTGAATAGGTCTCCAGCTACGAAAGCAAAATTAATTTAAAATTTAACAAGGTTATATTTTCTTTTCAAAAACAAAGAAATAACAAGCATGGCAGGTACAAAGTAGCAAATCAAAAAGGGTAGTTACAATATTTACAGGAATTGGGCTTCGCGCCCTAATTTTACACTGCTTGGGCAATCAGCTCAATTTTACCCCAAACACGAGTTTTAACAGAGGGGCAGAAAACCCCATTCATACCTAGGAGCCCTTGCTCCAAATTACACAGAAAAGCCTCCACGAGGCATACAACACTCCATTTTCAAAAGAGCCACTCGCTATCAAAATTTAAGCCTCTCCCAGGCCACACCAAACTCCACCTTCAAGTTGTCCTCACTGGACATAGACACAGGGGTAAAATACCCAACCTACTGAGGTCTATTACATGACCTCTAAAATAACAATTTGAGAGGAGGCGATCTTGCACTCCTAATACACTTGTTTTTAAAAACCTAATCTGGCTCTAGGCCACTAATGCAAGGGATAATCCCATACTACCGAGGTGACTTTAGAAAAGAGCAATTTGTTTTACATTAACGAAGAATAGGTTGAGAAAATAAGTTCACCTCAAAACAATAAGAGTGGGAGCTCGAGAGGGTTAGCACTCTCTATCCCAGAAGGTAGCTTAAAAGAGAATAGAAGAAAGATTGTTACATTTTAGGAAAAGGTTACATGGTGGAACGCTTCGCACCCGCCCCGAGAGTTAAACTGCTAAGCTAGCAAAGAAAGAATTTATTAATCGGCCATTACCTTATTGATGACCGCTGCCGAGGAAAGAGGCGCTTTCCGCCTCCTGCTATGTACTTTATACACTGAAAGATGGAACAGAAGTGGCCCGGAGACCCTAAAATCAGCAGTTTATATCCTCTCGCGGAAGGTTCTAGGCGTTAGGGGAATGAAAACACCCTCCCACAAACTTTTTATTGGCTCGGGTACAGAAACATATTCAAGTTGGGGGACGATACCTATGATTGGTCAGAGATTAATAACAGAAATTCGGGATTGGTTAAATGCAAAACAAGGGGAAAGAGAGGGGTATACAGCCAACTTAAACAATAACAGAAAAAAATTTAGCAAAGACAAACATTTGAAATAAAAATTTCTCCAACAAAATAGTTCTTTGAGATCGCACTAGGTTGCACTATTGTTGATCTTCAGTAGTGTCCTCTAGAAGAGAAAGTTCACACTTCTTACTTCAAGCGAAACAAAACCACATCAAAAATGACACAGTTCAAAAACTCAAAATTTTCCACGTGGTGACATCTTTTGAGAAAGTAGAGAATTAATAGCGTAGATAAAGTTCAGACTTCCTCCAGCAGAGGAGTTTCAACTGGCGCACATTTTAAATTAGCGGAGTGGAGGTGTACCGCCCGGTACAGACCTCCCCCCCCAAAAGTTCCTCCCGGGGTGACACATGAAATTGTTTGAAAACAAGGTCCAAGTTTTGATGTAGATATGGAGATTAATTGCCAAAAAAAATGTATAAGATTTTCTTAATTTGGTTTGATTTAGTTTCAAATTTTTGTTGTTGCAGATGAAGAATAGTTTTTAAGTTTGTAGAAGTAGAATTCTGAGGATAAACTTTTAATACTTAAAAGTGATGAAAAATTTTGCAATGTCCACCAAATATTGCTGTTGAATTCCTGAGTGAAGTCATTGCTTATCGTAACTGTCCATGTAGTTGAGGTTGATAAGGTTGGATGGCCAGACCGGCCGTTGCAGCTTGCGTCGAAAGGAGGCCGCTCGGACCCCTGAAGTACCCTGAGATACCGCTCGCCCGCACTATGAGGGGAGCAGAGGTGTTGAAACACGCCGCGCCCGCGGTGAACATATACAGGCTGCGGGCAAGTAGCAGGTCGTGCGCCGCACATCAGCCTTGGCCGGGAGGAGAGCTCCGGCTCGCCGTGAACATGTCGTCCTCGCTGGGGCCGAGGGGGCCCGTCCTCGAACCCAGCCGCGGCACAGCGCCGCGCGGCTGCGGGGGCACTGAAACATTTAAGCTAGGCGGCAGAATTGTGTTGGACCATCATGTTTCTTTTGAGGGCACAGGCATGTATAGAGATTGAGGGGCCAGCGGCGTGCAGATATCCATGGCATTTCATCTAAGCCAGCCACTGTGTGTAGTGGAGCAGGAGACGGGAGCGTGGTAATGGCCGTGGCAAGGACAGGATGGCAGTTTAACAAATCGGGGGAGGTTTTACAGAAATGCTTACATATAAAATAAAATAGAAGGAGCAGAATGCCTTAAGAGTGGAACTCAAAAAAAAAAAAATATATAACCTTCATATTCCTATCAAATTATATGAAGCAAGTTGACACAAAATTTACACCGGTTTCACCTGGGACAGGTGAACCCTAAATATCCTCTCGGTGGCTGGATTGCTTACTAACAATGTAACCGGCGTAAGAAAATCGAGAATGATGCATGGCCCATGAAATCTGGGGGCAAGCTTGCCCGCGGGAACAAAATTCTTGACCATCACCTGGTCACCTACCTTCAAAGTGGTGGGTCTCCGTCCACGATCATACTTTTCCCTAACCTTTTCATGAGATACCTTAAGATTGGCTTTAGCCTTCTTCCAAAGATCTTTAATATTATCCGGATCTATTGTCTCGGGTAGAATGTCACTCAGAGACCAAAGGTTAGAGAGCGGCGTGTTGGGAACAAACTTGAACATCAAGGAAGCTGGAGTGAACTTATGAGATTCATGAACCGCCGAATTCAAGGCAAAAGCTAACCAATGCAGGGACGTGTCCCACCTGGAATGATCTTCATGGTGATAGGCAATAAGTGCGGACCTGAGATTACGATTAACCCGTTCAGCCAGAGATGGTTGAGGGTAATAAGCAGAAGTAGTTACATGAGAGATGGATAAGTCAAAACAGAATTTACGAAATAAGTTAGATGTAAAAGCCTTAGCATTATCAGATACAATATATTGGCACGGACCAAAAGAAGCAAAAATAGAATTTAAGCAAGTAATGGTAGACTGAGCGGTAGCCAGCTTAGTCGGAAATAACCAAGAAAATCTTGTAAAACCATCTACACACACAAGGATGAACTTGTTGGCATTACCCTTTGACTGGGGGAATGGTCCTACATAATCAATATACAGGCGTTCCATGGGGCGCGACGCTTGCTGAGAAGACAAGAGGCCTACCTTGGTGGACATGGTCGGTTTACTAAGCAAACAGGATTTACAAGCCTTTACTAGTTCACGGATTTCACCGTCCATACCTTTCCAGATGAACATTTCACGAATCTTTTCACGAGTTTTAAAGATTCCAAGATGCCCTCCTAATGGGGTCTCATGATAATACTTGAAGATCATAGGTACAAGAACCGCTGGAACAACAACTTTCATCATCTTATCATGCCTCGAAGGGCAACATAGAACACCATTCCTCAGAACATAAGGGACAACATGTTCCCCAGAAGAAAGGGTTTCCATTATCGGAGCCAGCGTCGGATCTTCACGTTGGTATTTCTCGATATCCCTAAAGAGCATGGGAGCATCTGTTAGGATGGCATTAACCTTAGATAGTATGGACTCGGAAGGTGATGAACTGTCGACCGGTTCGTGGGTCTCGACGTCCTTAGAAAACATACGGCTGAGTCCATCAGCAACAACATTTTCGGTACCTCTGATATGTCTAACATCAAACTGGAAGGCAGAAATACGGATGGCCCAGCGGGCTATACGACCAGTACGACGCGGCCTACCTAAGACCCAGCTTAAGGCTTGATTATCTGTCTCCAGGTCGAATTTGACATGTTCCAGATAGAGACGGAACTTCTCTAAGGCGAATAAGACTGCCAAACCTTCGAGCTCATAGATGGAATACTTGGCTTCTTGAGCCGACAATGTCCTAGACGCATAGGCGATGGGGCGCCTCCCTAGTTCAGTCTCTTGAAGAAGGACTGCAGCTACCGCTGACGACGATGCGTCGGTTTGGACAATGAATTTCTTCGAGAAATCAGGCATAGCAAATACAGGGGCATTACAAAGAGCTAATTTAAGGTCTTCAAAAGCGGCTTGTTGAGAAGGTCCCCACTCGAATTTGATGCCTTTCCTACGAAGAAGGTTTAAGGGCGCCGCTCTATTAGCGAAGTTAGGAATAAACTTCCTGAAGAAATTCACCATACCAATAAACCTGGCGATGTCTTTAATGTCCTTGGGAGGTTTAAAATCACGGATGGCCTGTGTTCTAGAATGATCGACTGCTACACCATCCGGTGACACAATATGCCCTAGGAAAGACATAGAGGGCTTAGCAAAGGCAACCTTGGACAACTTAACAGTTAACCCAGCCTTACGAAGGCGATCGAGAACATCTCGCAGATGATCTAGATGTTCTTCAAAAGTCTCTGAAAATACGACGACATCATCCAAGTAGTGATATAAGTACTCAAATTTGATGTCGGAGAAGACCCTATCTAGTAGCCTAGTGAGTACAGCTGCTCCCGTGGGGAGCCCGAAAGGCACGCGGTTGTATTCGTATAAATTCCAGTCCGTGGCAAACGCTGTAAGATGTTTAGACTCTTCCGCAAGGGGAATTTGATTATAGGCCTGATTCAAGTCCAAGATAGTAAAGAACTTGGCCTTACGAAACCATGAAAAGCAAGAATGAAGGTCGGGAAGGGGCACAGATTGTAACACCACCTTCCGATTGAGAGCCCTGTAATCAATGACAGGCCTGAAGCCTCCTTGGGGTTTCGGGACTAAAAAAATAGGCGAAGAATACGCCGACTTAGAGGGCCTAATAATACCGTCCTTCAACATCTGATCGATGATTTCTTTTAGAGCCTTCATTTTAGGTGGAGATAGCCTATAAGGTGGAAAACGGACAGGAATCGAATCCGTAACCTCAATTTTGTATTCAATAAGGTCAGTAACACCAAGAGTATCAGAGAACACCTCTGGAAATGACTGACATAATTTACGAATACTATCAGCCTGCTCCTCAGGTAGATGTCTAAGGTCTAACAACATCTCATCCTGGGTAGGCGAAATAGAAGAACATGATGCAGAATTACACTTTAATAGAGGGATATTACAATTCGAGGCAAATTTGAAAGTGCAAGACCTACTCTGAAGATCGAGCACAAGACCAGTGTGAGAAATAAAGTCCGCTCCCAATATAATGGGGCAAGACAAATGCTTGGCCACAAACAATTTAACTTTCCATGTGAATTGAAAAATACGAATTTTGACATATAAGGAACCGAGAATTTCTAATGGAGAGGAATTAGCCGAAACGTATTGGATCGCCGACAAACAATAGTTAGGAAGCTTACAAACAGATTTCAATTTTGAATACCAATCAGCCGAAATAATAGAACAAACACTATCTGAATCTAAGAGAGCTGTTATAGGCTCGTTATTTAACTCAATTTTGAGAAAAGGGACCGGTGCAGGGGAATCCGCCGCAATCCTAAGACACTCTTTGGGACCTTCAAAAGATGAATTTGAAAATTGCTCGTTCCCTGAATTTACAACCTGTTTACCCGGGGCTGAGTCTCGGGAAGATGGATTAGTCGACTCAGCCGAAGCCACTAGTCACTTTTTATTATTGGCATAGGTGGAATTTGCACCAGAAGTTGAGCAGGAGGGGGTGCTATTCGAATTGGGACAATTCTTGGCGATATGTGAGAAAGCCCTACATTTAAAGCAGCCTTGTGATGACCCGGCTCCACTCCTTGTCCCACTTGACTTGATCAGTGGACACTTGTTGCGCAGATGGTCAGGCGACCCGCAAGCATAACATTTACGGGGATTGACTGGTCGGCGAGGTGGAGGCCGAGTATTACTAAAGGAAGGCGGGGGTTCTTTCGCGACACGCAAAGAATCGGCGTATCTAACTCCTTCCGCTGAGACGGCCAATGCTTCAAGTTCAGAGAAAGTTTGCGGGCACGCCGCGAAACACAAATATGACCTGTAGGGTGGTGAAATCCCTTCCACAATAGCTTGTACAATCTGATCCTCAGGGAAATGAAGAGCAAACACCCTAGTATAAAACTTAATGTCCTGTATGAAATCAGCCAAGTTTTCATCCAAGCGTTGTACACGGTAATAGTACTTCTGAATAAGGGAGGACCTGGCCCTAGCCGGGATGAAGTTAGCTAGCAAATGGGCATGGAAATCCTCAATAGATGACTGCTCGGCAATGGCTCTTACGATTTTATCTGAGAGAATACCAATAGCATACGGATAGATAATTTGCAAAATTTGACGTGGAGAAAGAGAAAACACAAGGGCATGATCCTGAAATTCAACTAGAAATCTTAAAAAAGAAATTACATCACTGGTGGTATTAACGGAAAACTTAGAGATACCTCTGAGCAACATTGCCAATGGATGAGGCAAGCTGCTAAACCCGGGTGACATAGTAGGTAAAGGTTTCAATGGCAAGGAAGTTAATTTAGAACGGATGTTACTCAATGATGCACGACGTTCAGATTCGTAGTCCAATGGGGCAGGGATAGTTTGAGCAGCAACGGTTATCCTATTAACTTCTCCCTTGGGAGGCGCTTCCTCACTACCTGCATTCACTGTGGTGGGTAGATCGCTTTTGGGAGGAACCTCCCCAGTTAACAATTGAGTGACCTTGCTAGATAATTCAGACATATTTTCAAGCAGCGTACTAGCTTCCTTCTTCTGAACGTCATTCAACTTTAGAGACAAGAGATCGTTAACTCTATTTGAAAAGTGATATAGCCTGGCTTGCACACGCTTAATTTGATTAGGAGAAGGGTCATTTTCATCAAAAATACTAACTACCGAAGCTAGCCCAGTAATATTCTCCGTGATCGTGGAAAGAGAGTCGTCAATTTCTTTCTCTCCCAAATTGGGGATGGAAATGGGCAAATCTAGGGACTCTCTAAGCTTGTTTGTGTCTACTGCAACCGTACCTCCAGATTGTACATTTCTAATAGTCAATTCATAGATCAACTCCTCCTTGCGCAAATAGTTAAGATGGAGAACATCGCGAGGGCCGGGCATGGTGACAGAACAATTTTGAAAAAGTCAAAAAATTCCAGCAACTGGGAAAATAGTTAGAGTTCGGAACAAACAATGTTTAGCCGTCAAAAGGGGCTAAATTGAGACCCATTCAACCACGCTCTGCTACCACTTGTTACGGAATTTTTCCGTGGTAGGTAGAGGTGAAAGAAGGTGCGGGTGTGAATAGGTCTCCAGCTACGAAAGCAAAATTAATTTAAAATTTAACAAGGTTATATTTTCTTTTCAAAAACAAAGAAATAACAAGCATGGCAGGTACAAAGTAGCAAATCAAAAAGGGTAGTTACAATATTTACAGGAATTGGGCTTCGCGCCCTAATTTTACACTGCTTGGGCAATCAGCTCAATTTTACCCCAAACACGAGTTTTAACAGAGGGGCAGAAAACCCCATTCATACCTAGGAGCCCTTGCTCCAAATTACACAGAAAAGCCTCCACGAGGCATACAACACTCCATTTTCAAAAGAGCCACTCGCTCTCAAAATTTAAGCCTCTCCCAGGCCACACCAAACTCCACCTTCAAGTTGTCCTTACTGGACATAGACACAGGGGTAAAATACCCAACCTACTGAGGTCTATTAAATAAAAATGGGCAATTACATGACCTCTAAAATAACAATTTGAGAGGAGGCGATCTTGCACTCCTAATACACTTGTTTTTAAAAACCTAATCTGGCTCTAGGCCACTAATGCAAGGGCTAATCCCATACTACCGAGGTGACTTTAGAAAAGAGCAATTTGTTTTACATTAACGAAGAATAGGTTGAGAAAATAAGTTCACCTCAAAACAATAAGAGTGGGAGCTCGAGAGGGTTAGCACTCTCTATCCCAGAAGGTAGCTTAAAAGAGAATAGAAGAAAGATTGTTACATTTTAGGAAAAGGTTACATGGTGGAACGCTTCGCACCCGCCCCGAGAGTTAAACTGCTAAGCTAGCAAAGAAAGAATTTATTAATCGGCCATTACCTTATTGATGACCGCTGCCGAGGAAAGAGGCGCTTTCCGCCTCCTGCTATGTACTTTATACACTGAAAGATGGAACAGAAGTGGCCCGGAGACCCTAAAATCAGCAGTTTATATCCTCTCGCGGAAGGTTCTAGGCGTTAGGGGAATGAAAACACCCTCCCACAAACTTTTTATTGGCTCGGGTACAGAAACATATTCAAGTTGGGGGACGATACCTATGATTGGTCAGAGATTAATAACAGAAATTCGGGATTGGTTAAATGCAAAACAAGGGGAAAGAGAGGGGTATACAGCCAACTTAAACAATAACAGAAAAGAATTTAGCAAAGACAAACATTTGAAATAAAAATTTCTCCAACAAAATAGTTCTTTGAGATCGCACTAGGTTGCACTATTGTTGATCTTCAGTAGTGTCATCTAGAAGAGAAAGTTCACACTTCTTACTTCAAGCGAAACAAAACCACATCAAAAATGACACAGTTCAAAAACTCAAAATTTTCCACGTGGTGACATCTTCTGAGAAAGTAGAGAATTAATAGCGTAGATAAAGTTCAGACTTCCTCCAGCAGAGGAGTTTCAACTGGCGCACATTTTAAATTAGCGGAGTGGAGGTGTACCGCCCGGTACAATAATAATATATAGCCCTTAGCTTGCATTCGGGAGGTAATGGGTTTGAACAACACAGTCGGCAGCCCAGACGATGGTGTTCCGTGGTTTCCTGATTTCACACCAGACAAAGGCTTGTGACTGTACCTTAATTAAGGCCACTATCGCTTCCTTCTCAGTCCCAGCTCTTCCCTTTTGCATCATCACCAAGGGATCTTTCTATACCGGTGTGGCGTAAAAAAAGGCAATAAATAAATATAATTCACCACTTAAAACACTTGTGTATATAAATTTCTACAAACCAGTTTCTGTTAGTAAACTACTATCTAGATGCTTTGAAGGTTTCCATTATAGAAACAAGTTGTATATCTTATGAAATTATTATGTTGATGATATTAGATTTACTAAATAATTTACTTTATTTACATCTTAATGCATCCTGACAGAACCGTGTATTGGTGATGTTGGTGAGGGTCAGGTAGGGGGGGGGGGTCCTGCCTCTTACGTGGAGGTCCGGATTTAATTTCTCACCAGTCCAGAGATTTTTATTTAATCGTGTCAGAAGCTACACCAGTCTTGAAAGTACAAGATTAAGTTTAATACAAACGGTAAATGTATTTAGCAGTCAATGATAGGTATATAAAATACCTATACAGTGAACCTGCATTAGATATTATGTGACCAGTATTTTGCAACATCATATTATGCTTCTGGTGTTGTCCTTATCAAGTCCTTCATCGTACACTTAGCTGGACATAATTTGCAAGCAAGAAGGTGATCCATGGTTTGTTCTTCTCTGCACTTGGACATGTTGGTGTTCAATGTGTATCCTCATTTCTTCAAATTACCCTTGGATCCACCTAGCCTGCATCGTAAACTGTTTAGTGTTTTCCACGCCACCTATCCATTGCCATAGGCCTATCCTATAGGTAAACTTTCACAAGGAATAATCCAGTCTCCTTTTACATGATGCTACTCTGATTTTTCCGAGTGGTTCCGTAAGGCGTTTTGTAAATGAGTGATTTTTCTTCCTTGGCTTGAGCCTTCCATTTGATGGTTTGTACCCGTATACAGGATGGTTTTCTGAGTTGTCTGCCTTTCTTGTTTCAATTCTGACTGCCACTTCACGACTCATACCTGTTGGAGAAATTTCCACTAAGCAGTACACTTTTTCAGTAAGCGTAGATTTCAGGCGAGTGAAAAGTCCAGGGATATTCATTCTTGAGTGAGACAAGACCAGGCCTCACTCAGGAGCTAATTTATATGTGAGGCAGTGAACCCGGGCAAAAAAACTAAGTGATACAGTAGAGGAAGTCCATGTTTCACTGCAGTATCTGCAGGCCATCTGGATGGGGAGTAGCCATTTCGTTCCGTTAAAGTTCTAATGATCTGTTGGTCCTTGAGCATTTTAACGTAGAATACGTCTGTAGTTTCGAAACCGTATTCGGGGCGATGCGAGTTATAAAAACATGGACGGTTTAAAATCAAGATAACCGAGCTCGATACCTGCAGTCGCTTAAGTGCGGCCAGTATCCAGTATTCGGTAGGTAGTAGGTTCGAACCCCACTGTCGGCAGCCCTAAAAATGGTTTTCCGTGGTTTCCCATTTTCACACCAGGCAAATGCTGGGGCTGTACCTTAATTAAGGCCACGGCCGCTTCCTTCCCACTCCTAGCCCTTTCCTGTCCCATCGTCGCAATAAGATAATCTCCAGACACACTTGCGATGACAGTGTTCAATATCTTATTGTCAGGAGGAAGGACCATTGTCTAGCAACAAGAGTCTGAACTCAATATGACGTCACTGTGTAGTGCAATAGCGCTAGTAAAATCGCCGTGCCGCGCTGCTAACAGCTCTGAACTCCGGCGTTGTAACACGTCATGCGAGGTGTCTTTTGATTTGTCTTAGATGGGAAAATAAAACAAATACCATGCGAGAAAGTTGTGGTGCGAAGCAGTAAGAAAACTTTATTTCATTCACAGAATATCGCGACGTAATATGGACAATAAAGTTGCTTCAAAAATATCCAAAACGCATGTAAGACGACAGAGCGGATTTTCAGCATTCCAAGAAACCGAAAATAATAAATGCTGAGTTTCAAAATGTTCTTAAGAAGCGTCTCAAAGTTAACACGCTGAGCACCGTGAGACGAGTCCACGCTACTTGAGCCCCAGTCAAGCACATCGACTGCCAACATGCTTTATTTTAAGAATACCTATGGCACGGTGCGTACGTAAAAACTTGAGGTCGTGATCCCGACACAGATAGGTCTTATGGCGACGATGGGACAGGAAAGGGCTAGGAGTGGGAAGGAAGCGGCCGTGGCCTTAATTAAGGTACAACTCCAGCATTTGCCTGGTGTGAAAATGGGAAACCACGGAAAACCATTTTCAGGGCTGCCGACAGTGGGGTTCGAACCTACTATCTCCCGAATACTGGATACTGGCCGCACTTAAGCGACTGCAGCTATCGAGCTCGGTTTTCTGGGATTTATCTGAAAATTTCTGCTACGGAAGTTAGTGTGACGGAAGTGTAACTCTAGCAACCTTGCAGGCTGTGGTGTAAGGAATGGATGGATGGCCAGACAGTGTTCCCAAGCAACCGTGCAGACTATGTCTTTATGGATGGCGGTCATCTGAAATTAACAGCCGATGACCATAATATATTTATCATTATTTGATTTTCGCAACGGGAAAAGTGGTTTCTTTTTTGTTTAATTCTTATTGATAAATAGCCTACACATATTTTACTTTTGTAACTTATTTTGCTGACATTCGTGTTTTATTCCCTGTCCTATAACAACCTGCTACGTTAGCAGGAAATGTATTGACCTATTTCATTTATTTACGGACCGAGCAGAGTGGCCATGCTACGATTGGGAAGCGAAGCTCTGCATTTGGGAGAGGCGTGAGTTCGAACCCCACCGTTTCTGTCCTGATAATGGTTATCTCTTTTTTCCCATTTCCAATTGCAGGCAAATTCAAGAACAGTTCCCTTTCTTAGGCTACAGCCGATTCCTTGCAACTCATTTCATCTTGTCCGGCTCCATGGCTAAATGGTTAGCGTGCTGGCCTATGGTCACAGGGGTCCCGGGTTCGATTCCCTGCAAGGTCGCGAATTTTAACCGTAATTGGTTAATTCCCCTGGCATGGGGACTGGGTGCATGTGTCGTCTTCATCATCATTTCATCCTCATCACGATGCGCAGATCGCCTACGGGCGTCAAATCAAAAGACCTGCACCTGGCGAGCCGAAGTCCTCGGACACATCCCGGCACTAAAAGCCATGCGCCACTTCATTTCATTTCATCTTCGTTAGCTCCTCAATTGAGCTTGGTGTAAGGAAGGGCATCAAGACGTAAGAATATTCCATGTACATTCATCTCACCTCAGTATCAAGAAACGGGAATAAGGGGGTAGACAAACAAACAGCATATCCTTTTTCCTTACTGTAACTTGTATCCTTTCCAGCAACACAAATTCTAGGCCACCATGGCTCAAATGGTAAGACCAAAACCAAACCAAACCAAACCCCATGGCACTACAGCCCTTGAAGGGCTTTGGCCTACTAAGCGGCCGCTGCTAATCCCGAAGGTATGCAGATTACGAGGTGTCGTGTGGTCAGCACGACGAATCCTCTCGGCCGTTATTCTTGGCTTTCTAGACCGGGAAATGGTAAGAGCATCCAATGCGAAATCGGAAGGTTGTAGGTTCGGATCCCATTGCTGTCCAATTGGCAATGTTTGTTTTCTACTTAACATATCTTCGGTATATACGTTGAAAATTTATTTCCAGTAGAATTTGTTCGTACCTAATACGCTTATGTACGCATATTCTACTGTACAACATGTATTTAAAGTAATTATAAAATTATTGAATTAGTAGAACTCTTGTACAGTACGCGTAAGCTTTTTCAGCTAAGTTTCTTGAGTCCTAAACAGGAGCAAAGTCTCTAAGGGAATTGAAGGAATATGATGCGATGTCGGTGAAAACCGCAACAAGCCTTCCTCATCGTGCTCGTAAACTTAACTCTACTACGACTGATCCTCCTGTTTATTACTCGTGGACTCTAGGGGAAAAGGGAGAGAGATTAAATCTCTAGGTCACTAGAGCTTTACAGTCTTCTAGCTTTGCACTGATAGCAAGTACATTTGTTTAAATTGAGGACGGATAACTTCTAGCATACACTACATTCACTTGGCAAATATCAGTCACTGTAAACATAACCATGTTTTGTGTATGCCTTCCTTGTCCGTAATTGTGAATTAATTCTGAATCGTTTTGTGAAGAAGCTTCAGCAAACATTATAACTGGTAACGGATTAAATTATTTATAAGGAAATATCAGTCAGCTGGGCTCAGTGGCTCGGATGATAGAGTTCTGGTGTTCTGAGCTCAAGTCGGCGGGCCGATGACGATAGAAGGAATCAAATAAGTTTTCGTCGTTTTGGTACATTTATCAGAAGATGAAAGAATTCCAGTTGAACAACATTTTCAGCACATCGCCGTCCGTGAAAACCTTGAAGTTAGTTGGACGAAGAAGTGGTAAAATGAAAGGAAGATGCAGTACATTTATGAGCCCGGAGTGAATTATATTAAGACTCTCAACCATGAGAATACTTTCATCATTGAAACCGCGGTAAAGGGGAAGCTACCGTTTCAGGATGTCCTGATCAACAGGAACCTCCGTGAGACTTTCAGCAATACAATACATAAGAAATTCACTCGCGCGGATAAGTATCCACGCGCCTCTTATCAACACTACCCGTCGAAAAAGCAATCTTTCCTTAACACAAACACACTCATTAATAAGGTCAAAGCGGTATCCGATGTAGAACAATGTAAAAGAGAGAGAAAATACCAAACTGTAACCATGAATATAAATGAGTTTTCATTGCATAACATTAAACATGTGTTTAGGGAAAAAATTACAATATAAAGGAAAGTGAAATGCATCCGGATACAGCGATCATGTGCTCCATATAAACACGACAGACAAAATTGGAAAGATATTAAGTAAATATGTTTAATACGTTTTTCAGTAACAGTTTTTAGAAAATAGTTTCTCAGTCTGTGCAAGCTTCATCTCTAAACAACTGAAAGATCTTAGTTTACTATTGTTAGATTTAAAGAAGCTAATCAACAGATAACCGGTTTGTTTTGTATTGATCTGTAATATGTTGTAAATGTTTCCTAAATGTAGTGTCGATTGTTGCAAAATATTGTAAAGGTCACAGCAAAAATTACAAATGTGGCACATGCAGCTCATTAAGCGCTTGCCAAGACGAATACCGCCTAGCCACATGATCTGCAGATATTGTGACCTTGTCTGCTTGGAAACATGCAGTAATTCAGCCGTATAGGTCGGTTCTCGTGACCGTGCCCGCTACCTTTTGTATCAGGCAGATGATCAGTTGGTCTCACGAAGATGAGACAGAGAAGCCCTTTCCATGAAGAGCTCACGGCAAGAAACGGAAGTGCTACGTCGTGGGGTAATAAAGTCGTGCGTGGTTCACCTCGAAGAATGTGGGTTGTTAGAAATTAGACCTGCAATTCTGGAGTGATACGTGGTCGGTGCGTTACTCAGCCTACAAAAGGAATTCAATTTCCGGAGGCAGAAGTACCCAAGCATGCTTCTAACCGCACTATTGAACTTCTTGCCAACGTTTCGAATTTTCACATCTGTGTTATGGCCTATGCGGAGTTTACCTTACGTCTGTTTTATTATTCTAACTCACGTCATAATTTAAGTTAGTACATTAATTCTGGACGTCAGAGGTAAACTCTCGTAAGTGACATTTCATTAACAGGATAGCAAAAAGGAACTGTTCAGGTGCATATTTTGCTGTATTTAAGGCAAGTCGAATCGACAGTTCTGACCATGGCAAACCATCGTAAGAACCAATACGAGGAGGAGTGTGGCAGAGGGCAAAAGTTTGAGATATTGTATAACTTACCATTGTTAATCGCTGGGTTATCCTTGCACATACGCCCCCTGTGGGTGGGGGCGGTAGAATAACACCCACGGTATCCCCTGCCTGTCGTAAGAGGCGACTAAAAGGGGTCCCAGGGGCTCTGAACTTTGGAGCGTGGGTTGGCGACCACGGGGCCCTCAGCTAAGTGCTGGCATTGCTTCCACTTACTTGTGCCAGTCTCCTCACTTTCATCTATCCTATCCGACCTCACTTGGTCAACTCTTGTTCTTTTCCGACCCCGACGCTATTAGGTTTGCGAGGGCTAGGGAGTCTTTCATTATCACGCCCTTTGTGGCCCTTGTCTTTCTTTGACCGATATCTTCATTTTTCGAAGTGTCGGGTCCTCTCCATTTTTCCCTCTGATTAGTGTTATATAGAGGATGGTTGCCTAGTTGTACTTCCTCTTAAAACAATAATCACCACCACCACCTTGCACATACGACAGTTTACCCATAATAAGAAACGCCCAAAGCAAGCCACAGACGATTAAAACCACAAAATCATCATTTTTGCATTTGCGATAATTTACCTCTGACGTCCAGAAATAGATCATACATTCTCAAGAAATTACGTATTAGTTAATTGATTGTATCTGTAATCTTTGGTTGCAGAAATGAAAATAAATATGAGAAAATTGGCTTGAGAAATCAAGAACTATATATGTACCATTGCTCTCTCTTTTGTTGTTGGTTTATTGGTATTGGTCCAGTTATGCCTTATCCATAAACAACTCCTCACTGCATTAATAAATTCCAGAGATTACATATGATTGTAAGTGCACAGTTCACTATGTTGTAAAAATGTTGTCTGTATATTATTCTCATATTGTTATTCGTTTAAAGAAATCTCCGCTGGATATTCATTATTGTATGTTATAAATGGCTTTGTTTTCTTTCAGGTAAGTACTCCGTCACGTTAGATGACCAATGGCATGAAGATGTCGACACACTAGTCAGTACTTGTGAGTATTTTTAATAACCTAAATTCATAGAGTGAAGCATAAGCTAATTACATCTTCGCTGTTATTCATCATCCATTAGACATAACACCCCAGTGAATAAACTTGAAAAGAACACAAGAAGAGGGCGAATTGTACAATGAGCATAGGGATGTAACTGGGTCTTGCATGTCTTGAAGTGTCTGTTATTTTACGCTCATGTTCATAAAAAAACACAACACCTTGAAAGGATAGAGATAAGAAGTTCATATTCACAGGACATGTTCATTAGTATATTCTGCAGAAACTATTAGCATTTCAGTCACCTGGGTTCAGTATGTGTCTTGTTGCCTTGTAGGCACTGGGTCCAACATGGGCACTGATAACTTGTTCCATGCGTGATGGCATCGACGCGTATAAGGCGCGAATCCATGCTGCGTTCACCTGGTTCCAAGTTCATCTTTGGTGGTTAGCACAGGGTCACAGCGCCGCACCCGTCGTTTCAGCATATCCCACACATTTTCGATTGGCGACAATTCCGGTGATCGGGCGAGCCAGGGCAACAGTCAGGCATCCTGTGACAATAAGAAGGCACGTGTTGGTGCAGCAACATATGCTCGCGCATTGTCCTGCCGCAATATGGCGCATGGGGTGCAGAAAGTGTATAGCTACGGGTCGCAGGATATCATTCACGTAGGTCAAACTGGTCACAGTGCCCAGAACACGCACCAACTGTGATTTGTGGTTGTAACCACTAGCACCCCACAATATAAGACCTTCAGTTGGCGCTGTATGCCTTATGCGAATGCAGTAGGTGTGATGCCTCTCCCCCTGCCTGCGGCGAACTAAAATGCGGCCATCATTTTCAAACAAACAGAACCTGCATTGATCCGAAAACTCTATCTGCTGCCATTCCTGTCCCCAGTGGCGTCGTTCCACACACAATTGCAGTCTAGCATGTATATTATGTATATTAGTCAAAGGTAGGCGGATAAGTCGACGACGCGCTGGTAACCCAGACCGTAATAAGCGGCGACGGACTGTCACTCATGTGTACGATGTGTCACACTGTTCGACTGTTGTACCAGAGCCGAGGAGGACGGAGATATGTCCTGCAATGCCATTCGGATGATGTGTCGATCTTCTCGAGGGGTGATCCGGGTGGTGCGACCAGACCCATATCGTCATGTTCTACGGCCTTTTGTGAACCATTCTGTACACACCCGTTCAACTGCCGACACATTTGGTCCCACAAAAGCAACAATTTCTCGAATGCACTCGTATGCATCGCGTTCCTCATGCCAATAATGCGCCCTCTGTCAAACTCATTTGACGGTACGGTTCTCACATACGTCTGCGAGGCATCCTGCACGTCCGCTAAAGTCACGCTGATCCATTACCTTCGGTTTATAGCAACAACGAGAGCCGCAGGCATATTTTACCAGTCGGTGGTGGTGCGCCGAGATATCGATGTGGACCTTGAACCTGAGGGCCGACATGGTTCGAATGCTAATCTTTCCTTCAGAACATATCAATGCACATCTCCTGCGAATATGAAGTTCCTATCAACGTGTACTGGTTTTTATAAACATGAGTATAATTATTGTACAATTATGGACAAATAGCAATGTTGACGAATATCGCAATTTCAATATTCTCAGAAATTAGCACTCAAGAAATGTAATGGAATTTAAAATAGCATGAAGATGAGAGAAAAGTAATTTATAGAATTTTGTTTCCAATGACTTCCCCTGAGGACACGTTCTATTAGAATGAATGTTGATTAAATTGTTGTTCAATGATTAAAAACAGGAGAATTTATATTTAATAATAATTTGGTAGTAATAGTAACCGTATAGGGCTTCTAATTCTTACATTCTGTCTCACCTTCATTTAAGGAGGACGCACTGCTAAATTTTTAAGGTTAATATATCTTGATCTATGTCAGCTTTTGGAAATATAACATCTTCTCATCGACAAGTACCAGTACCATCACCATCGATGTTACCGGTTATGGGATACAAGAACAAGCAATGGTGACCATCATACTTGAACTGTTCAGTGAAAAGTACCATCTAACAGTGAAATTAATGAATCATTGTTTGCCATTCTGGGATTTTTCTCTATCGATAAGCACGGCGTAGATAAGCTCACTTGACGTCCGTGGTCGTTTACTCGTCGAGTCTTCATGTTTTGACACAATGGTTACGCGGTTCGAATCCCGTTAGCTGGAAATATTTTTACCATCATAATGTTGGCCGGCAGAGTAGGGAAGGTACAGTAGTGTTATAGAATTTATGATCACTAGAATGCGTGCCAACAGTCTGGTTTAAATTCTGAACCTCTACGCAGTGCTCATGTGTAATGAGGGCATATGACGCCGTTGATGGTGAATCGTTTTGGACAGTTGTGTGTACTGTACCTTTCTGATGAGTACGGAGGTCCATAGACGTCAAAGTACAACTCTGAGCTACAACTGCACTCAATATGGTTTGTAAGGAAATACTATAATACCTAATTTCATTCCATTCGAATGCAGTATAAAACCTGGGAAGTGTAAATTTTATTCTTCTTCTTTTTTCTTATCTGGCTACCCTCCAGGGTCGGTTTATCCCTGGGACTCAGTGGGGGATCCCACCTCTACCGCATCAAGGGCAGTATCCTGGAGTTCAGACTGTATGGGTCGGGGGATACAACTGCTATGCTGATCAGGGGCCTTGCGGGGAGATGGGAAGATTGGAAAGGATAGACAAGGAAGAGGGAAGGAAGCGGCCGTGGCCTTTAGTTAGGTACCATCGCGGCATTTGCCTGGAGGAGAAGTGGGAAACCACGGAAAACCACTTCCAGAATGGCTGAGGTGGGAATCAGTTGAATTCCCGAGGCTGAGTGGACCCCATTCCTTCCCTCGTACTACTTTTCAAATTTCGTGCTAGAGCCGGGAATCGAACCCGGGATTCCGGGGATGGCAGCTATTCACACTAACCACTACACCACAGAGGCGAACAACTCTTATTCATAAGATATGATCCATGTACTAGTACACAATAATGAATACACCTGTGAACAGGATTGGAGTCAGGAAGGCCATTCAGCTGTAAAACTGGGACTTAATCTAGATATTATAATGCCGTGCCCATGCAGCCGAAGGAAAAACCAAAGAAGATCAAGAGGAAGATTATTTTTGGTTTGTATTCTACGAATGATCGCAAAACTCTTATTCCTCTTGGTGGAGTTCACATAACACGTTGATGGATAACTAGAGAATATCTGAAGGGGATTCAGATTGTGATAGCATCCATTTTGGTCACGGAACTCGAACATTCGATTACGGAATACACTGGCAGTTTTGGAAACTTTTCAATGTAATTTACTTATTGTGTTCATATAGTTTATCCCGTTCTCCTAGAGGAATATATATTTTACATAAAATAGCTGATAGTACAAACTACCTTAACACATGCATGTCAATGTGGCATTAATATTCAGCTCTCGTACAATACCAGAGCAGAGATAAGCTTGGTTACAAGAGCTACAAATTCTTGTTTTCCTGCCGTGTTAAGCTTTGGATTATCAACACGTACAAACATAGATCATAGTGTTTAAGCATGTATGGATACATCCTATTAGTACTTGCCACGATTCTACATTACCACATGAGTTGGGGCGGTAGAATCCCCAACTCTGAGCGTGGGTTGGTCACCACGGTTCCTCTTGCTGAGTCTGACTTGCTTTCACTTATCTGTGTCAGGCTCCTTACTTTCATCTTTCCTATGCGACTTCCCTTTTCAACCCTTCTCCCTTTATGACCCCAAAGTTATTAGGTTTCCGAGCCTAGGGAGTGTTTCATGTTCATGCCCCTCGTGGCTTTCTTTTGTCACTGTAGTCGAACCTCATTTATACGTTATTAATTTCTATGCTTTTCGCAGTTGTACGCTAAAAGTTGTAGACACCGAACCTTGTCCATTATTATTATTATTATTATTATTATTATTATTATTATTATTATTATTATTATTAAGGAACAACTTTAGAGAAAATATGACTATTCCAATGAGTTTCTTAGTGTTGGAAACCGTAGAAACACATGTATATCTCAGCATCACAAATTTTATAGGTCAAACGCCCCACAATTGCAGAACTTGTGATATCACAGATCAGCACCTATCTCTCCACAGCCAAAATACAAATTACTTCAGGAAGACACGACCAAATTCATCTGGTGAGTTCAAAATTAATTAAAGTATGTAATCAAATAACAGTAAAAATAATTAATAATAGCATTTTGATTAAGGAAAATACCTTCGGCTTGAAGGTCAGCTCGACTTCAGGTGAAATCTAGGGACATTCTGGTTTGTTTGCAGGGATGCGACCTAAAAAGAGTCTGCAACACTGGAATCTGCAATAACAGACTCTCAAATAACTCATCCACCGAGCTCGATAGCCGCAGTCGCTTAAGTGCGGCCAGTACCCAGTAATCGGGAAATAGTGGATTCGAACCCCACTGTCGGCAGCCCTGAAGATGGTTTTCCGTGGTTTCCCATTTTCACATGCCGGGTCTGTACCTTAATTAAGGCAACGGTCGCTTCCTTCCACTTCCTAGCCCTTTCCTATCCCATTGTCGCCATAAGACCTATCTGTGTCGGTGCGACGTAAAGCAAATATAGCAAACAAAGCAAATAAGTCATCCAGAGCTGCCATCTGCTTACTTATACTGGATGCCCTAACGACCTGTTCAGTTTTACCTCCGGTGATATTAGATTGCTGCTGTATGTGGACCATACCGTGCAGTTTTGTAGTTCCATATTTTTATCTACTCTGCGTAATCACCCTATGGTCGAATAAGTAAAAATCCTTTACCTCATACAGAATGAACCGAAGTTCGCGCACTCGGGCGTCGCAGCGCGACTCTTCACATCCCAGCAATAAAAAAAATGTCTTTCACAGAAGCGTCCTGCGAGTATATCCAGCAGATAAAGGACGTTGAAGAGTGGGAATGTGGCAACACTGTAATCACATGTAGGGTAACTACCTCTGTCAGCATATGTTAGTCGTGCTGCACAATTCATGCAGTGGATAGAGTTTTGGGTTAGCATCCAGGAGGTCGAGGGGTCGATCCTGGGTTGAGGCGTATGTTTTTTATTTCGTAAATGTAGTCCAGGTGGTATGGTATCTGGCATCTTAATCGTCAACAGCGATTGCAGTGGGTCCTTTAGAAAACCATTTGCACTTACATACTACGATCCTAGAAATGGACGAACAATACTTTTGATTGGTCAGCTTTGAAAGTCACCCTTTCCAAGTCGTGGGCGTGAATTTATTCGCTGTTGACGATTAAGATGCCAGATACCACCTGAACTACATTTCCGAAATAAAATACATACGCCTCAACCCAGGATCGAACCCTCGACCTCCTGCGTGCTAACCAAAAGCTCTATCCACTGCATCAACTGTACAGCACGACTAATATATGCTGACAGAGGTAGTTACCCTACATGTGGTTACAGTGTTGTCAGATTGCCACTCTTCAGTGTCTTTTTTCTGCTGGATATATACGTAGGAAAAACTTTTGTGAGACTTTTTTTTATTGCTGGCATGTGAGGAGTCGCGCTGCGAGGCCCGGCTGTGCGAATTTCGGTTCATTCTGCATTTTCAATAATCTGTCATATTCTAATATTTTTGCTTGCTTGTTGTTTTAAGGGGTCTAACATCGAAGGTCATCGGCCCCTAATATTTTTAGGACATAGCGTAAGTGCATGCATATTTCCACAGTTCTTAGGTCATAGAAATCTGAGTTCTACTAATGATAATAGAACATCCCAATTTATTAATTTATAGAAACTGTCGTACTGTAAAATGTTGGTAATTTTGCACAAGTTTCTTTAGAAGCTTTTCATTGTTTTTCTTCGATTATACATTGGCTAAGAACCACTGCTCTAGTGATGGGATCATGCTAGAGTAAAACGGCAGTGCTGCTTATCGTCGCTTATTTTTGGCTTCATGCAATAAGGGGATTCATTACCTCTATTGGAATGCCTGCTGGGATGCTTGTTTCCCGAGCTTGCTGAGCTCGAAATGCTCTGCTGATAAGATTAGCGCGTTACTAAGGTGATAAGGGCTCTTTAGCTAGAAAATTACGCTCCTCATAGGGAGAATACGTTCTGTTAATTGGTCTAGTCCTGGATTCCCATAAGAGTTATCCAATTGAGATACAGGCTCATACATGTTAAATCACCGAAATGTCTTAAAATAAATTAAACCGCTTCATAACTGGTAAATAGAATTCCAATTGAAATCGAATCGACTTGTGTAGCCTGTAGAAGCACTGAAAGAAGATGTCAGATTTGTTACTTCCCCATCCAAGAATGGCATTTCCATTACAGAAATATAGAGAGCAGTAACATTCGATGGTAGGTAGCATGTCCTGTGCAATACATACCCTGAGCTTATCCCCGCCCATCCTTTTCTCCGCTCGGGCGCCTTCAGAGAATTCTATTCTCGAGAGACCCGTTTGTCGCCTTCCGGAATTGATTCTGCCCTGATTTATGGAGTTCACTATAGCTCCTTGTACTCGCATTGTTCTAGAATGTAGCTTTCTCTGTTTATTTATGGCAGATTATATTGTGAACTTTGTACGGTTCTCATTCACTGCAAGAAACCATGTTCATAATATTCTGATTACTTTTTTTTTTGCTATTTGCTTTACGTCGCACCGACACAGACAGGTCTTATGGCGACGATGCGATAGGAAAGGCCAAGGGGTTGGAAGGAAGCGGCCATGGACTTCATTTGCCTGGTGTGAAAATTGGAAACCACGGAAAACCATCTTCAGAGCTGCCGACAGTGGGGTTCGAACCCACTATCTCCCCTATTTTTGCTAGTGGCTCTACGTCGCACCGACACAGATAGCTCTTATGGCGACGATGCGATAGGAAAGGCCTAGGAGTTGGAAGGAAGCGGCCATAGCTTTAATTAAGGCACAGCCAGCTCCAGCATTTGCCTGGTGTGAAAATGGGAAATAACGGAAAAACATCTTCAGGGCTGCCGACAGTGCGATTCGAACCCACTATTTCCTGGAAGCAAGCTCACAGCCGCGCGCCCCTAACCACACGGCCGAACATTTCCCGTGGTAATTTATTCCAATCCCTTACTTCTCGTCCTGTAAAATAATATTTGCTCCAATCTGTCCTCTAAAATTCCAACTTTATCTTCATGTTATGATCTTTCCTACTTTTAAAAGTTCCACTCAAGTTTATTCTTCTACTTATGTCATTCCACGCCGACTCACCACTGACAACACGAAACATACCACATAGTCGAGCATCTCGTCTCCTTATTCCCAAGTCCTCCCATCGCAAAGAATTCTAATCTTTTCTCAATTTATTTCGTTGCACACACTTTGTTACGTACATTGTACGTTGCTTTGGTCTACTCCAAATCATCCCACGAGTGCTGACGTCTTCAGTGTGAGCTAATTGCCTCGCACGACTAATGTTTCCGGTCAGCCATGATATATTATGATATCCACCGTGATAGATGGCTGCCATTAGGCGAGCCTCAGACTGCCGGCTAATTTCATCCGCAACTGATTTACAGACTCTCAATTTGTAGGGGGAGCTATTTAAGGGATTAAATTATGGTCTGAACCTTCCGCCCAACTTCAAGACCCCTGCCATATGGCGGTCCACATTCTCGTCGTGAATTGATTCTTTCCCTAATTTAACTGTTCTACAAACTTCAGTAACACTCTTACCTCCTCTCCGCTTTAAGCACGAAATATGTTACCTCTCTCTCGAGCTTCTCTTTGGAAATAGTTAAGTGCTAGTCTGTTCTTCTTGAGGTTGCTAGATCGAATCTCGGTGCATGGCATTGAACTGAAGTTAAATCAACGCGACGTTAGGGCCGAATAATAATAATAATAATAATAATGTTTTACCGGCCGTGTTGGGTACCTCAAGCGGAATAGTGCTGGCCTTCTCAGCTCAAGTTGACTGGTTCGATCCTCGGTGCATGGCATTGAACTGAAGTTAAATCAACGCGACGTGAGGGCCGAATAATAATAATAATAATAATAATAATAATAATAATAATAATAATAATAATAATAATAATAATAATAATAATGTTTTACCGGCCGTGTTGGGTACCTCAAGCGGAATAGTGCTGGCCTTCTCAGCTCAAGTTGACTGGTTCTATCCTGGCTCAGTCCGGTGGTAGTCGAAGGTGCTCAAATACGTACTGTAAATCTTGTGTCGATAGATTTGCTGGCAACTTAAAGAACTCCTGCGCGGCAAACTTTTGGTACCTCGGCGTCTCCGAAGACCGTACACATAGTTTGTGGGACTTAAAACTATTATTATTGTTATTATTATTATTATTATTATTATTATTATTATTATTATTATTATTATTATTATTATATCACCGAGCTCGACAGCTGCAGTCGCTTAAGTGCGGCCAGTATCCAGTATTCGGGAGATAGTGGGTTCGAATGCCACTGTCGGCAGCCCTGAATATGTTTTTTCCGTGGTTTCCCATTTTCACACCAGGCAAATGTTGTGGCTGTACCTTAATTAGGGCCACGGCTGCTTCCTTCCCACTCCTAGCCCTTTCCTGTCCCATCGTCGCCATAAGACCTACGTGTGCCGGTGCGACGTAAAGCAATTTATTATTAGGCCTATTATTATTATTATTATTATTATTATTATTATTATTATTATTATTATTATTATTATTATTATTATTATTATTATTATTATTATTATTATTATTAGTGGTGGTGGTGTTGTTGATGTTGTATAAGGTTTTTCGAGAAGTCCAAGTTCCGAAATTTTGTCCCGCAGAATTTTCTCGTGTGCCGGTAAAACGATTGGCATTTGGCTGGTGTATTAGAATTCTTACAAATACCAGCAGACTGAGCCAGGATCGAACCTTGGGCCTAAAAGGCCAGTGCTTTCACATGTGAGCCACTTATACCGGCATGTGGGATTTCTTAAATTTAAAAACACGTTCCACATAAAACTGGAGTTGATGTGGCTATGATCACGATATGAACAGTCACATCAAAGAGTTAGCCTGAATACTTCCATGACTTTAGTACTTAAATTGGACCTCGTTTACATTCCAGGTGCCGTCATCAGTGGATTTACCGACATGTTAAAGAAATTTTTGAAGTCAAAATTCCGATTTTCCACCATCATTTCAAACCACTAGCAGTTGAAGGGATATTACATTTCTTCGCTTCTTGTTATTACTTTTTTAAAGCCAGCCCCGTGCTATAGAAGTAGTATGTCTACCTCTTACATGCAGGCTCCAAGTTCGATTCCCGACCAATCCAGCCATTTTAATTCTGGATCAAGTCCTTGAGCCTCATGAAGTCAACTCAGAAGTTGTCTGTTACAAGAGCCGGAAGACCTGGACACAGAAGACAAACAATACCACTGAAGACGTCGTCAGGCTGACCAATTTTGAATAACCTTACTGGGCAGCAGACGTCTTGGCAAGCCATTAATGAGCCCTATGTGTAATGGATTCTGCGTTTTTATTAGTATTTGTGATCGAAAATAGTTTTCTGCCGCCGTTTTTCTACAACCTTGGTGGAGTCAGGAGTTTGAACTATATCGTAAGTCTGGATTTGGCCCCGATTTACGGCCATCTGCCCGTCCTAACGCTAGCCTTATGACGAGGAGTTTATTCACTACTGTGGGATTCTAGGGTCATTGTTTAGATGATGTCTTTTGTGTTTTTGAAAATTATGTTGGGACAGTCACAAGTAGGCTACCCAGTTCCCGAATCAGAAGAGTTAACCAGGCGCAACTAAATCCCATACCGCCCGGAAAATACTTTGTAAATCAATTCTTCAGGGCCATTGGTTGATAGAATTCTTCCTAACGTCAGTTATACGGAGTGTTGATCCTCAGAACTTTATTCCCACCTTTCTCACTGCAGTCCAAACTTGATCTACCTCGCTTTTAATTTCACTTTCTAATCCGGCACACTTCCTCTATGAACCATGTGACCTTGCCTCGGTAGGGAGGCTTTCGTGTCCCAATGACGCAGGTAGCCGAGCCGCAGGTGCAACCATATCGGATGGGTATCTGTTGAGAGACCAGACTAACGAATGGTTCATCGAAAGGGGGGTAGCAGCCTTTCGGAAGTTGCAAGGGCGGCAGTCTAGATGATTGACTGATACGGCCTTGTAATAATACTCAACATGGTTTAGCTGTGTTGATACTGCTACACGGCTGAAAGCAACGGGAAACTACACCCGTAACTAACTCCCGAGGAGATGCAGCTCTCTCTGTATGTATTATGTACTGATGATGGCTTCCTTTCGGGCAAAATATTCCGCAGGTAAACTAGTCCCCCTTTCGGATCTCCGGGTGGGGTCTACACGAGAGGGGGTGATCATCAGGAAGATGGATACTGACATTCTGCGAGTCGGAGCGTGGAATGTTAGAAGTTTGAGTCGTTGTGGTAGGTTGGAGAATCTGAAAAGGGAGATGGATAGACTAAAGTTAGATGTAGTTGGTATAAGTGAAGTACGTTGGCAGAAAGAACAGGATTTTTGGTCAGGCGACTACCGAATTATCAACACGAAATCAAACAGGGGAAATGCAGGACTTGGTTTAATAATGAATAAGAAAATAGGGCAGCGTGTAAGATACTACGACCAGCATAGTGAAAGAACTATTGTCGTCAAAATACACACCAAACCAATGCCCACCACAATAGTGCAGTTCTATATGCCTACTAGTTCAGCGGATGATGAGGAAATCGAAAGAATATATGAAGAGATAGAAGATTTAATACAATATGTAAAAGGTGACGAGAATTTGTGATGGGAGACTGGAATGCAGTGGTAGGCCAAGGAGGAGAAGGTAATACAGTAGGAGAATTCGGATTGGGACAAAGGAACGAAAGAGGAACTCGGCTGGTTGAATTCTGCACTGAGCATAATTTAGTCCTTGCGTATTACACTCCCTCTATAGTCACGTTACATTGTTTCGCAGTTTGGCGAATGGATAAACCTGCTTGTCTGAGTGCTACAATTGCAGCACTTTTTTCTATGGATATCTCCACTTTTGGAGCCATAATAACAATGTGCACACTATCAACTGTCACTAAATAACTGAAATGCAGTAACCGAACGTCATGTATCTTAGCAATGAAATCAAATGAAATGAAATGTCGTATGGCTTTTAGTGCCGGGATATCCCAGGACGGGTTCGGCTCGCCAGGTGCAGGTCTTTCTATTTGACTCCCGTAAGCGACCTGCGCGTCGTGATGAGGATGAAGACAACACATATACCCCGCCCCCGTGCCAGTGGAATTAACCAATTAAGGTTAAAATCCCCGAGCCGGCCGGGAATCGAACCCGGGACCCTCTGACCCGAAGGCCAGTACGCTGACAGTTCAGCCAACGAGTCGGACGTCTTAGCAATGCTTGAAGTACACTGCGGACATCACAACACTACAAGGAACAACAGAGGTGCATCGAATGGGCCTTCAGTCACCAACTAGGTAAACAAACATACCAGTTGGGGTATCTGTTGTTTATATACACAACATTATTTTGGGGTAATACAGTATCTATATGAAAACAAACGGATAAACCTGACTCGTATACAAGCGTAACCATGGTATTATACCGTATCTAGAGGGATTCAGATGTAAATTATTAGGTGTATTGAAATTAATGAGCGGTAGGGTATATGAAAGTAGAGTGGTTGTTATCCATGGTCAAATAATAATAATAATAATAATAATAATAATAATAATAATAATAATAATAATAATAATTGTACCGGGCGGTACACCTCTACGACGCAAGTTCAAATCTTGCGCCAATTGAAACTCCTCTACAAGAGAAACTCTGAACTGTAACGACTGGATCCACTCTACTGTTTACCAGAAGATGTCACTGGGTGTTTTTGATTTGCTTTTGTTGATCAAGAAGTGTGGACATTCTCTAACAGATGTCTCTACTAAAAAACTATGATAATGCACTCTGGTGTGAAGGAATGAACCTTCTTGGAGAAATTTTGTATTCACAAGTTTTGTCTTTACTAAATTTTGTTCTTTCATTTGTGGGTTGGCAATATTAAGCTTTCCGCCTGTTTTGAATTTAACCAATCCTAAATTTCTGTAATTAATTTTCCACCAATGAGGTGTTTCTTCATCGAATTGTGTGTAACGTTTGCTGTTAACCAATAAACGTTTGTGGGCGGGTCTTAATCATTCATGAAAGGTCTCGAATTTTCCGCGAGGTTATAAAAACTGCTGATTTTCTTGTCTGCGGGCCACTCGAATAACATCTTGCTCAGTGTGTGAATATGTAGCAGGGGGCGGGAAGCGCCTCGTTCTTCAGGCAGCAGCTCTTCAACAAGGTAATGGCCTCTTAACATCTTTATTTCTTGCTAGCTCAGCAGTTTAACTCGCGGGGAAGGTTCGAAACCTTTAATATGTAACCTATATATTTAAATATGTAAGCCTTTTCAATTCTTGTAAACACTTCACATAACTTGAACTGTAATTCGGGGATAGAGAGTGCTTTACCCTCTCGAGATCCCCTTCATTTTGAAATTGAGGTGAGTACGTTTTCATGACCGTTTCTATTCTTCCTTAATGTGTTAAATTTATTTTGCAGACTAGTCACCTCCATAGATTGGGATTAGCCCCTGTATTATCGGCCTAGCGCCACATAGGTTTTAACAATCTTTAGTGTAGGAGTGCAAGAACGCGCCTCCATTCATCTTTGTGTTTGGGCCATTTAATTAACCTTTAATTTGCTATTCAGGCTTCGTAGGTTGGGTACTAGATACCCCTGTGTCCTTATAATTGTGCCTTGGGAGGCAGTTTAGAGGAAAGTTTGTTGTTGCCTTTAACAGGCGTGAGAAATTGAGAGCGGGTTAGCTCTTTCTGATGTGATAGATGTGCTTCTAGGAGGCCCAATATGTGTCTTTGGAGTTAACGCTCCCGGTAATGAAGGGGTTTTCTGCCCTTTGAAAAGTAATTCTGTAACTTGGTATTGTTGAGCTAAGTTCAAAGATTGTCAGATTGGAGCTCGGACCCCAGAACTTGTAAGAACCCGAAACTCGGGCTTTCCTTGTAAATCTATTCTTGTACCTGATTTTGTTATTTCCCCTAGTGGAAACTGGTTAAAATTTTCTCTAAATCTAGGACTTCTTGGTAGTGTACCTGATTTAACTTGTTGTTATTTGTTGTATGCTCAAAATTATATGTCACCATTGTTAAATATCGAAAATATAACCTTTATTGAAATTTTAGATTAATCTTTTGGCCTTGTAGTTTAGACCCATTCTAACCCGCATCTTCTTTCACCTCTGCTGTTCCACAGATACCTAGGAACAATAATAATAAATGATGATCTACAATTCCAGACTTTTAATTCATCATTACGATAATACATGTTTTGTATCACTGTCTATAAAACTCCTCTGCTTTCAGCAAGTTGTACTTTATGTTGAAAGTTCGTGCCGTACCAAGCGGAACTGCTTCCTCTGGCGGTCCCTGAGGTATAGCCAAAGTCAAGATTCTTTCTCTGTACCAAGCACTAGCGAGAACTTCTCTCGGACATATATCGCCGTCTGAATCAGCAGTCATAAAACAATGCACATCATGGTGCAATAACTTCTTTTGTTCGAATTTATTCTGCAGCTGTCTTTATGACTTACTTGTAAGAAAATGTAGCTTTTACTGAACGTCACAAGAAGTATGAATGCATTGTCCCTCAGGGTATTACATTCCTTTCGTTGTATCTGGAGGGCTTATACTCGTATATGAAAGAAAAGCTCTAATCATTCTTCCTACTTTACATGTGTATTTCCTTTTCGTTCCAAATGTGTCATACTATTATTCTGAAACTATCATCTATTGGAACATGCACTTTTTTATAAACTCAAGTGTATGTTAACAACAGTGGATGATGATCGTTGTAAGGTGGCATTGCATTTAAATGTAATTTTGATAAAAATAAATGTTTGAACAACCTGCTTTGACCTGTGCGATCTCACATTCGGTTCCTGATGTCTACCATCAGGTCGTTTCGTCTCGCCTCTTTCTCACGTTGTCAGGTCAGTAATGTAGAGGTAGCGTGTTGCTTTATGCCTGACGCCACAAGCTCGATTCCGGGTCAGCAGAAGGATTTCAGTTTTGGACCGAGGGCATTAACGGAGTTCCCTAAGTCTCATGAGATATAAGAGGACGTGTACCCGGTCACGGAAGCCAAGCAGTACGATTCAGGTTGTCGTCAAAATCACCCCGTGGCACTCCAATAAGTTATATACTACCCACCTGACAGGGTAGCAGACGTTTTCACAAGTCAACGCCCAAATTCGATTAGATTGATAGACGAAATTAGTTAGTCCACTTATGCTCAATTAGACGTACGTAACGGAAATTTGCTATAAACTCTGTTTAGTACTTTTGGAATATTTTCTTTGTGTAGACGCAAATCAGTGTTTGATAAAGCACCGAATGCCTGCCTTTCTATGTTTGCAGCCGGCTGAGTGACTCAGACGGTTGAGGCACTGCACTTCTCACTCCAAATTTACAGGTTCGATCCTGTATCAGTCCGGTGGTATTTTAAGGTGCTCAAATACGTCAGCCTCGTGTCCGTAGATTTATTGGCACGTAATAGGATTTCTGTGGGACAAAATTCCGGCACCTTGGTGTCTCTGAAAACCGGAAAAGTAGTTATGGGGACGTAAAGCCGTTATTATTATTATTATTATTATTATTATTATTATTATTATTATTACTCTTTCTTTCTTTCTTTCTTTCTTTCTTAATCCGTTTACCCTCCAGGGTTGGTTTCAGCTTCGAGATCAGCGAGGTACCCCACCTCCACCACCTCAAGGGCAGTGTCCTGGAGCGTGAGACTTTTGGGTTGGGGATACAACTGCTGAGCAGGGCCAGTACCACGCCCAGGCGGCCTCACCTTCTATGCTCAACAGGGGCCTTGCTGAGGGACGGGAAGATCGGAAGGGATAGACAAGGAAGAGTAAAGAAAGGGGCCGTGGCGCTGAGTTAGGTATCGTCCCGGCATTTGCCTGGAGGAGAAGTGGGAAAACGCGGAAAACCACTTCGAGAATGGCTGAGGTGGGAATCGAACCCCTCTCTACTCATTTGACCTCCCTAGGCTGAATGGGACCCCGTTCCAGCCGTCATACCTCTTTTCAAATTTCGTGGCAGAGCCGGAATTCGAACCTGGGCCTCCAGGGGTTACAGCTAATTGCACTGACCACTACACCACAGAGGCGGACATTATTATTAATATTATTATTATCTCTGTTTTCAGGATATGTTTTATTTCTTTACTTGTGTTTTAACGTTATACCAATTAACAGAAGTTTATTTGGCAACGATGGATTAGGATAGGGCTAGTACTGGGAATGAAGTAATGTTGGTCATAATTAAGGTGCGGCATCAGCTTTTGTCTTGTATGAAAATGGGAACTATGGAGAGCGATCTTGGAAGCTGCCGATAGTGGAATTGGAACCCATCATCACATGATTGCTAGCCATCAACTACACGGGCTGAACTGTGCTAGAACTTGTTACTAACTGGAAGGAAAGAACTAGCTATTTTCCTTTTTTCATAGTACAATTCACAGTTCTACTGTATCGGCATTCATCGCTGGTTGATTTCTCAAGTCGCATGGCTAGGGTTGAACTGCACCATCGACCCTCCACTGTATTTCAGGACCAGTTAGAATTTTAGTAGTAATATAGTTTAATGCGAATTTCTCAAAATAATTGAAATGCTTAACCTAATGCAATGAAAACTTCTCAAGAACTCATGTCGATAAAGTTTCTCCACTTTCAGTGAAGAGTAGTAAAATCATAAGAGGGAAGCATTTACAGCGTTCTTGTTCGTGTACTCGGCTTATGGTTTCATTACACTGCAAGTCCTTCATCTGTAAGAAGTGGGAGTCTACATCTATTTTACGACGTTCTCTGAAACGAGTGTTCCCTTTGTTCACTGTACTTCTCTCCAGGACATTCAGTTGGTCAGCATCTCCCCTAGCCGTAGTGGGTTCTTCTGTTTAGTGTCAAGCATAAGCATAGTTCTGGATAAGTTGATGTACAAAGGCAGGATAACGAAGGCTGTAGAAATAATAATAATAATAATAATAATAATAATAATAATAATAATAATAATAATAATCTGAATACCTGTCTGTCTTTCCGTCTGTCTATGTGTCTGTTCGTCTGTTCCTTACACAAATCTGTACCGTTCAACCAATCTGAACCAAATTTTGTACGCTTACCGTTTAGGATCCTCCGGGTAACCCAATCTACAAGAACATTATTTTACCTAGCTCGATAGCTGCAGTCGCTTAATTGCGGCCAGTATCCGGTATTCGGGAGATAGTGGGTTCGAACCGCACTGTCGACAACCCTGAAGATGGTTTTCCGTGGTTTCCCATTTTCACACCAGGCAAATGCTGGGGCTGTATCTTAATTAAGGCCACGGCCGCTTCCTTCCCAGTCCTAACCCTTTCCTATCCCATCGTCGCCATAAGACATATCTGTGTCGGTGCGACGTAAAGCAACTAGCAACTAGCCTATGTATGTAAGCGCATCACGAGAAAATGGCTAAACAGAATTTAATGAAAAGGGAAGGCCTAACATTTAAATGTCAAATATCTATATTACTAGTGGTCCTATCGATGAATACTAGGTCTACATAAGAAACGTTGTGCAGAATACAATTTCCCCTCATTGATGTCCTACACAAATTTCCGCACCGGGTATGATGATAGAGATGGTAATTAATTTACACTTTTGTTGCTTAGTTTATGTCAACGCCGAGCCATAAGAAAGTGGGGGAACATAATTTAATGGAAATCTGTACGTAAAGTCTGAAAAAGGCTCTACACTCTAGCATAAATAATTTTATTCACGCTAGCAGAAAAGGTAGTTTGGAGAAAATCCTAAAATGTAATTATCCAGTAGCTGTGCCTAGGTCTAATGGTCCTGTTGGTAAATACTACATAACAAAAGCTGTGCAAAGTGCAATATATGGTATAATTTATATCCTGTACATTGTTACTGTACCGGTACCGACTACGATAACAGAATGCATGTATTGAGACTTGTGTTGCTAATCCGTATCAACGCCGAATGTAAGAATACAAAAATATTGTTCATTCATATAAACGATTGTCTTACTCGCGTGGTCATCAGCCCCAATCTGCAAAGAAAATCAAAACGAGAAAGAAATAGTAAAGAAACGATCGCTTAAAGAATAAAGACAAGAAGGAGTCATTAAAGGAGAAATACTTCCTTTATATTAGATGATTTAATATCACAGTGTCGGAAGAAAACTAAATGTACCGAGCAAGTGGCTGTGCGATTTGAGTCACGTAGCTATCAACTTACATTCGAGAGATTGTGGGTTCGAACCCCACTGGCGACAGCTTCGAAGAACGTTTTCCGTGGTTTCCCATTTTCACACCAGGCAAATGCTGGAGCTGTACTTAAATTAAGGCCACGGTCGCTTCCCTCTCACTCCTAAACCTTTCCTGTCCTATCATCTGTGTCGTTGCGACCTAAAGCAGATTGTGAAAAAAAAGAACAACCTAACTTTGAAGGCGTACAGTATCCAAACCCCATAAAATTAATCAACAATAATATTACATTGGCAACTCTTTGTTGCACTGCCTGCTCGATCTGCATCCGATGGCTGTCGGATGCAGATCGAGCAGGCAGTGCTTAGTTGTGACGTGCTTTGTCTTTCTGCTCCCACTCATCTCCAAGAGATGGGGTTACTGCTGCCATTTATTTTGTTCATACATGCTGTTATAACCTCTAATCACAATTGCCACATGACACATTGACTACTAGTATTCCAGCCTTTCGATCACTGCTCTGAGGAGAGTGTACACTTAATGGAAACGTTCACTGTCGTCTGTGGTCAGGTCATTCCATCTCTAGAAATCGGCACTGTTAGAATCCCAACGTAGTGCTTTTCGTGAAAAGTGTGAAATTGTGCGTTTTTCATATGATAGCACTGCTATTAACCGCGATATTCTAGTCGGTTAACATTGTATCCTGACAAGAATACTGACATTGTAATAACCTATGCTGAGTTCAGTTTTAAATGTTTCCGTATCCGTTAAAGCCAAATATGCCATGATGCTGTATTTTTATAGCAGAAGGAAGAGATCAAACCAAAATCGGAAAAAAAGGAGAAATTCTAAAGGGTGACTGAGGGCAAGGAAGCGAGTACATCACGACAAGCCGCTGACAGGGAGAGGTGTGCCCAATTAAGTGCCTCAGCATTTGAGGAACAATGTGAGTGATGGACGAAAATGACATCATAGGCCTACACATGCTAATTGATTGTCCCGTAACGAAGGGTACTGCAGATAATAATAATAATAATAATAATAATAATAATAATAATAATAATAATAATAATAATAATAATAATAATAATAATAATAATAATCATAATAACCGGGCGGGTTGACCGTGCGTTTAGGGGCGCGCAGCTGTGAGCTTGCATCCGGGACATAGTGGATTCGCTCCCCCACTGTCGGCAGCCCTGACGACAGTTTTCCGTTTTTTCCAATTTCCACAGCAGGCGCGGCTATTTCCTTCCCATTCCTAGGCCTCTCCTATCACATTGTCGCCATAAGATCTATCTGTGTCGGTACGACGTAAAGCCAATTCTAATAATAATAATAATAATAATAATAATAATAATAATAATAATAATAATAATAATAATAATACGGCCCTATAGTCTGAATGGTCAGGGCATCGGCCGTATATCTGACTGACAGAGCAAATGCAACACCAAGAAGGAGTGGTTCGAAAGGGATGAAAGTTGGGGAAAAAACAGAGACGGCACGGACGAATAATTGATGTTTATTTCAAACCGATATGCAGGTTACACAATGCGCACGGCATCGACTCAGTAGGATGTAGGACCACCGCGAGCGGCGATGCACGCAGAAACACGTCGAGGTACAGAGTCAATAAGAGTGCGGATGGTGTCCTGAGGGATGGTTCTCCATTCTCTGTCAACCATTTGCCACAGTTGGTCGTCCGTACGAGGCTGGGGCAGAGTTTGCAAAAGGCGTCCAATGAGATCCCACACGTGTTCCATTGGTGAGAGATCCGGAGAGTACGCTGGCCACGGAAGCATCTGTACACCTCGTAGAGCCTGTTGGGAGATGCGAGCAGTGTGTGGGCGGGCATTATCCTGCTGAAACAGAGCATTGGGCAGCCCCTGAAGGTACGGGAGTGCCACCGGCCGCAGCACATGCTGCACGTAGCGGTGGGCATTTAACGTGCCTTGAATACGCACTAGAGGTGACGTGGAATCATACGCAATAGCGCCCCAAACCATGATGCCGCGTTGTCTAGCGGTAGGGCGCTCCACAGTTACTGCCGGATTTGACCTTTCTCCACGCCGACGCCACACTCGTCTGCGGTGACTATCACTGACAGAACAGAAGCGTGAGTCATCGGAGAACACGACGTTCCGCCATTCCCTCATCCAAGTCGCTCTAGCCCGGCACCATGCCAGGCGTGCACGTCTATGCTGTGGAGTCAATGGTAGTCTTCTGAGCGGACGCCGGGAGTGCAGGCCTCCTTCAACCAATCGACGGGAAATTGTTCTGGTCGATATTGGAACAGCCAGGGTGTCTTGCACATGCTGAAGAATGGCGGTGGACGTGGCGTGCGGGGCTGCCACCGCTTGGCGGCGGATGCGCCGATCCTCCGGTGCTGACGTCACTCGGGCTGCGCCTGGACCCCTCGCACGTGCCACATGTCCCTGCGCCAACCATCTTCGCCACAGGCGCTGCACCGTGGACAGATCCCTATGGGTATCGGCTGCGATTTGACGAAGCGAACAACCTGCCCTTCTCAGCCCGATCACCATACCCCTCGTAAAGTCGTCTGTCTGCTGGAAATGCCTCCGTTGACGGCGGCCTGGCATTCTTAGCTATACACGTGTCCTGTGGCACACGACAACATGTTCTACAATGACTGTCGGCTGAGAAATCACGGTACGAAGTGGGCCATTCGCCAACGCCGTGTCCTATTTATCGTTCGCTACGTGCGCAGCACAGCGGCGCATTTCACATCATGAGCATACCTCAGTGACGTCAGTCTACCCTGTAATTGGCATAAAGTTCTGACCACTCCTTCTTGGTGTTGCATTTGCTCTGTCAGTCAGTGTATTAATAGAGATTAGGTGAACAAAAGTCGAAAGAAGGACTGGTTCAACTTTTGCTGCCTGTCTGTGTTTCTTTCTTTCTTTCTTTCTTTCTTTCTTTCTTTCTTTCTTTCTTCCTTTCTTTCTTTCTTTCGTTATCACTGGATAATGACCAAACAGAACTTCCTTAAATTCGATATTTAAGTGCAGGGATTGCATTGTGAACCAGGCTGATGTTTTTTTGTTTGTGGTAACAATATCGAGGGGTATAAATCAAGAAATGTCGAATTCCTCACATATTAGCTTCGTTAAATCGTTAAATAAAATTAATGTTCGACATATTATAACATCCGCTCGTTCATGTCTTACCATTTTTAATGTAGACCTATAATAAATAAGAAGGTAGATATTTGTGTTTATTACATTTTTCACGAACAATTATTTCCTTGTCAGTGTTCAAACACTGACTGTTATACATCAGATTTGAATGAAAGTTATAAATGAAGTCTTCACAACGCTGTGCTATACCTGGAGTATTTGACCCTAAACATCGTTTACAGCAGTTTTCATAAAGATTGATGCACTTCTACTGGAAGTTATCTGCCTTGGCTAACAGTAGCCATGGCTTTGCCGTGGCTTTAAGCATTGTACTTGGAAGGTGGTGGATTGGTCCCACCGTCGGCTGACCTGAGAATGGCTTTCCGTGGTATCCCATTTTCCTCACTAAGGTGAATGCCGGGACAGTTCCTTTTATATGCCACGGGTGCTCCCCTCTCACCTTCCCCGTACCACAATTCACCGCAGCACATCTCCTGACCTGACAGAGGGCTTTACTCTCCACGTGGCCCGCCATACTCAATCGGGATACAGAATGAAAACGTTTTACTAGTATTAGTGCCTTTTCTCAGGTGTCTGACTTTTTAATATGATTGGTCATGCTGATTCGGCTGAATGGTCAGAGTAGTAGCCTTCGATGGAATTCCGGTCGGGTCGAGAATGTTTACCCGCGAGTGATTAATTATTGGGTATTTTTAATATTCTTAATGCGTATCTTCATTTATAAACAACACATAACACAACAAACCTCCACAGAAATGCTATAGTAATGTTACTTGCTTTATGTTCCACTAACTTCTTTTACGGTTTCGGAGACGACCAGGTACCGGAATTTTGACCCGCAGGAGTTCCTTTACGTGCCAGAAAATCTACCGACGAAGCTGACGTATTTGAACATCTTCCAATACCAATGAACTGAGCCAGGTTCGAACCTGCCAAATTGGGATCAGAAGGCCAGCGCCTCAACCGTCTGAGCCACTCAGTCCGGTCCACAGAAATGCGAGATAGTAACCACTCCCTCTACGTACGGTTGCGTCAGGAAGGGAAACTGACTGTAAAAGTTACCCAGTCAACTTTAGTGCCGATCTCAGATAGTTGCGATAAAGTCCATGAAATAGTATAATAAGTAAGGATGATTAAAATTTTCATCTATTGTATTTCTGTTGTTCCATATGGCAAATACAAAATGTTGTTTGTGAGTATTATGTATGAAAAACATTTGAGCACTTAAAGCTCGGTGTGGATTTGGTACCTTTCCTCACCTCTGCGATCGGAGTGATCCTCCCTTTCAGTGTACGGCCATCGACAGAACTCCTCCCAAACCAAGTCGTGGTCTAATTCGCTAATTGATTATTAGCTGTTTCACTTTGTGGTGTGGTGTACCTTTGCTATAAAGTAGGCCCTGTTCCTTGCGCTCGCTAATTTCTGGCTAACCTCAGATAACAAGGAAAATATGTCACACCAATGTTAAACATGGGATTGTATTTTCATTTATGTTCTTAAGAGGCTTCCGCGCTACTGTCGTTACGCATGGCTCATGAAATCTGATGAAAAATGTTGCTAGCCTTAGTAGAAAGTAGGAAGGAAATGATAACAGATTAGGATTATGACACTCTCAAAGTTATATTCCTAGTAATACCACTATTTATTACCCTCATTATTTCCACACCTAGTAAGTAAGCTTCTCTGCTTTATGCCGAGTCATCTTCCTCTAACTAATGGAGTACTCATGTCATAGTAAACACACCGCGTTTCCCTTCCAAAATATATACCTAGAACTATTTATATTTTACGATATACAACTGAGATACCAAGGGTATTTAAGGAAATCATGATGATGATGATGATGATGATGATGATGATTATATATATATATATATATATATATATATATATATATATATATAATTCGCTGGGAAAATCAAGGACCACGTTAAGTCTTGTTGCATTTGACACTGAACTTGGCCTTCTTCAGAGCCCAAATTTCCCTCATTCTTTGTGAATGGGCCTGCTTACGCTCCTCTGTCCAAGGAGCACTGTGTCTTCTCTTCGGTTGCTCGTCTCTGTTTAGCCCGTTCGTCAATACTTTCTTGCGGAAGAGATCTCTGTTAAGGGCGTCTTCAGCTGAGATATGTAGCATTTTCAGGTCTTCTTTCGTATGTCTAAACCAGGGAATTATTATTATTATTATTATTATTATTATTATTATTATTATTATTATTATTATTATTATTATTATTATTAATTAAAGGGAGCTAACATCTGAGTTATCGGCCACCGATGAAATGGTATGAGATGATTAATATTTTACCCACTGACTAAGATGAATACGTATGGTCTTATTAAAAAGACAACCAAATGACATTAACATGATTTCGAGAGAAAAAAACGTTTCGCCACAGTTCCAAGAGTTACTTACAATATGAATACATTTCATGGGTGTAGTTGTAAATGAAGGGTTAAATTATCTTTTACAAGCAACAAAATTCGTGGAGCGCTTTCCTTATAAAAAAGAAAAAGGGATTTTAAAAAATGAATGTATAAATGATATTGAACTCCAGTATTTTACTTAATTTATACGGCGCCATGAATTGTGCAGCACTTCTGAGTGCACAGATGTCCATACTTACCATTATTATAAGTGTTACATATTGATATCGTACGTCGATCAGTGCAACAAATAATACAAATGATTAGTAAGAAAGCAAAATGACTCATTGGCTGAATGGTCAGGGTTGAGGCCTTCGATTAAGACGGTCCCGGGTTCGATTCCCGGCCGGGTCGAAGATTTTAATCGCCTCTGATTAATTTTTCTTGTTCGGGGACTGGGTGTTTGTGTTTGTCCCAACATATTCCTCTTCATATTCGCACAACACACTACACTAGCAACCATCACAGAAACACGCAATAGTGATTACATCCCTCCATATAGAGTTGGCGTCAGGAAGGGCAACCGGTCGTAAAACAGGGCCAAATCCACATGTGCGACACAGTTGTAGGGAAAGAGGTAGAAGAAGAAGAAGAACAAGAAAGCAAAATAGAAACAAACATTTACATTACTGAATTATGTTTTGTATTGTCAGGGAGTCGTAGGCAATTCTTCATTAACACGACGATAATATTCGTCTGTACATTTTCCTATTTGAGTACCAGTACTGCATGGTTCTGTCTGAAAAAAAAAATAGTAGTCTACCATGTAAGCTTTCGTTCATTGTCATTAGCTCCTGAATTGCAACGCATCTTAGTTCACTTTAACATATGACCATCCATACGTACATGAATTAAAATAATCAATGACTCTGATACACGATTCCTTATCCTTCATAAGAATATTAACACCGTGAATAAAATGTGGAAAAATTGATTGATTGATTGATTGATTGATTGATTGATTGATTGATTGATTGATTGATTGATTGATTGATTGATTGATTGATTGATTGATTGATTGATTGATTGATTGATTGATTGATTGATTGATTGATTGATTGATTGATTTATAAGGCTGCTGCCCCCGGAGGCCTCTGTTCGATTCCTGGCTCTGCCACTAAATTTGAAAAGGTACGAGGGTTGGAATGGGATCCGCTCAGCCTCGAGAGATCAAATGAGTAGGGAAGGGTTCGATTCTCACCTTAGTCATCTTCGAAGAGGTTTTCCGTGGTTTCCCACTTCTCCTCCGGGTAAAGGCCGAGATAGTACTAACTTAAGCCATGCCCGCTTCCTTCCCTCTTCCTTGTCTATTCATTTCAATCTTCTCATCCCCAATCAAGGCCCCTGTTCAGCAAAGCAGGTGAGGCAGCCTGGGCGAGGTACTGGTCCTCCTCTCCAGTTGTATACCCCAACCCAAAGTCTCACGCACCACGACTCTGCCCTTGAGGTGGTAGTGGTGGGATCCGTCACTGAGTCCGGGAAAAATTAACCCTGGACGGTAAACGGATTAAGAAAGAAAGAAAGAAAGAAAGAAAGAAAGAAAGAAAGAAAGAAAGAACATCAATAAGGTATTGTTTCTGAAAGCTGCCACTCTGAAACATTAAATAATTTAAAGTGTTAATCGATGTTTTATTTACTAGTAGTTTAATATCGCACTAATATGTCGATGGTTTTACGGCTACGGAAAGATGGGAAAGAGCTAGGATTGGCATGGTAGTAGCCGGTGGGATTTTAACCCACCATTTTCCGATTACAGGCTGGAGCTACGTGAGCCTAACAGAATGGCCAACTCGCTCGGTTTCTTAAAGGGTTCGTATCCCATCGTCGGCAGTTCTGAAGATGATTTTCCGTGGTTCCCATTTTCTTACCTAGTGATCTGTAGTTAAAATCTTAAGAACATGAAAGATAGCTTATTTGAAATGAACACGAAAATTGATCTGCATCATCATATTAATTTCAACTCAGCGTAGGTGTTGTTAATCCCCAAAAGCAGGTTGCTGAAGTAAGACAATCCGCGTCGTCGTCTTCTACATTACCCGGCAATTCTTCCTTCAATGATATAGCATAAGAGCTTTTCATGATGCTCTGCTTAAAGGAGATAAAACAATCAAGCAAATTAAAGGGCTTCATGTATAGCAAACGGACGTATTCAATATCTCTACAATTATTTCTGGAATTTTATTGAAATTGAGCAGAAATTTACATTATGAGCTTCTTTTATTGTGAAAAAAATCCTCAGCTTGTTTCCAGTCATTCGATTGGGTCAGTAATGGAATGAAGTCCCCATCTAGCGGCGAGAATAGGAATTGTGCTGGCTGCCGAAACCAGACTTTCTCCTCTTGGGCAATGATAAATGACTCTTCTTATTCTTATTCTTCTACCGTTTTTCCCACATCTGTAGGGTCACGTGTGCGAATTGTGTCGCACATGTGGATTTTGATCCGTTTTACGGCTGGATGCCCTTCCTGACGCCAACCCTACACGGAGGAATGTAATCACTATTGCGTGTTTCTATAGTGGATGGTAGTGTATTATGTTGTCTGCACAATGATTAATGCGTGGCAGATGAAATAAAATGATATTGGAGAGTGTCACTGGAATGAAGAAGATAGGAAAAACGGGAGTACCCGGAGAAAAATCTGTCCCGCCTCCGCTTTCTCCTGCATAAATTTCACATGGATTGAAAGGGATTTCAACCCAGCGGTGAGAGGCCAGCGCGCTGCCGTTTGAGCCACGGCGGCTCTTCTTTTATGGTGTGATAATTATAATTTTGTGTGGTACGAGTTGTACCTTTCCAGACCGTTTGTTCCCTTATTTTCCACTAAGCTAAATATTTACACAAATAAAGCAAAACCGGGAAATGATTCGATTCGCTCGTCGTAATCAGTTATTATTGGTGTGTGTCTATATACATTAACATGTCCTGACTGACTGACTGACTGACTGACTGACTGACTCATCGCTGAGCCAAAACTACTGGGCATAAAGAAATGAAATTTTGGGGACCCATTTATTTTACAGTGTAGGAGCTTACTAAGGGAGGATTTTTGGATATTCCGTAGCTAAGGAGGTGAAAAAAGGGGGTAGGATTTTTAAAATGAGAAAATGAGAACGTATATCTCTATCTCAAAAACCAAAAAGTTTAAAGACGTGAAAATTGGTATTTATAATCTCCTTTAAAAAGAAACAAAACACGTGTTTTTGTTTTAGGAATTTTGAATTAAGGGGTGAAAAATCAGTGAAAAAGTGTGAATTTTTAAAATTAATTAATTAATTAAGCATCCTCATAAACTTAACATGTTACAAACGTGAAAATTAGTATTTGGAATCGCCCTTAAAAATAAACAAGCATTGAGTTTTTGTTTTCAGAAAATTCACTTAATTGGGGTGGGGGACTGAATTGGTGTCGAAGCCTTTAATTTGGATACTTATATCTCAAAAACGGATTATGTTACAGATGTGAAAATTCGTATTTTAAATCTCGTTTAAAAATAAAGAAGCATGTACTTTTTGTTTTTGGAACATCCATTTAGTGGGAGGGGTGGAAAGGACGAAAAAGGAGTTAAATTATTTTTATGAGGATACATATATCTCCGAAACTGAAGATGTTACAGACGTGAAGTTTGGTATTTGGAATATCCTTTAAAACAAAGGAAACACGTACTTTTTGTTTTTGGAAAATCCACTTAACGGGTGAAAAGAGTTGAAAAAGTGGGTAAATTTTTAAAATGAGTATATATACAATACATCACAATAACCTAATATTTTACATTCGTGAAGATTGGTATTTGTAATTTCATTTAAAAGTAAAGAAACAAAAAAAATTTTTTTCAAAATTTCCACTTAAGGACAGACTGTGAGGTGAAAATAACTGAGGAAGGAGTTGAATTTTTTCATAAGGATACTTATATCTGTAAAACTGAAAATGTTACAGACGTGAACATTGGTATCTGGAATCTCCTTTCAAAATAAACACGTATTTTTGTTTTCGGATTGCCTACTTAACGGGCGAGAGGGGTGATAATAAGTCAAGGATTTGAATTCCTTTTATGAGGATACATATATCTCCAAAACTGAATGTGTTACAGACGTGAAAATTGGTACTTGGAATCTCCTTTAACAATAATGAAACGCGTATTTTTTGTTGTCGGAAAATCCACTTAAGGGGCGAAAAGAATTCAAAAAGCGTGTGAATTTTTTAAATGACCGTATGTACAGTACCGCTATATCTCATAAACTTAACATGTTACAGACGTGAAAATTGGCATTTGGAATCTCCTTTAAAAAGAAAGAAACACGTATTCTTTTGTTTTCGGAAAATCTAGTTAAGGTGGGGAGTGAAAAAAGTGAAGGAGTTGAATTCTGTTTTTAATAATAATTCTATTGTTTTTACGTCCCACTATCTATTCTTGACGATTTTCTGAGACGTCGATGTGCCAAACGTTTGTACCACATGAGTTCCTTTACGTGCCAGTAAATCTACCGACACGGGGCTGACGTATTTGAGCACCTTCAAATACCACCGGTCTGAGCCAGGATCGAACCTGACAAGTAGGGGTCAGAAGGCCAACGCCTTATCCGTCTGAGCCACTAAGCCCGGAAAATTCTGTTTATGATATTATATCTCAAAACTAAGATGTTACAGACGTGAAAATTGATATTTGGAATCTCCTTTAAAAATAAAGGAATGCATATTTATTTGTTTTCGGAGAAGCCAGTTAACGGGGGTGAAAATAAGTGAAGGAGTAGTCCAATTCTTTCTAGGAGGATACTTATATCTCAAGAACTGAAGATGTTACAGACGTGGAAATAGCAATTTGGAATGTCTTTTAAAAATATAGAAACACATTTTTTTGTTTTTGTTTTTGTTTTTGTTTTCGACTTGAGAGAGGACTGTTTCTCACGTACAGAGTTCCATGTCGCATATTTCAGAGTTAGCCCTTCCAGTAGCCTGGTCATCTTAGCCCCAAAAGGCAATACCACAAACTTGGTTAACAAAGAGGTTCTATGGTAAATACAGCGCAATTTTTTCGTGAGTTTTTATACTTTAGGGACTTTCATATAATGTCTTAGTGCAGTAATGGGGAACGATTAATTTGACCAAATTACGAAATCCTCACGAGTGAACCCATGGCCATTTCTGTTCATCTTGGAGGATAGTTACATATGAAGAATGTAGGAACTTTAATTGAATCATCCAATTCAGTTACGAAATATGAGACTGAGGATTACTTGAGTCACTGTTTGTTCATTGACAGAGAGAGCAAATAATGCAACTCAAACGAGAAAAGTACAAAGCAGTGTTTGTAATCGCACCGCACCCGCTATTCTGAATAGAGCTTACATCTCTTCACTAAAATACAAATATGAGAGTAAACAACTGAGATATTTTTCTTGAAAATTTGTACAGAGACGTAGCAGTATGTGATCGCTCAGACGAGTATATTTTTAGTTCATACATCCCCTTAAAGGAAGACATGTCGTTTAAAATCTGAATTCATTTACAATCGAAACAAATAAATAAAAATCCTCTCCCTCATAAAATGGAGCGAACGGCCGTAGCCGTGAAGAAACATAAGGTTCCGTGAGATCTCCGAAGTTAAGCAACATTGGGCGTGGTCAAGATTTGGATGGGTTGCCACGCGCTGTATGTGTTGGGTAAGGAAATGGAGGAGTGGAAAGGACCTGGACACCCTACCGTACGTAAACTCCAGACGACGACGACGACGACGACGACGACGACGACGAAAATGTTTTCATTCCCCGCCCGGAGGGCGAGGCGGGCCCCTTAGAGCGTAACGCGCTCTCTCAAGCCAAGAAACTCCGGCTCAGGCACACCTGTGCGGAGGTTCGGACCTGCCTTCGGGCAGAATACACCTTTACCTTACCTTCATAAAACGGATTACAAATCTCTGACTCCTTGTTATCTCGTAGAATAGGTGACAAGTGTTCAATCTGGCCTGGAAGCAAGGACGGATTAAAAGCTCTCCATCTCAGCTTCTGGCTTTCTCATAGACGGTGTTAAACATAATACTCTGAATATGCCTTTCGGAACGTGGTCGGCGTTAATCAGGATCAGAACAAATCATGGTTAATGTGCTCACCTGATACACAAAGTGGGAGTAAGTATTGAGTCCAACATACAAATAGAGATGTTACCGACAAACCATCAAGCATAGTCACAAGGAATGTCCCTTGTGTTTCTACTGTGGAAATTTTGTGCATTTCTTTGATCCTACTCCATAGACTCTATTGCATCTAAATAATTCAGAAATTAAATTACAGCTTATTTCTGTGGATTGTTAGTAATATTTGTAAAGCCATACCCTAAAATATCAAAAGAAGGAAATAAGGGACTTGCACGGGGTATTAGTTCGTATACCGTACTATAAATTACGGCCGTCACATTCTTTACACTGCACTTTCGTTTGTAAGAACAATTACGGTACATATTATTGAAACTGAAAGAACTAACTACCCGAACAACTTCAATAAAGGTCTCACGTGTACGCTGAGCTGCACTCTCTACTTCTGTCGTAATATTCTTCTCCCTTCTCTTTCTTGACACTGTAAGTCATGTAATAAATTATTTCTTATATTGCCTTCTTACCTTTACCATATTAGGTATTATCTTTCATACTCTGCCATACAATCTCTTTGACGACCATTTATGAGCAAGGTGCATAGAACACAGTTATGTTAATACCAAAATAGTCTGTATGATACGTATCTGCTGATATTACTCCCTATCCTTTAGAATCATGCAGCCGTAAAGTGCTATGTACGTGCTTGATTAATTAAGACTCTATAGCCTCCATTGTTTTAAAGGCTATTGACAGCATGACAAAATGAGTGATTCTCAACATAAATCAGGCTGATTCCTCGCTTAATGAGGATGACGGTGTGTTGTTAGCAGAGGCTGGATGTATAGGTAGTACTGGGTTAGAATGCAAACTAATATGACTAGTAGAGGGTATCGGCTAGCCAATTCTTCCGTAGTGTAGCGAGGGTAACATAACTTCTAGGGTTTCCAATACTCAAGGCCCCTAATGTTCATGCCAATCTCATAGCAGAACTGTTGTGCGGACTGGAGCATGCTTGTTACTCGCTTCAGAAAGTTTGCATTCTAACCTATATGTGGCTAAAAATCCCGGTTCTAATGATTAATAGCATGTACGTACATATATGGATGACAAAGATTTCATATTACAGTATATACAATCTTAGCTTCCGTTATAAACGTTACATAATTATTTTCTGTTAAATCCCAAAATAGCACAACCCAAGTTTACACGGTTATAGAAAAAACGCAATCACCAATAGTGGTGCTAAAATTAGGCGTAGGCCTACTAGGCCAGATGAGGAATGAGATAGTTTGCCATTGCTTTCCTGATTTGACCAGAAAGTGCCAAGAAATGGATGCAAAGCTACTGCATCCATCAAGAAGGGTCGGCAGGCGCGACAAAAAAATTGAAACGTTAATATATTCATGTATTCATGTATTGTACGTGGTTAGGCCCCTTGACTAAACGGTTATCATACTCGCCTACGGTTCAGTGGATCCCGGACGGGCTAGAAATTTTAACTGCTTATGATTAATTTATTTGGCTCGGGAACGGAGTGTTTGTGTTCTTCTTAATACACTTCACTTCATGTACATACGACACGCTTCACTACAAACTACCATAGGAACCTGCAACAATGCATACACCCATGCAGAAAGGCCATCCGGCCGTAAAACAGGGCCAAATCTACGTCTAGTCCTGATCCCAATAAAATTGAGATCAGGAAGAGGAAGCCGGATGAGTAGATCAGGCGGTAGAGCGCTGGCATTCTGATCTCAAGTAGGTGGGTTCGATGCCGGTTCAATTGTGTGGGTATTTGAAGGTTCTCAAATATAGTACGTCAGCCACGTGTCGATAGATTTACTGGCACATTAACGAGCTCCTGTGGGACAAATTTCCGGCTCCATGGCGTCTGCGAAAGTCATAAAAGTAGCAAGCGGTATGGAAATTTATTATTATTATTATTATTATTATTATTATTATTATTATTATTATTATTATTATTATTTCATTAGACCATTCACAGAGCGCGTTCGAACTTGTCCATTGGCTTGATGACTTTCGCGTTCCTATTCTTCCAAAATCCCTTCGTGAAATCAATGTGTTCCCTCTTCCGTACTTCTGACCACTTTATACCAGTCCTGCTGCTAGTTTTGACCACAAATGTATTATTATTATTATTATTATTATTATTATTATTATTATTATTATTATTATTATTATTATTATTATTATTATTATTATTATTATTATTCATATACTGTGTGTGTTAGAGTAGTTCTGTTCGTATTGTCAAAATCTTATCTCCGGTATTAAATGTTTAATGTAACTTTAAATTAGAATAAGGTGGGTGAACTCAGGATATATTTTTCATAAGTTGGAAATAACCGACATGAAAGTAGCGATAATGATAGCTGGTACAGAGAGGTGGTGACGATGGCAGGAGCGTACTCGGAATGTGCAGATACTGTAAGGGCTATGTTAGAAATTAAATCAATGGATAAAGTTGTAAGCATAAATAGACTTCTGGGGTGGGGTAAAGTGAGAGAGATGAAGGAGGATAGGATACGTAGGAGAATAATGTATACTTTTGCAATGCATATCCAAGATCATTTGCATCATCAGGTATCTCTTCCGAGCCACCGAGAAATTTTTCAAAAATATATTATTACACTATAGTTGTTTTCTCTCCTTTACATGTACGATATATTTATTAATCATTCCCCTAAATTTGATTGTTACTGAGTGAGCGGTTGAGGAGATGAGTCACGTAGCTGCCAGCTTGCATTCGGGAGGTAGTGGGTTCGAACCCTACTATCTGCAGGCTTGAAGACGGTTTTCGTTTTTTTTTTTTTTTTTTTTTTTTTTTTCCATTTTCACTCGAGGCAAATGCTGTACCTTCATTAAGACCATGGTCGCTTCCTTCCCACTCCTGACCCTTTCCTATCCCATCGTTGCCATAAAACCTATCAATGTCGAGGTGACGTATAGCAAAGTATAAAAGAATTGTTTGAAATTACTCAGAGCCGAACCACTTCCTTCTTAGCTCCGCAGAAACATCGCCACTCTACCTAATATCTTGCATAAAGTTTGTAATCCTCTTCTCTGTAACCTTTCACATATGTACGGAATCTGCCATTACACACGTTATCATTTATACTACCTACGAAATGCTCAAGGCTGTTAATTACGACTCCCGAAGCTGCTAACCAACAACAACAGCAACTTTCATCCAGCCTCACATATTCAGTTTATAAACTGACCGTGGAAGGCCATAACGGACTAGTATTGTTGAAAATATTTCCCGAATTCACCGGAATTCGAATTCGTGGTATTCGAATTTGGAGTCGAATTGCATGACCACTTCGCCAGCCTGCTAAAAACATCAATAACAACAAACAATTCCAGCATACATAACTTACTTCCATAGCAGGAGGGTTGACTGAGGGCATGATAACTGTTGGCTTTTCACGATGGCGTCCGTGCTTCGAATCTCCGCCAATCCATGTAGAATATTTGAAATTAACTTTCACGTCTCCATGGTTTGGATTCCAGGTGAAGGGGATCCTGTGGCTATGATCACGATATCAGCAGTCACGTAAAATACAAGCTTGTTTGCTTGTGAAGCTTTGACGTAGGACATAAGTAATTGTAAATGTGTTTCAATAGGGGATCGACTTCTCACTCCGAGGAAATTTTCCGTTATTCTTTTTAGAGTTCATGACCATCGAATGAACTGCGGCATGTTAAAAATGATAAATAACTGGCTGCCACAAATGTTGGTACTGAAAAAGAGTTTTAAATTACGACGTTTTTTAGGGATATGGCAACTAACAAAGACCCTTGTTGGTGTAACTGAACTTGTAGACCACAGGGTATAATAACAGCCGGACACCAAGAAATGTGTGGTTAGACAGGTGATGTTAGCGGTTTGCGTAAGAATGGAGGGTATCGCTTTCTGCCGCATGTTTATCGCATCAGTGAACACTTTGTCTCATGTTTCGTTGTTAGTAACTTACAGTGATGCATCTAGTCGGAAAAACTGACTAAATGATATTGTTTGATTTGTGTTTTACATCCTGGATAAATGGGCATACACAGTTGTGAATTTTACTGTATAGTGTTGTGGTGGACCAACTATAGTAAAATATGTTTTGAACGAAGTGCAACCGGAGTCCTGTAAATTCCGCCCAGTGAAATTTGTGCGCGGTAAAGTCCTTATACCTACCGTACATCTGTCAAACAACGCATTCTAGGAAGCGTGGCTTCCTGTAAATAGCGTTCAATACGCTCCGTATTTATACCTGCCAATCAAACGCATTAGGGGCTGCCTGGCCGAGGCGGTAAAGGCGTGCTCGGTTCGCCCGAAGGACGTGGGTTCGAATCCCCGTCAGGAAGTTGTAAAATTTAAGAAAGGAGATTTCCACTTCCAGAGGTGCATATGGCCCTGAGGTTCACTCAGCCTACAGCAAAAATGAGTACCAGGTTAATTCCTGGGGGAAGGCGGCCGGGCTTAGAGCTAACCACTCTACCCCATCACGTGCTGCGGTTAACAATGGTGGAAGCCTTTACCTTCCACTCCTCCAAGAGCTTTCATGGCCTGTACGGAGGTGTATTTGTTTTTTAATCAAACGCATTATTGACCGTGTATGTTTCAAATTTCAAAATGTATGAGACTAATTCCCATCATACATTATCTAGACATTGAACTGGCTAAGTGGCGAAAATAAATTTTCGCCATTTAGACATGTGTAAAATCAGCTTATAAGCATCTGTGATTCTTAAAAGCAACCATTTACATTTTATTTACATTATTTGTATATAGGCCTACGCTTAACTTCTAACTTTCCTTTACATTTCTCTTAATTATTCAAGTTTTTGCAACTTGGAAATGGTTTTCAAGTAATCTCTGATATTTCCATTCTTCTCGTACTCTTTAACTGCTTCTATTCAGACTTTCATCTAATTTGTGTAGGATGTTTTCCATCGTCTCCCTTCCGTTCTGCCCTCATTAGCACACACGCTACGTTTTCTGCTTCTGCTTTCATTCATCCAATGAAGTCCTTGATTGTAGGTTTCGACTTTGCAAGCACATTGTTGATTTTGTAGGTCAGGACTAATTATCTTTATCTATATACAGGGTGAAGCGAAATTCGCGCATTCAGGCGTCGCAGTGCGACTCCTCACACGCCAGCAATAAAAAAAGGTCTCTCACAAAAGTTCGCCCTGCGAGTATATCAGGCAGAAAAAGGACGTTGAAGAGTGGCAATCTGGCAACACTGTAACCACATGTACGGTAAGTACCTCTGTCAGCAATTATTATCCGTGCTGTACCGTTGGTGCAGTGGATAGTTTTGGGTTGGCATGCAGGAGGTCGAGGGTTCGATCCTAGGTTGAGGCGCAATTTTTTATTTGCTCATTTCCATCGGACATAACATACTGTAATACAGTAAGACACCGTACCTTAGGTCACATGTATCCTACATTCACAACATTTTGTAACGCTGAACACAACAAATACTTTGCTACGCCTACTGGTAATAGATGCTACTAATCTATGAAATCATTGGAGGAGGATACCACCTCCGTGGGAATTTATAATTTTCCATTAGGAGGGTACAAAGAAAATAGGTTTCGCATCTAGTTTAGGAAGTGGTGCGAATAAATTCACGCTAACGACGTGGAAAGGGCGTCTTTCAAAGCTGGCCAATGAAAACAATTGTTCGTCCATTTGTTGGATCGTAGTATGTAAGTGCAAATGGTTTCTAGAGGACCGCTGCATTCGCTGTTGACGTTTAAGTTTCCCGATACCATACCACCTGGACTACATTTATGAAATAAAAAACATACGCTTCAACCCAGGATCGACCCTTCGACCTCCTGAATGCTAACCCAAAACTGTATGCACTGCACCAACTGTACAGCATAAAGAATATGTGCTGACAGAGGTAGTTACCCTGCATGTGGTTACAGTGTTGCCAGATTGCCACTCTTCAACGCCCTTTTTCTGCCGGATATACTCGAAGGACGAACTTTTGTGAGAGACATTTTTTTATTGCTGGCATGTGAGGAGTCGCGTTGCGACGGCCGAGTGCGCGAATTTCGCTTCACCTTGTATAAACAGGATGTATCAGAAATATATCGGCCAAAAACTCGGGGATGGTCTTCGTCTTAAGTCAAGAACAATGGTACAATCTGATTGGCGGATAAAATTTTTCTTTTCAATACAATAAGGTTACTTTGTTACATCCGGGCGCGCGATTCAAAATGACGAACTTGGCGTATTTTTTTCCAGGAAAAACCTCTTTTGCTAGTGGTTTTACGTCGCACCGACACAGATAGGTATTATGGCGAAGATGGGATAGGAAAGGCCTAGGAGTTGGATGGAAGCGGCCGTGGCCTTAGTTAAGGTACAACACCAGCATTTGCCCGGTGTGAAAATGGGAAAACAACGGAAAACCATCTTCAGGGCTGCCGACAGTGGGGTTCGAACCCACTATCTCCCGGATACAACTTCATAGCCACACGCCTCATCTTTATTTGCAGAAGATAATGGTCCGATTCAAAGGCTTCTTTGCGAGCTCTAACGTTAAGAATTTATTTTGTGTTTTTCTTTGAAATAGCGGTCAATTTGGTATTCTCCCTGTCGAAGACTGGGTGATCTCCATGTTGCTAGTATTTGTGATGGTTTCTGAAATTGCTACTCAGGATTATAAGTTCGAAATTTCTCAAAAAGTCTATTAATTTTTCACCATTCCTGTTGGCAAGCTTTTGCATGGTATAGGACCCTGTGGTATCTCTGAATTCTCTTTCTTTACCTAGATGTGCGTTAAAATCGCCTAATAAGATTTTCACACGAAGCCTTGGTATTTTGTTGGTTGTTTCTTCTAGAGTTTCCCAGAAATGTTCCACAGTTTCATGGTCAGCCTTTTTGTGCTGATTTGTGGGAGCGTGCACGTTGATCAATGTGTAAACTTTATTAGCTGGTTTGAGGGAAATCAGAGGGACTCTTTCGTTGGAGGAAATAAAGTCAATGATTGAGTCGAGTAAAGAAGGGTGTATGGCGAATCCACTTTTCAGGAGAGGTGGTTTGATTCTAACTTTTATGGCAGGTTTGCCCTCGTAGACTCATAAATTCTCTGTATAAAAGTGCCCTTCATCCGTGAATCGTGTCTCTTGGAGTGCGTTGAATTTTAAGTCAACTTTTTACAGGACGTTGGTTGAGTTGTTTTAATTTGCCTGCTTTAGTGAGGGTGTTCACGTTAATTCTGCCAATAATGTTTTTATTTCTAGTTTTCAGAGAATGACAAGGTCTTGAGGAGCTCCTATTCTTCTCCGCATGGTGTCCCTCATCACCCAGAATCCTATGATCACGTAAGGCCAGTCTGTCGACTGGTTCCTCATCTCTTCCATTATGCGCTCAAGTTGAGGTTTGGTTTTGGGGGTGATCTCAATTGAGACCACTGGTATACGACTCAATTTTTTTAATTCGAGAATATTTTAGTGCAGGCAGCTCAACTAGAGGATCAGACGCTGACCACTTTGCCGCTTGTTACATGTCAGACCCAATGTGGATTTTGAAGGATGGTATGCCTCTTTCGCCAGTTCTGCCGTGCCGAGACCTACTCTCCCCGCCTTCACTACTGTTGAGGTCTTCACAGTAACCCTGGCAAGGGACCCTTACATGGGACTACCAGCCGGGTCAGTTGGACCAAGGTTTTTTAAAGAGGTGTTACTCCTCTATCACTCGCCCCCTGTCCTGACTTGTGACAGGCAGAGCCTGGCTTCACAAAATTGGTCCTAGGTTGGTGGGGTTTGACGCGTAATTATTATTATTATTATTATTATTATTATTATTATTATTATTATTATTATTATTATTATTATCATACAATCATCGGGTATCTATACATATAGTATATTCTACAGGAGATAATTCATGGGAATTTCCCGCGGACAGCCAGTGCCTGCAAACGTATTTCCATTTGTCGTTCTTGTGAAGGGAAGAATTTCAATGACTATCTCAGCTCAGCCTAGTGTATAAATCTTCAGCTAAAGCTCGGAGAAAATGGCGTGACGTCATCGTAATCTGGCTTCAGTTACGAATGTAGTGAATATCCTAGCCCAGGCACTTGACGAGGAGAATGGAGTGGCACAGCTCAATTCACAGACTCCTTTTAAATGTTGGAAATGTCAAAGTTCCTTTACGACTCTCTACATCCTGCAGAGCCTGACGCCTCGACGCTCGTCTGACATCTCATTTCCGTCATTCAGCAAGCTTGGAGTTGGACAGTTAACAGACGAAGTCCTTCTCAGTAATGGTAATGACAACTTTGTCATAATTCCTCAAATTATATTTAAATATACTGTACATCATTTACGCAAGGAATACTTCGCCGGTCTGCTCCGATATTAAATTACTGATATTAAATACAGTTAAGTACATCCTCGACAAATTCAACCCAACTACAATGAAAATGGAAAACCATGGAAGACCATCTTCAGTGTTTCCAACGGTGAGGTTCGAACGTGCCATCATTCCAGTGCAAGCTTAAGTTACAGCTACATGCCGCCTGTCAAAGGAACTACTGGCACATAAAAGTAAACTACTCCTGCAGGGCAACATTCCGGCACCTCGGCGTTTCCGAAAGCAGAGCGTTACACCATTAACCACAACCAGTCAAACTGTAGTGTTTTGGGATTTATTAGAGAAGGCTGCTTTTGAGGGGCTCTGGTCACGTATTATTATTATTTCAGTCTTGAGGCCCTAGGTTCGATTTCTAGCTCTACATTCAGAGAGAAAGCACTAGTGACGGGTGCACTCAACCTTGTGAAGACAATTTATTATATTTCAAAGGTTTTCTGCTATAGGCCTATTACCATGCAAATGTCGGAATGGTAGGTTCTACCTTACAGAAAGTCATAACCACCTCCTTCTAAAACTTATCGTAACCCCTTTTCATTCCTTTTGCTGGAAGACCTTCATTTTATCTAACAAGTGCGATCTTATGGTGGGCGATGAACCAGTTCCTCTCCCCTACCGGCCTAACTGACCGTGCGGTTAAGGGCCCGTAGCTGTGAGCTTGCATCTGGGAGTGGATTCGAACCCCACTGTCGGCAGCCCTGAAGATGGTTTTCCGTATTTTCCAATCTTCACACCACGGCCACTTCCTTCCCACTTCTATGCCTTTCCTATCTCATCGTCGCAGTAAGCCCTATCTGTGTCGGTGCGACGTAAAGCAAATTGAGAAACAAATGTTCCTCTGCCTAATTGTAGCCAGACTGAGGGACACGGTATGTCTGTGGTAATGTTCCTCGCTCAGATCGAAGGGAAAAGTAGAATTCGATGGTCAACTGAAGAGAGATAGAGAGAGAGAAGGAAAAATAGGAAAGAAAAGAAATGTATGAAAACTTGCACAGCATTATGGTGTCTGCAGAATCCATAAACAGAAAAGAAAGGTTTATGTCATTTTTCAAATTGTACTTTTATAAATATACTTGCTGTAGTACCAGGCGTTGCCCGGATAGATTTTTAATGTTTACCTTTACCAGTTAGTTAAGTGTGAAGTGAATGCTTATAGAATTATTTTTGAGATGATGATTTTACAACCTATTATGTAGTTTTAGAGTTATTTGGATGTATTTGATTTCAAGTTTTAGATTATCTAATTTTCGAGTAAAACTTTGTCCTTGTGGAAGTTAGAATTGATTGGGAAGTATTTGATTCTTTCAAAAAAAATAATAACTGACAACTATATGTATTTACCCGTCACACTATACATAATATGATGAACAGGATTTCAGCTGTCATTGAGACTGTCACAATCAACGCTGTGACCTCAAAAGCAGTGGATTCAAAACTAATTTCCTTCATTTTGTACTATTTACTTTTAAACCCTTTTCAGCTCCTTTCTCTATGAAATTGGTCTTGTAAAAATTCCGGAGTGTCAATATTAATCTCAGTGACCCCGAAAATTATGGATTCGACATTATTTTTGATTATTTTTTATTTATCAATTCCCCCGCGCCCTCCGCCCCAAAGGGAACTGAACTTGGATTTAAAAATATTCGGAGTTAAACTAATTATGTCAGTGTCCCCCGATTACTTTTATATACCACTCACCAATCAAAAGGGACTGAACATGGACTTTAAAAAATCCGGAGTGTCGCTATTTACCTCAGTGACCCCGGAAAGTATGGATTCGACACTATTTTCGATTATTTTTATATCTCACCCCTCCTCACCACCCACCACAAAGGGGGCTGACCTTGGACTTTAAAACTCTGGAGTGTCACTATTCATCTCAGCAACCCCAAAAACTATGGATTCGACACTATTTTCGATCATGTTTATATCTTACTCCACCCAAACCCCCCCCCCCCACCACAAAGGGGCATGAACTTGGACTTATAAAAATCCGGAGTGTCATAGTTCACATCACCAACCCCGAAAATTATGGATTCGACACTATTTACGATTAATTTTTACACCTCAAGCAACCTCACCCCCAACCAAAAAGCGGCCTAATTTGGTCCTTAAAAATCCGGAGTACCGCTATTCACCTCAGCGACCCCGAAAACTGTGGATTCGACACTATTTTCGATTATTTTTATATATAACTCATCCCCCCTCCCCGTCCCTCACCTCAAAGGTAGCTGAACTTGGACCTTAAAATATTCCGGAGTGTCACTCTTCATCTCAGCGACCCCGAAAGGTATGGATTCGACAATACTTTCGATTACTTTATATTTCACCACATCGCCCCCCCCTCTAAGGGTGTCTGGGGGTGTCTTACCACCACGTGGTTTGTGTCATGGTACTAAAACTTCGGAATGCCGCTATTTATCTCAGCGACCCCGAAAACTTTGGATTCGACACTATAGTGGATTATTTTTATATATCACTACCCTCCCCCCTCGCCCCTCACCCCAAAGGAGGCTGAACTTGGACTTATAAAAATTCTGGAGTCTCACTATTCACCTCAGTGACCCCGAAAACTGTGGATTCGACACTATTTTCGATTATTTTTATATATAACTCATCCCCCCTCCCCGTCCCTCACCTCAAAGGTAGCTGAACTTGGACCTTAAAATATTCCGGAGTGTCACTCTTCATCTCAGCGACCCCGAAAGGTATGGATTCGACAATACTTTCGATTATTTTTATATTTCACCCCCTCGCCCCCCCCCCCCCCTCTAAGGGTGTCTGGGGTGTCTTACTACAACGTGGTTTGTGTCATGGTACTAAAACTCCGGAGTGCCGCTATTTATCTCAGCGACCCCGAAAACTTTGGATTCGACACTATAGTGGATTATTTTTATATATCACTACCCTCCCCCCTCGCCCCTCGCCCAAAAAAGGAGGCTGAACTTGGACTTATAAAAATTCTGGAGTCTCACTGTTCATCTCAGCGACCCCTAAAACTGTGGATTCGACACTATTTTCGTTTATTTTTATATATGACCCCCATCGCCCCCTCCCACACTCATAAGGGTGTTTGGGGTGGCTTACCCCCACGCGGTTTGTCTGCTGATACTAAGTCATAAGTGTACCAAAATTGGTCGAAATCGCTCCATCGCCGCATTTACTTACAAAGTACCTTTATTGATAGGAGGTGCATTCTTATGCCTATTATTTTGAAATAGCAACCCAACATGCCCTGATCGAGATGTACTTTCATATCATAGTACCAACATTGATAGGTCTGCTCATTTTGAAGAATGTGCCTGTGTATTATACGTGTAAAATATTTGAGAAACGTTTAAAAATATAGAATATCAACAATGGAATGACAAGAGTTATCACCCCTCCTCCTAACGAAGAGCAACTGCGGGTTCGCAATGAGCAAAGGCGAGTCTATGTAATCTATAGGTCTATAGGTGGGTATGTAGGTATGTATGTATTGCATCTCCTCCTATACCACTCGAGCGATTTCAACCAAACTTGGTACACTTATGACTTAGTATCAGGAAAAAAAACGTCGTGGGGGAAAGACACCACAAGCACCCTTTAAGCGGGGCCTTGGGGGACGAGTTAAGAAACTAATCGAAAATAGTGTTGAATTCATAGTTTTCGGGGTCGCTGAGATAAATAGTGACACTCCGGATTTTAAAGTTTCAGTCCTCTTCGGGGCGGGAGCGAGGGAGAGTGAGAAATAATAATAATAAGAAGAAGGAGAAGAACAAGAAGAGAAAATAGAGCCGAATTCATCATTTTCAGGGTGGCTGAGATGAATAGTGATACTCCGGAATTTGTTGAAGTCCAAGTTCATCACCCTTTGGGGTGGTAGGGACGAGGGGAGAATGATATATAAAAATAATCGGAAATAGTGTCGAATCCATAGTTTAAGAGGTCGCTGAGATGAATAGTGACACTCGGGATTTTTTAAAGTCCATACTCAGCAGCCTTAGCGGGTGGGGGGCGAGGGGGACGGAGATATAAACATATTAATAATAGAAAATAGTATCGAATCCATAGTTTTCGGGGTCGCTGAGATGAATAGTGACACTCCGGATATTTTAAAGTTCATATTCAGCACCCTAAGTGGGAGGGGGGGACGAGGCGGGAGTGAGATATAATAATTATCTAATAGAATATATAAGTCGAATCCATACTTTTCGGGGTCACTGAGATGAATAGTGGCACTCCGGAATTTTTTAAATTCAAAGTTCATCACCCTTTGGGGTGGGGGGTGAGGGGTAATGAGATATAAAATTAATCGGAAATAGTGACGAATCTATAGTGTTCGGCGTCGCTGAGATGTATAGTGACACTCCGGATTTTTAAAAGTCCATGTTCAGCATTAAGAGATAAGAATTTCATAGTGTTCCCTATTGAAGTGAGTTCAGCGACCTTGGGGGGGGGGAGGAGTGAGACATAAAATTAATCGAAAATAGTGTCGAATCCATACTTTTCGGGATGGCTGAAATGAATAGTGACACTCCGGATGTCGTTTAAGTCCAAGTTGAGCCCCAGTAAGGAGGGTTGTGAGAAGGGGTGAAGAAAAGAAAATGTGCAAATGACCGAGATTTGGGGCGTTTGTATGCATGTTCCAGCATAGGTGTCAACTAAACTTGGTACAATACTAATTTTATTTAATAAATTCACACTATCTGTAAAAAATACTGCAGGGGCAAGACACACCTGGAAGCCCTAGGGAAGGGGGCGAAATATAATTATAACTAAAAACGACCGATATTAGTGTAGAATCCATAGTTTTCTGGACTACGGGAGAGATTTCAGCCAAACTTGGTACATTTATGACTTACTATCATGAGACAAACTGCGAGGAGGTATGGTAGACCTGGTACGCTAGGGGTGGGGTGGGAAGGGCTGAGATATAAAAATAATCGAAACTAGTGTGGAGTAGTGAGACGAATATTGATACTCCGGGCGTCGTTCGGTGTATGTTTCTTTCAGCATAGCCCTCATACAAAATTGGTACACATATGACTTACAATCTGAAAAAAATACTATTGGGTAAAACACCAGTAGCACACCTCGAGAAAGTGGTGAAATATAAAAATAAACGAAAATGACTGATATTAATGTTTACGAGTTCACTGAGTTGAACTGTGACACTCTGGATGGATAAGTCATACTTCACCGCAATTGGTATGGAGGTTGAGAAGGGGTGAAAATGAATGTAAAAATAACCGTCAAAAATTTAAAAATAATAGAAAATAACCGATATTAATGTTGTGACTCCCTGAATATCGTTTAAGCCGACGTTCAGCCTCCATTGGGACGGTGCACTGAAAGGGGTTTTGTAGTGTAGGCCTATAGTATGAAATGACCGAGATTAGTGGTGAATCCGCTGCGTTTGGGGTCTCAAGGCTGATTGGTGAGAGTCTCAATGACAGTTGAAATCGTGTAGATCATATCTATACCGTGACTGATAAATACATGAAGTTATCACTTATTATCTTTTTGAGGATCAAATACTTCCCAATCAATTCGAGCTTCCACAAGGATAAAATTTTACCCACAAATGAAATAATTTAAAACTTGAAATCAAACACATCTAAATAACTCTAAAACTATATAATAGATGGTAAAAATCCATATCCCAGAAAGGAATTCTATAAAAATTCAATTTAACATAACAAACTGGTGATACTAATCTTAAAAGTAAACATCCTAAACCAACCGGGCTATACCGGGTAATCAGTTAGTATAGTATAGAGTTCAATTCGGAATTTTTTTTCGAGAGGAGAGGTGAAAAGAAAAGATAGGATATGGTAATAAAGGAGGAGGATTAGTAGACAAGAGAAGATTAAAAGATGGTGGTGGTGGTGGTGATTATTGTTTTAAGAGGAAGTACAACTAGGCAACCATCCTCTATATAACACTAATCAGAGGGAAAATATGGAAGGGATCCGACACTTCGAAAAATGAAGATATCGGCCATAGGAAGACAAGGGCCACGAAGGGCGTGAAAATGAAAGACTCTCTAGCCCTCGCAAATCTAATAGCGTCGGGGTCGGAAAAGAACAAGAGTTGACCAAGAGAGGTCGGATAGGATAGATGAAAGTGAGGAGCCTGACACAAGTAAGTGGAAGAAATGCCAGGACTCAGCTAAGGGTCCCGTGGTCGCCAACCCACGCTCCAAAGTTCAGAGCCCCTGGGGCCCCTTTTAGTCGTCTCTTACGACAGGCAGGGGATACCGTGGGTGTTATTCTACCGCCCCCACCCACAGGGGGTGAAGATTAAAAGAACTGGACGTTAAAAGAAAATGGAAAAGGATAGGATAGGGAAATAAAGGAGGGGTAGTTTAGAGTGGGTTAGGAGGATGGATTATTGGAGGTAGAAAACGTGGGTAGGAACTGTGTAAGGCATGGGAAATTGAATTCGTGTTTAGAAATTTAGCATTTTTGAGAAGAAGGATTAGGAAGTCGAAAATAATATTGTTTTTTCAGATATGTCGTTTAAATTGAAATTAGGGTTGAAGTATTGGTCAAGGTGAATAAAACGATTTTCAGTAATGTTTAGAAGGGAGCGTTTGTTATTGATTTTAAGTATTTTTATGTCTTTTTCAATATTGGTGAAATTATGTTTGGAGTTTCGTATGTGTTGTCCTATAACAGAGAATTTGTTGTATTTAATGGCGTTGATGTGTTTGGAGTATCTGATATTAAAGTTGCGTCCAGTTTGATTGATGTACGAGGAGCTGCAGTTGTTACATTTGAATCTGTATACTCCAGATTTAGAAAAAGCACTAGATTTATTTTGTGATTTAGAGTTGTGTAATATATCAAAAGGCCCCCGGGTCGCCAACCCACGCTTCCAAGTTAAGAGCCCTGGGGCTTTCATGTTCTTGTATAAGCTTCACAGAAATTGTGAAAGTATGTGATGGAGAGTTAAAAAAGGTTAACTGTTATATTAATGTGAGATGTAGCTCGATGTGAGATGTAGCTCGTGGGGGAAGATTTTATTAAGCAATGTAAGGTAGTATTTAGAATTTATGGGACATGCATATGGACTCTCGGGTGGATGAAAGCCTCGATACGGCCTGTATATCACCGAAGAAAGTTCTCTGAATAACTGGAAATGATATTACGGTTCAGTTTTTAGAAGCTTGACATGTCGGATTTGTTTCTAAGGAAACGTATAATCTCATTATTGTCACAAAAACGTATTAATATATGAGAAAGTGGCAGCTTCTCATACATGCGACAAGTAGTAATCACTGATCATTGAGCGTGATGCACCATCTCCAGGACTGAGGTAGAAACATTGCTGCAGTATTTGATATCCTTAAAGGAAAAAATGTCCAGAACAGAATGCGAGGGCAGAAGTTTCACAGCCCAATTAAACAATCCTCCGGAAGAAAACAATATACAGTAATATACGAGAGAAACTGAGTTCTATTTTTTTACGACCTTATTCCTTAGTGTAATATACGTATAATTTTAAGTTCTGGCAGGAAATAATGGAATTGGGAGAAGCCTTCATTCTGCTCCATAATCGCAATACATTCGGTGCACAGTCACAATAAGACACGACAGAAACATACTATTGTTGAACGGGTCGCTTACTGTGCAGTCCGCATTCAGTTCATATAAGAAGGATAAGAAAAGTTCTCGCTATTCCCCGTTCACCCAGCACGCGTCCGTAAGGATTCCGGGGGCGATCAAGCGTGCTGACTCTCTGGATGGTTGCCACGGGTGATGGCGGGGAGGGGCCATCACTACGGGGAAGCCTGCTGCGATCGCAGTTGGTACTACCCCCGCTGTACTTGTTAATATCGTCGGGGTGACAGTCGAACTCGACACGAGGTCACTGCTCCTCAGAACAGGGGTTTTCTCTGTTTGGGGATTCAGTCCCGAGTGTCGGAAACGACTGAAACTTCGGAGATATTAACAAATACGCGGGATGAGGTGCGCGTCCGAAAGGATTCCGGGGGCGACAAAGCGCATCGACTTACTGGATGGTCGCCACGGGTGATGGCGGGGAGGAGCCATCACCTCTACGAAAGCTTCCTGCGTTAGGTCAAGGAGGCATCGTTGAGAAGTTCTACCCACTATCTGACAAGAAAGAAGAAACGTGCGGTGAATCGACAAAATGAAGCATGTTCAGTTGATGTGAAGAGTTTCAATTGTAAAATGTTGGTATCAATGGATGGTAATAAAATCTATGTATGGATAATTTTGTATATCCCTATGATATTCGCTAAATGAAATTCATCATCACTGTCCTTAACTGCAGTATTTTTTAATATTCAATGAAATAAGGAAGGTTAAATGTATTTACACTGATGGGTTATTGAAAAGCCCACAATCATAGTGTTAACAGGAGATTTAAGATAAGATAATACACACCTTCCATAATTTCGGAAATCATAGAGCCGGGAGATGGTATTGATTATTTTAATCTTAATTTTCGATACATGCAGTTTACAAAAATGATTATAGTATACTTGAAAAACGTGCACTAAAAGCACAAATAAAGAATAACCTGTCCGGAAATATGATGAATAAAAATGTAATACAAGTATTTGTGAGTAACTTAGCCCTTAGCCTTCTTTTTCTTCTGAACACTGCTGCCTCTCCAGCTCCATTTAAGAATCTGCTTGCAGAGGAATAACAGAGAGCACAAATATATTGACAGCATATTTATAAAAATCAGCTAAAGCAAACACAAAATAAATATAATACAAGTACAATGCAGTATTCAGGTGCAATTTTCAGCATTTTCAAACCTAATATTATCTCAGACAGTCACTTTTTGTCTGTAATAGTGCATTGTGTGAAACTTCCCAAAACACCCTCCGGGATGTAGTCCAGGCTTTTTTCTGCAGGTATTACTGAAAAAACCACTCTCGCATCATAATTTAGGCTTATTGTTCATTGCAATATTTAGGATTACGCCTAAAAATGCTTTTAATTCTGGAAAAGTAACATCTATCCACGACCCCCTAATAGACTCACGTGTGAGGGGCGTAAGCTTTTGAATGTTTACACTAGCATACCGGTTAGTCTCGCGCACAATTTCCGACAATAACTCGTCAGTCAAAGGTAATAATGGGAAAAAGTCACGTTCATTCAACCATGCGGTTGTTTATAACCTGACGTACCTGTGAATGTGCTTTTGAAATCCAAGTCAGTGTCGCGGTATTTCCTCCATCCATCAGAAGAGGTACCAGCATTGCAATTCAGCATAATTTTCTCATTATCGGGATTTTTATCACTCAAATCACCAACACAATCTCATTCCGCAATATCTTTCTCGCCATTTAATTGAAAATCTCTCCCACTATCGCTGAAATCAACGCCACTTTCATCTAAAAGTCTGGCGATTTCTTTCTCACGCTGCTCGAACGACGCCATGTTGCTAAGCAATGTTTGTTTACAAACTCACATGGTCTGCAAAGAATCTGCACAAAGCCTGATTTCAAAGAGATTATAGCTATACATGGCTTCAAATTTTCGTCGAAGGTTTGCAGTACCTTACTGTACCTGTAATTCATGCACGCGTAACCCGACAAAGGAGTTATATAGGAAAGAATGTCATGTCGGGCAATGCCCGACATAGGACCTATGCAGGATATTCCCGTTGTCGGGCATGGCCCGCCGCGTGAGTGCTAAGGGTTAGAAGTTGAACAGAAAAAAAAATGGCCTGAAAAGTGTGTTAGAAATATTATTGTAAGAAATGGAACTTCTCGGACATGCTATCGAGGAAACATGGCACCCGCCCCAAAGAGATCAGCACAGTAGATATCCTCAGTCCCTCCATATGTCCGACTCCTGAAATGAATATTAATATTGACTCTCGAAAGAAAAACATAAAACGTGCAGACTAATAGAACTATTACGATAAAATTATTATATGCTATATCTATAATCTACGTACCTAACTGCTCTACTCTTCATCGGAGTTATATTTTGTAGTATATACATATAAATGAATGTTTGTTTGTATGTCACAAATGGAGTCAAAACCTACTAGACCGAAATGTCACAATGTTTTCTTATTACTCTTGGGAGGGTTTAGGAATTCATTTGAACGAAATCCGATGGATAGTATTTTTGTAATGAGTAATTTTATGTAATTAATTTAATTGCAAACCCGCACCAAGATCGGATCGACTTGATCGACAGACTGTCGCTAGGCGACAGCAGTTTACGCTAAATGAAATGAAATGGTGTATGGCTTTTAGTGCCGGGAGTGTCCGAAGACACATTTGGCTCGCCAGGTGCAGGTCTTATGATTTGGCTCCCGTAGGCGACCGGCGCGTCGTGATGAGGATGGAATGATGATGACGACAACACATACACCCAGCTCCAGTGCCAGAGAAATTAACCAATGATAGTTAAAATTCCCGACCCTGCCGGGTATCGAACCCGGGACCCTTGTGATCAAATGGCTAATCATTTAAGCCATGGAGCCGGACAGTTTACGCTGTATCATGATAGTCCGGTGAGAAATGCTGTACATAGGAGGATGGGAACACGCCCCCAAGCTTTATAAAGTACATTTCTTGCTAGGAGGATCATAACCGTGCCTGTTATTTGGAAATAGCAACCCAATATGCGGCGATGGAGATGTACTGTACTTTCATGTCATAAGACCAACTTTGATAGGTCTGCCCAGTTTGAAGAATATAGCTGCGTATTAGATGTGAAAAAGTTAGGTTAATTGTAGCCTATCTCAAAACTGAAGGTAACAGGCGTGAAAATTGGCACTTGGAATCTCCGTTAAAAATCGAAAGATGTGTTTTAGGAAAATCCACTTAAGGGGGTGCGTGAAAAGAAGTGAAAAAGTTGAATTCTTTTTATGAGGATACGTATATCTCAAAAAATGAAGATGTTATAGACGTGAAAATTGGTACTGGAATCTCCTTTGAAAATAAAGACACACGCATATTCTTTTTTTCGGAAGATCCACTTAAGGAATGGGGGAGGGGTGTGAAGAAAATGAAGACTGGGTTGAATTATTTTTATGGGGAAACTTATAAAACTGATGTTACAGACATGGAAATTGTTATTTGGAATTTCCTAAAAGAATGTATTATTTTTCGACTTGAGAGTGGGCTGTTTCTCACATGGACAGTTCCATTTCACAAGATCCAATGCCACACGCGGTTTTCAAAACGTTACTGGGGTAAATGAATCTCACTTTTCCGGTAAGTTTTTGTGCCTTAGGAAGTTTCAGAAAATCTCTTTGTGCAGTAGCGAGGAATGATTACTTTTATCAACTTACGAAATCCACGCGAGCAAAGCCGCGGGTAACAGCTAGTCCTAAATATAAAGAATCGAGATACGACAATAAGGCATAGCACCAAACTTGAAGATCTCTCCAAATTGAGCAGCGATTGTCTAATCTGCTTTGTGAAATGACTTACGGTTTAGAAAGCAGTTACCACGAAACGAAGGTCTGAACCGTCGAGGAAATTGCCTTCATATTTCGATATTTTTCGGGGACTAATAGTAATATATTTGAACAGCCTGGAATACTCACTCAAAGAAAGAGTGTGCAGTGACCAAGCGAAATAATATATATATAACAAAGGGACGTAACGTATAAGGGATGTTTCGCATGTAGTCCACGGATTTTACAGAAAATCAGTAGTATAAGAGAACATGGAAGGAAACTGTTGTTGTTTCCCTATAAACCCCCGTTCTATTCAGTGATTTTAAACCATATGCATATCTAAACCTTCCCCTGGATTAGTACACTATATATGTGAATTTTGGTCGAGATCTATCCAGCCGTTTCACCGTGAAGGCGAAACAGACGGGCAAACAGACAAACAGACACGAAAGCTTAAAACCACTGATACGGACTTGGGTTGACCTAAGTCGGATAAATATCTAAAAAATTGGCAAATCAAACGAAGTTACAGACAGCGGCCCCCCTAGAATTTTATTTATATATATGAGCATGAGCACGTTTGTAAGTGCAGACCTTCATTTCGAGATTAACTGCCTTTAAACGGTAGGTCATATCAACAAACGGATTCCGTCATCAGACGCCCCTTTTAGTTTTCTACATGGCTGGTCCTATGACATTTATTTATGAGTTAGATTGAATTAGAAGAATTAAATAGGGTGAAATTGGGGTACAGTTTACACACATTTTCTTTTCCGGATACTTATGCAGCAGCTAAAATCATAAAATTGCCTGTCTGAGTGGCTCAGACGGTTGAGGTGGTGGCCTTCTGACCCCAACTTGGCAGGTTCGATCCTGCCTCAGTCCGGTGGTATTTGAAGGTGCTCAAATACGTCAGCCTCGTGTCGGTAGATTTACTGGCACGTAAAAGAACTTTTGCGGGACTAAATTCTGGCTCCTCAGCGTCTCTGAAAGCCGTAAAAGTAGTTAGTGGGACGTAAAGCTAATAACATTTTTAATCATAAAATTTGGCTAACATATGACCACTGGTCGTGTCAATGTGCATACCGCATTTGATGATTCTATCTTTCCAATAAGTGTGCCAAACGATAAGATAAACGAGTAAAAATTCAAAATTAACTTACAATTGAGAATCTAACGTATAAGGGATTGAGATACGACAATATGCAATATGTCATAGGACCAAAGTTGTAGATCTCTCGAAATTGAAACGCGATCTTGCATTCAGGTTTTGTGATACGACTTACCATTTAGCCACCAATTATCCCGAAATGGAGGTCTGCGCCTTCATTGAAATTGCCTCCATATTTCGATATGTTCCGGGACCAAAAAGGCATATATTTGAACAGATTGCAATTTTTCTTCAAAGAGTGTCCAGGTTTCTGAATTAGCACTCGCATACATACGGAGTAATTAAGGAAGAAAGTATTACAGTTAACAAAGTTGAAATTAATAGAAAAGAGGATTATAACTGTGGACAGCCGGATGGGACAAATAGCACTCTGTAAATACCAAGTGGATGTATTGTAAAATGAAATGCCCCTCACTAAATTGTGATGATGAGTTAGGATATAAGAAGGCACAAAAAGAGGAGAAATTTAGGCGCAGGTATTCTTAGGTAAACAGATAAGAGGATGACTTATGTTATTACTTAAATCTAATGAGGCAAAACAGAGGCAAAAAATTAAAGCTGAAAACAGAAGTAGAAGGTAAATGCAGTAAAATGTATACCAAATGCCAGAAAACACCTTATGGTGTGAAATCTTGGGCTACACTCCGCTGTACTATGCAAATGTTAACAGCCCCTATAAAGCTATTCGACGACGGTTGTAATCTCCAACGGGATTCTGCAAATATTCCGCAGAATGGCAGCATAACGTCTCTCTCGTCTTCTACGCAAGGAACAGCCAAGAAATTTACATTACCGTATGTTCATTCACTGCTGGCAAGCAGCCAGAGACGTTGCCATGGTAACCGGTAGGTTCGTTGTCGGTCGGTCGGCCACTCAATGCAGGGCATGAAATCCGCACAAAGTAGTATTGAAGAGTAAGCGAAATTATACTTAAACAAAAGTCGTTTAAAATGAAGGGACGTTTCAGATGTAGTCCACGGATTTTACAGAAAATCAATAGTATAGGAGAAAATTGAAGAAAATTGTTGTGGTTTCCCTATAAACCCCCATTCTGTTAAGTGATTTCCAAATCATATGCATACCTAAACCTTCCCCTGGGTCAGTAAACTTGAGATCTATCCAGCCGTTTCGCCGTGATAGTGGAACAGACAAACAGACACGAAGGCTGGAAACCACTGATACGGTCTTGAGTTGACCTAAATCGGATAAATATCTGAAAATTTTGCAAAACAAACGAAATTACAGACAGCGGATCCCCTACAATTTTATTTATATAGATATATATTTTACAATGTTTATCAAATTGTGGACTAGTAAAGTCGTGCCGTTTATAACATTAACCTGTAGCATTAAAGGCAATCCGGCGTAAGTACCGTTCCGGCGACAAGAACGACCTTGCGGGTTCGTAAACCGGTGTTCAACCAGTGAGATCTCTTTTGCATGCAGAACGCATGTAACGTCTCTCTTTGTCACGTGTCCAACAGACAGTCAAAAGCGCTATTGTGACATTTACTTGTGCCGGTTTTAGTTTGTTTTTGTGAACCACAATATGGAGGTCCTGGGAGCATGCTCAAGTGAAGTGCAGAACGACATTCTTGATGACAGCATTTTAGCTCTACAAGGAACCGGTGGAAATAGTAACCATGTCGACAATTGAAAAAAATGAACGTGACAGCTTCACTGCTGGAGTGGAACGTGGAGCAATTGTAACTAGAAAATTAAATCAGTACGGGGTACATTGCTTCTTGAACGAGTTTCTTAATAACTTAATATGATGCCCCAATTTAATTACGAAAGTGTACATTTCTTTGCAGGAGGAAAACCAAAAGTGATTCTAAGGTGTCCGATTGTTTTGTTTCTCACGTCAATTATATCAGTATTTTTGTACAGATTAGCGTTTGCGTATTTTAAAAGGGCAATCATATACGTATATTCTTTCTAGCAAAGGATTGTTCCATGTCTCTTCAGTATTACTAAGTCATTTTGTGCCCACCATTTAAACTAATTTACTGTATTCTCAAACTACTGGGATATTCGATAAGCCACAGAGAGCTAGTCCCATCAGCACAGTTGATATGGCTTGTTATATCGACGAAAACGGGACTGATACGTTACATTTGCATAGATAATTACAAAACTGAATATAAATTAATATTGTACACTGTGTGGACCTTCACATACTGGTATTTACGTCGGCATACCTACCGTACTAGGCTAATTTTCACACACCGTAAGGAGCATGTTGTATGTAGGGTATTCAGCCCAAAGGCTGGTTTGATCCTCGACAGCTCTGCCATCAGAGCCGTCAATGAGAGGCATAATAGGGATATTGAAGTGGTTCCCCTTTTCTTTCCTTACGGAGCCAGAAGTTCTTATTACACATCATTCTGTTAAGTCCAGTGAAATGCACCTCAACAACCGACCCTACGAGTGACATTTTAGCACCATTTATAACAGGAACTGGCTACATAAAGGAATGCCTTACAGTATTTCAAGTGACTTCCATGACAACAAAGCCAAGGATGAGAGTGAGGTAGGTGAAGACCGGGCAAAGTGAATAAACTAATTTTATATCAGTTTATGTCTGTAATTACGAAAGACAATGACATGAACTTTACTGTAATTGTTCCTTGTTATCCTTCCATTTAATTGATATTAAAAACATAATCAATTGTTAAACTATTCATAGTTAAAATTCGGTATTAAGAAATTCTGTCAAATTATTCACTTTGCCCACATAGCCGGGCGAAGTGAATATTGACATGCGAGCAAAGTGGATAACGAAATGAATTGTTTAAAAGTGGGAATGTTATTACTAAGAAAAGATATATTTGATATTTGCATACAAACGGAATTCAGAAATTTGTTTTCAATAGTTTTTATAGCGTTCACAGTTCATCTGTTATAGCTAATTTAAGGATAAAAAAGAGAGAAAATAAGCACACATTCAGTATACTGAAAACTAACAGTTATTATTCCGTTCCTTTAAGTGAAATCCAAACTTTATATCAGAATGTCCATATTGAACAGAGTACTTGCCGTTATATTGATTTTGTTTATTTATTCCTATAGAATACTGCAGGATCGATTTACTTGAGGACGATTAAACCAGCAGCCCTTGCATCTGATGTTGGTTCTGGAGTCCGCAATTGAATATCGCGATGTCGACTTTGAAATCCCTTCAGCCAGTCAGTTCCAGCACTAACATTTTCTTCCATCTTGAAGGACAAGTGATTTTATTTATATTGGCAAAATCATATGCCACTTTCATAAATTCCCTTCTTGTAAGTCCGTAGAAATGACTGTCCATTTCTCTCAAATAGTCAACCAGTTTGAGTTCTTGTTCCTCACTGAAAACTATTCTAAATCTGGCTAATTGCTTCTTGCTAGTGCCGGATTTGTAGTGCCGGTACAGCTTAGAAAAAGGCAGACCGTATTTCGTAGCAATGGAGTTAATAGGATTTGTCCTACATTCCTCCAGAGCTTTCTTCATCGTCTCCTTGGATAAGCTGCCCTGATCACTGGTTCGTTTGTAATTGTAAACCATCTGCAAACAAAAATTACAATATTCAGATTGTTATTGATACACTTGATATGTTAATTTTTCATGTTATTTACTAATTGTAAAATGAATCTGCTTTGAACAGGTTAAAATCCTACTGGACCTACCAGTTTACACTGGTCTGCGTGGTAAAATAAATAAATAAATAAATAAATAAATAAATAAATAAATAAATAAATAAATAAATAAATAAATAAATAAATAAATAAATAAATAAATAAATAAATAAATAAATAGTTTGGTATTTCTATTAAGATAAACTATTACTCACTGTAAAGTAATTATGGACAAAGTATTCAACAACATGTAACCTGCCCGGGCAAAGTGAATAAATATCCGCTTTGCCCTATTCACTTTACCCAGCTGTGCTCCATTAAGGAAATCGTGACTGAACGCTTAAATGTAATGTAGCAAACAGCAAGCAAAGTGTGTCCATAAGTGGTTGTGAAGAAAGCTAAAATACAATGTAATCACTTTTGAAATAGTTATACATATCTATGAATAACAATATGTTTCCTACCTTGATAAAATTTTAAGAAATATTGCAAAAATCTTCTAACACTTCCAGTCTCACTCTATTCTCCACTGCAGTCCTTGCGCCACTGATTTTTGTGACTCCAGCAGATTGCAGAACTTCCTGCAGAAGCAACTCAGCGACACCTAGCGAAATTTTCCGTAAATTTTACTTATTAGCTTTGCTCGGTCTTCCTACTGCAGTCAATAAAAACAACAAATTTGATGGAATGGACCGTAAACGTGGGGTTTCGCCAGCAAAGGCACATGTAATGAATAATAATAATAATAATAATAATAATAATAATAATAATAATAATAATAATAATAATAATAATAATAAATTACTACTACTAATAATAAATAATGATGATAATAGCAGTGAACTCGCAGTTGCGATCAACGGTATTCTGTAAGAAGGACGTCAGCTGTTGTAGGAAACTGCCTTTATATCGGTCTCATTTTAGACCGATTTTCCGGTATGCGAGTGAAACCAGGTTGAGCTCAGAATATCCTATTCATAAGTTGGAAGTAACTGCCGTGTCTGCAGTGAGAATGGTTGTTGCTACAAACAAGTGAGGACATCGGCAGCTCGGAAATTTGAGATAAAGACTAAATTAGGAATGAATCTACTTCGGAAGTAGTATCATGTGAGGCGAATGGAGGAAGATAAATTACCTAGAATACTGGATTCGGCTAGAGAAGTTAAGAGAATTAGAGGGGGGAGGGTGGCTACAATTTAAAATTTTATAACGGCTTGTTGTCTGCGAAGAGACCCGGTGCATATCTTTGGAGATGACGCCGTATAGGCGAACTGCGCGTCTATGAGGATGGGGCCTTACCTATGGTGAATTCTATTGATGAATACGTCACACACGCCTTCCCCTGAACCATCGGAATTACGAATGAAGGTAAAATCCCAAACCCGGCCAGAAATCGAACCCGGAACTTCCTAGGCCAAAGGCCAGCACGCTAAACCATTTAACCATGGAGCATCACGTGTCTAGAGTTAATCTGTAACAATCTAGTGATAATAGGCGTGGTACTAAACTACGCCAGAGCACTATTGTAGTTGCAAAAAGAGGAATCCAGAATTGACAGAAACTTGCAGACTGAAAGTTGAAAGGTATGCAGTCTATAATGATTATTATTATTATTATTATTATTATTATTATAGGTAAGGTAAGGGTTATTCTGCCCGAAGGCAGGTCCGAACCTCCGCAGAGGTGTTACTGAGCCGGAGTTTACGCGCGGTAGGGTGGCCAGTTCCTTTCCGCTCCTCCATTCCCTTAACCCCACCAACAGCGCGTGGCAACCCATCCAACTCGTGACCACGCCCAATGTTGCTTAACTTCGGAGATCTCACGGGATCCGGTGTTTCAACACGGCTACGGCCGTTGGCATTATTATTATTATTATTATTATTATTATTATTATTATTATTATTATTATTATATAATAAATCATAATGTAATAATCATAATAATAATAATAATATTAATAATTATATATTAGAAGAGTTTACTAAAAACAGTTTTGACAAATCCGTCCGCCCCTTCTACTGGACCGATTTGCTTCATTTCTGTTTTATTTTCTCCGGAATTACCTGCCGGTGAATCATGAGACATCGATAGGTCTCTAAGTCCAGCCAACTTTGACTAATCATAAAATCAAATTATTGAATGATCACTCCAATAATTTCAGGCGAAGGCTCACCCTAACCCGCTATACATTCTGTACTTACAAGGGAACTGTACATACCGTCATATCGAAATCGACAATGACATTTCGCAGAGCCCACTTTCTTCTGTGGACTGGGAGCATAGCTTGAAGTAGTAGATTTGCTAGGTGACTGCGGTGTCTTCACTGGATTGACGGGAATAAGACTCGGGGCTAAAAGACGGATCCGTAACACAGCTTATTCCTAGCAATGGTGTGCTCCCTTCTCTTTCAAATAATGCAGATGACGTGTCGTTGCTTCCACTATCACTTTCACTGTCACTATTTCTCTCCAGACACGACTCCGGGACGATGCTGGCACCCATGGGATGATTTTCAATTAGGTCGATCACATGTCTATACCTTTCCCTTTCGCCCAAATTCATTTCACGGGAAGAGGACAAACGGAAATAACGTAAAACATACTCTGGAAGATCAACCGGATTCATGACTGCTCTTTCAAAGGAACACGTGTCAACTAGCTAGCGCAAAAATCTCAAGATAACTCGGTCGCTTCAGCTGGTCCACGTCGAACTATACGCTAACGCGAGCAATTCTATTGGACATATCCGTATCGACCTTACAGATCGAAATGGCAGCTGAAATTTCGTACATTGCTTACTTATGGACCCTCCATCCTCTCTACCAAATTTTATTGTTGATTTCAATACGACAGTAATGAAAGTTCCCTTGTTAGAGGTTGCTAAGTGACTCACACTGTCATTAATTAATATTCTAATATATGTGATTTTCATCCTTAATAACGCGATTGCATGCAGCCATGTTTGATTACTACCTGTCAAGCCAGAGAGTAAATAGTTCCTCTGATAATGGAAGAATATTATTCTCTGATCTTCCCCAGCTTCTGAATATACTCAACAGATAGCAGAACATTCCTAATACCTTACATGCTGTTAAGAGAAAACACACTACTGTACGTACGCAGCGGGAAGTCGACCCGCCATCTCTATGACCACTAAAAATGGGCAGCGACAAACTCTTGAAAAACTGGGTAGCCAACTTACCCGAACCAGTATTCAGCCACGGACAGTTGTGTGTTGCACTATCTCGGGAAAGATCGTTTGAAAATGTTAAGATCCAGATACGGCCGAATGGTCAAAGCACATTGAATATTGTATGGAAAGAATTGTTATGAAAATTACAAATGAATCATTTATTATGTACTAGTATTAAATGTTCAGTCCACTTCTGTGGAGTAGTGGTTAGTGTGATTAGCTGCCACCGCCGGAGGCCCGGGTTCGAAATTTGAAAAGTGGTACGAGGGCTGCAATGGCGTTCACTCAGCCTCGGGAGGTCAACTGAGTAGAGGTGGGTTCGATTCCCACCTCAGCCATCCTGGAAGTGGTTTTCCGTGGTTTCCCACTTCTCCTCCAGGCAAATGCCGGGTAGGAACCTAACTTAAGGCCACGGCCGCTTCCTTCCCTCCTCCTTGTCTATCCCTTCCAATCTTCCCATCCCCCACCGAGGCCCCTGTTCAGCATAGCAGGTGACACCGCCTGGGTGAAGTACTGGTCATCCTCCCCAGTTGTATCCCCCGACCCAATGTCTCACCTCCAGGGCACTTCCCTTGAGGCGGTAGAGGTGGGATCCCTCACTGTGTACGAGGGAAAAACCAATTCTGGAGGGTAAGCAGATTAAGAAAGAAAGACAGAAAGAAAGAAAGAAAAAAGAAAGAAAGAAAGAAAGATTAAATATTCGTAAAACTATTGAAAAGGCAGACAAAACAATATGACTGCGACAGGCATATCAAAAAAAAATTATCTGACCAATGAAAGAATGCTGCAGAACAGTACGGTTCCACAAATAATAATAATAATAATAATAATAATAATAATAATAATAATAATAATAATAATAATAATAATAATAATAATAATAATAATTGCTCTCTTTCATTGCAGTGTTATCTTTTAGAGCAAGTGTGTCAGTAGGAGTTAGCGGAGTGTGGGTTTATCTTTCCGTAGGTATCTCGGACGCTAATCTGACAGCCGGCACTTGATTGTGGCAACACACTTGGCTCGTCGCCTTGTCGGGAGTTGTGTGAAGAGTGACTGTAATATACGAGTTGTGCCTGCTGTTGAGTTACGGCGTGCGCGCACCTGGCGCGGGGATGAATATTCATAATGGCCGCATCGTGTCTTCATTGTGCTACCAGAACCACAACTGGAGGGAACCACTCCACATTAACGACCTCATAAAATGACTAAAACTATCTCCACCCATTCAGTGCAGGTACTTATCTTCCTCTCTAAGGTTAAAATTCCTTATTGGGAGATGGATTACCATCTCTTCTTGAGCTTTCAAAGTCAACTCTGGGGGCGATTATTGTTCAGAAAAACCGATTCTCTTCAATTTAGAAATGAAATTAAATATTTCCTGTCGGTTTGAGTGGCTCAACAGTTGAGACGCTCGCCTTCTGATCCCAACTTGGCAGGTTCTGTCCTGGCTCAGTCCGGTGCTATTTGAAGGTGCTCAAATCCGTCAGCCTCGGTACATTTGCTGGCACGTAAAAGTACTCCTGCGGGACTAGATTCCGGACCTTGACGTATCCGAAAACCATAAAAAAGTATTTAGTGGAACGTAAAACCAATAACATTATTATTATTATTATTATTATTATTATTATTATTATTATTATTATTATTATTATTATTATTATTATCTACTGCCATTTTCTCCATCTGTTTGTACAGGCTATCATCCTTGCTAATTTTATGTCGCTTACCTCCAGCTTATGCATAGGTTATCCCGAACTCTCCGAGCTTTTATTCCGCATGAAACAGTATATGACTTTTAGTGCCGAGAGCGTCCGACGACATGTTCGGCTCGTCAGGTGCAGGTCTTTTGATTTGACACCCGTATGCGACCTGCGCGTCGTGATGGGGATGAAATGATGAAAACGACACATACACCCAGCCCCCGTGCCAGAGAAATTAATCAATGGTGGTTAAAATTCCCGAGCCTGTCGCAAATCGAACCCGGGACCCCTGTGACCAAAGGCCAGCACGCTAACCATTTAGTCATGGAGCCGGAAAGCTACAAATGTAAAGATAAAAGTGTCCTATTACAAAGAACCGGTAAATACAACTGCGAAATCGCCATGTTAGCTTTGCTACACGTTGATATGATTTCTTGAACTATTCTTCCCAAGAGCACATACGGTAGTTGAGAATGTCAACTATATACTTGGTGGGCCAAAAGTCACTGCCCATTGAAAACATTAAGGTAATGTTGTTTATGATTCGAATTTACTTTCAGTTTTTTTTTTTTCCCCCAGATAATTATTGATACAAACATCAGAGTGCACTGCTGTTAAATCAAACAGCTGATGCATACATCTGTTACTATATTCATTGGACATTGCTGATTCTAATTTGTTGTGACAATGTTTTCTAATGAAGAAAGAGTTTTTGTAAAAGTCCTGGTCCATAGGTGGTTATAATTTAATAATAAATGAGTAGAATAATAATTTTGACAAGGTTCCACCTATAAGGATGCCTTCTTTTGAGGTTTTGTTAAAGTGTATGCTACACAACCACGAACAATTGAGGACTTGAAAGAAGCTTTTGAAGACAGATTCTAATAATCAACTGTATAAACGAGTATGCATAAGCGTTCCAGGTCGGCTGACGAAATGAATCAAGAAAGATGGAAAACAATTCGAGAAAGAATGTAATAAATATACCTGCAGCAGGTCTGCGTTTAAACACGGAAAAGACCCAAGTAATGGGCATAAGCAAACACGTCATTCAATTTGTTAACCCTCTACTGCATGAATTATTTTTCGTTTCCGTATGGTGAAGAAAATTTCAAGCTTTAATGTTCAACATACGCTCAGTGGTTTAGATATACCAGCAATTCTTAACTGGGCCTAATAGCTTAACACTTGTATGCGATGTGGATTGCCATATTGGAATATATATACGATTTTCCACGATTTTATGCTAAGCTTTTAACATTCAAAGACCGAACATTACTGCCTACTGGCCATGGGTACGTATTGCAGGGCGCAAGTATACTTGCACGACCGTACGTGACGCGGTGGAAGGAGTACCTTTGGTTGTAGGGCTGTTTTGTCTTATGTTATGTGTAAAAAAAAAACAAGGCATCACTGGGATATGTGTTTAATTGAATGTACAGTTGAAGGTGTGCCGTAAAACTACCTCTGTCTATAATATTTATCAATTTATACAGGTGAATAGTTATTTGTTGCCTAATGGCAACAGTATGCAGTAGAAGGTTAACTTGACAGTAGCTGGCACATCACTGGAGTAAGTCCAACGCTTTAAGTATCTTGGCAGTGTACTTGATCACAGCTGGAACAGTGCTGTTGAAATTAGGTCCTGAATTGAACAGGCAAGGACTGCATTCAAGAGAATGAGCAGACTTCTCTGTAACAGGGACTTATGTTTACTTCGGTGTTACGTATTTTCTGTCTTATTTTATGGTGCCGACACTTGGACACTAACAGAGAACACCACCAAAAGTCTTTGAGATGTGGTGCTACTAACGACTGCTCGGAATATTATGGGTTGACAGAATACGTAACACTGAAGTGCTGCAACGCCTGAACAAAGAGGTCGAGGTCACGCACAACGTCAAGAATAAAAAACTTGAGTACTTTGGCCAAATCATTCGAAATGATGAATATGAACTCCTTCAGCTTATCTTTTTAATTGCAGTAATGATAAGTAGGGGATGGAATAGAATATCTTGGCTGCGGAATGTATGAGAATGGTGTGGGCTCAGTACACTCACAAGGGGGCATTCCCTACTCGTCACCACCGATTTCGCTCAAAATTATAGAACATGCAGGGCTTGGCTAGAAATGAAAGTACCCAAAGTGGGAACTCCAGATGGCCAAGCGTATAGAAAATAAAAAATAAAAAAAATATGTTGACGCTGCTCGCTCCGTATAAGCCTCTTACGTTAGTGCCAACGCCGAGCGGTAGTTGGCGTAGCGGTAAGAGCTCGTACTAAGAATTCGATGGTCGTGGGTTCGACTCCCCGTGTGGAGAATAATTTTCTCAATTTTATATTATTCTTTTAATTTATTTTATTTATATATGTGCAAAAGGCAAATAGGACGTCATTTTTTAATGACCGGACGAGTTGGCCATGCGTTTAGGGGAGCGCGGCTGAAAGCTTGCATCCGGGAGATAGTTGGTTCCAATCCCACTGTCGGCAGCCCTGAAGATGGTTTTCCGTGGTTTTTCATTTTCACACCAGGCAAATGCTGGGACTGTCCCTTAATTAAGGCCACGGCCGCTTCCTTCCCACTCCGAACCCTTCCCTCTCCTATCGTCGCCATAAAACCTATCTGTGTCGGTGCGACGTAAAGCAACTACCAAAAAAAAAGTTGACAGAAAAAACAGTCTCCACACGAGGAGTCGAACCCACTACCATCGACATACCAGTCCGAGCTCTTACCGCTACGCTAACAACTGCCCGGCGTGTGCACTAACGTAAGTGGCTTATACGGTGCGAGAGCCACGTCGTTTGTATTTTTATTTTTATTTTCTATCTGGAGTTCCAACTTCGGGTCCTTCCATTTCTAGCCAAGCCCTGCATGTTCTGTAAATTTGAGCGAAATCGGTGGTGATGAGTAGGGAATGGCCCTTTGTCAGTCTTTTCCGAGTTGCTGGAAACAAGAACTAGACCGCCCTGATGACAGACAATATCGATTGGGGATATGGTACAAGAAGAAGAAGTAGCTTCAATAAAGTGTGTGGTTTTTTCAGAATTCCACTTTTTTGTTTTGTATTTAGTTTACGATAGTGAGTTTCGGTCCATCCTATATAATTTCGAATTCCATACTGGCATTCAATTTTCTTGGCGTTCTGCTCTCACCCAACGTCATCGTAGTATCCAAGTGCCTTTCTTTTTAATCCATGCAAATAAAAATTATTTTTCCCTTCCACGTCAAATTTTTGTTTCATAATTCTTTCTTCTTGCGGACTAGAAATACCAACGTCCAAAATACTCTATAATTATTCGTTACATCATGGGAAAAACGGCTACACATAATTTCTCTAAATTCATTATTGAAGTTCAGCAATACAGTTGCGGGGATGTACACTGGGATATATGTTGTTTGAGTTGTAAACAAAACTATTTCTAGAAAGTAGAAACAGAATTGCAGCAGTTGAAGCATTTTCTGATAACCCGAGCAATAATAAAGTTACAGGATTGTGACTGACTACAAAGAGACCTCGGCAATGTTTGGACAACACAACGTGGTAATATATAACGATGAAAATGAAATGTCGTATGGCTTTTTTTTTAGTGCCGGGATATCCCTGGGCGGGTTCGGCTCTCCAGGTGCAGGTCTTTCTATTTGACTCCCGTAGGCGACCTGCGCGTCGTGATGAGGATGAAATGATGATGAAGACAACACATACACCCAGCCCCCGTGCCGCAGGAATTAATTAATTAAGGTTAAAATCCCCGACTCGGCCGGGAATCGAACCCGGGATCCTCTGAACCGAAGGTCAGTACGCTAACCGTTCAGCCAACGAGTCGGACGTATATATAACGATAAATGAGATAAAATGTCAAGTTGTAAATACAGAGGAAAAGACCTCTTACCTTAAATTGGTGTGTTGACGTGGTGCAAGTCCCTCATAGGGATCAAAGTTAGTACCATGGTGTTAACATAAGGAATGAATGATATTCTTCGGAGAAATCACATAAAAGGGATTGTAAATAAAGGTTACACATATCTTCATACAGATCTGAAGGTATTTGGGATTTCAATAAGGAGGTAAATGAGACGGTGTATAAAACACTGGTAAGAGCGTAATTAGAGTATGCTTCCAGTGTATAACACCCTCGCCATTATTATTTGATTCGGAAACTGGCAGGGATACCAAGGAAAACAGCGCTATTTGTTCTGAATTTACCAGAAACGAATAGTGTTACTGGGAAGATTTGGGATTAAAGAGACGAATAATTCGACTAAGCGGTATGTTCTGAAGTGTCAGCGGAGAGATGACGTGGAATAACGCCAAGAGACGAATAAACTTTTTTAAATTTAAAAATTTTAAAATTAAGGAAGATGTTAATTTGGAGATAAAGTTGAAATTCAAGAGGACAAACATATGTGTATAGGGAGAGGAATTAGGGATTGGAATAATTTACCAAGTGAGCACTTCGATAAATTTCTAATTTGAAATCATTTAAGAAAATACTAGATTAACAACTGATAGTGAATCTGCCACCTGAGCGCCAGCCCTAAATGTAGGTCAGTGGCGATTTACTTTGATTAATTAGGAGCTAAAATAAGAAATGCCAAACTCGTCCGTTTATGTAGAATGTATCTAAAATCTGTAGAAGACAGAAGTCGTGAAAAATATAATTTCTGATCTTATATGTTTCACCGTACGAGAAATAATAAGAGGGATATTTGAGAATTTTGTCTTTTTCACAACATTTCAAATATTGGCGAAAAATTTTTGTTTCTAAAGATTGGTAATAACAAATGACGTAGGAAATTTAACTTTAAAAATGTATGTCTTCTTCAGTCCCTTTGCAGCCCTTAAAGGATCTATTTCAGTATTCAGGCATCAACAATAGCTTCTTCTATTGCAACCCACAAGGGGTGACACCATGCTGACTGACCAGCATATGTAACTTATAGGCTACGCTGAATATGAATATGACCATTTCTGCAGCTTTAGCTATGTTCGTTAAAAGGACAGATTGGATCTGACCTTTCACTTTCATGCACGAATTACACTTTGTCTAATGTGGCAGTTCACATTGTGGAAAGTAAATAAACAGACGTATAAGCTATGATAATAGAGACATTCTCTAGTAGCAAGCTTTGCTGAAAGAGAAATATTTATGTTAATAAATTTGACCATATTCGGTTCTATTTGACTCGTATCGCTTATCAAAAAACTTGTAAAACACGGTTGTAATACTTTCGCCTTGTCAATATAATTAAATTACAGACTATAAATATCGTATTTTTAGTGCGTTATATATATTTTTAATGAGGGTGACCCTATGCCAAGTCGAAACAAGTCTATTTAAAATTTTATCTTAATTGGATGTAATATTGAGTATTGACTAGGAGGATAATCAACACAATTTTTTAAACAATTTGTAAGTATTACAATTAAATGCAAAGATGTATCACTCATTTAATACATATTGGTTTCGTACATGTTTCGAGAACAAGGTTTGTTCCTTCTTCAGTGATCCTTAAAGATTTACAAACTTTACAAAATATTAATTCTACAAAATAATGTACACAAAAACAAACGTTCCAAACGTTCACATTCACTTTAATACCTTTTGAATATTAAAACTGCCAATAGTTCAACCTTGTTATAGTCTAACACACTTTTTTTATTCTTCTTCTTAGGAGAAAAACTATTTTTATTATATTTCATTAAAATCTTGCTTATCAATGCTCTTGAAAATTTACGTCCCAACCATGGTATTGTACAATTTTTTAAACTATAATTAATTAGAACTGGTTTCCGAGCTGTTGGATTAAAACCATTGTTAAAAATTCTGTAGCCTTTCTTCAGCAAAGCTTAAAAGTGCCTTTATTTTGTGTACAGTATGGTAAAGTGCATGCATGTTTTGTGCGCCATCCCTCAAGTCAATCTTCTTAAAAAGTAGGTCTAACTAGAGGACCTGTGCTGCCCCGCAGTATTCGTTACAAATAAGTCAGATAACTCGTCTTGGTATGCTTGTCATAGTTATTTTGTTTTGCTTGCCCTCTTCGATGGTTTTATGAACATTTAATAAGAAGCGCGTTATGGTATCCCGCAGTTCGTAGTCAGAATTCATCCATTCTGACGTCATCATATCATCTGTTTGGTAAAAATCTGTCCATGTAATACCTTTTTCTTACAATGTAGTTCTTGACGTAAAGATTGGTATTGTGTGGAAGACGGCAATGGTATTTTTAATCGCAGGTCTTCCATACAACGGTTCTTTTGTGCGCTCGTATGTTAGTCTCGAAGGGGTATTTTTTTTGACAGGCAGAGAACTTCTTTAAATTATATAGCCTTCATTCATTCTAGTGCAGCAAAATTATCCTTCGATAGGTGTTCCCAAATAATGTCTAATACATGCGTCATGATGGGGCCTATTTCATTTTTGTACGATTTTTTTTCTCTTAGCTACATGTAAGTTATTAGAAACGTTCTGCCATCTGTTGAATATATTTGGAAGCTGGTAAAGGTTAGAGAATCAAAGAGTATCTGGGAGAGAGAATAGTAATCTTCCGTGATCAGAGGAAGTGTATATTCTCTGACTCGACAGGTAGTAATCAAATATGGCTGCATGCAATGACCTTACTAAGGATGGAAATCACTATCAGAATATTAATGAAAGTGTTAGTCGCGTAGCAACCTGCTAAGTATAGAATATATTGTGGGTTAGGACAAGCCTTCGCCTGCATTTACTGGAGTGATTGTTTAATGATTTGATTTTATGATTTCTCAAAGTTGGTTGAACTTAGAGACCTATCAATATCTCATGATTCACCGGCAGATAATTACGGAGAACTTAAAACAAAAATGAAGCAAATATTGGTCCAGTAGATCAGACGGACGTGTTTGCCAAAGCTGTTTTTTAACCTCTTTTAGTATATAGATAGCATTTTTGTTCGGCTGCGTGACTATAGCTCGTCGTGTGGACTATATAGGCATAAAAATATTGTTCAGTGGTCATGGTAACGAGTTAACTGACACTTGTACTGGTTGATGTGAGTGTACCTAAAGATGCAAAACTTCAACAGCCTTCGTACTGGGAATGATACAGGGAGTATGCCATTTTGATAAACGACAAGAACTGCGATATGTAGAGAGCACCTGCTAATCCAGTGGTTGTAAGTTAGCGATGGGCATTCCGAATGAAAACTATCGAATTATTCGATAGTCCCAAACTACCGTTTCATTCGATTGTTTTCAACAACATTCGATGTTTCATTCGGTCTATATGATACTGAATTCTCCTGCAGTAGTTGCTCCCACTTCGCTCAAAACGATAGTACGTAAGTCGAACGTTACGGAAACGATAGGAACCAATGCAATAGTATTACGGTCTAGGAGAGCAACTATCGCGCGCGTATTTTAAACATTATCCAATGATGGTCCGTAAATATTATTCCCTCCATTACATGGGCAAAAAAAGCAGTCCAGCAGAATTCTGGAAGAAACACAAATCTGCCATGGAACTCTTATACACATTGTCACAGAAATATCTCACAGTTCCTGCAACATCTGTTCCAGCAGAAATAATATTTTCGAAAGCTGGGCAGATGAGTGAAAGAAGAAACAGGCTGAAAGCAAAACATTTAGATCTTTTAATATTCCTGAACAAAAATCTTTGATTATAGGAAGACAGTGGTAGCCTAAGTGGCTGATTAATTATACTGCAAGTTTGATATGTTGTTTTAGTTATCCTAACCTGTTCTACGTGCACAGAATGAAAACATTTGATCTAGCTACTTTATGTACTTTTTACCACGACATATTATTAGTGACTGCACATATAAATGCTTATTGCTCTATTACATGTGTGTTTCATTTAGTTCGCGGTTTGGTTGTATTTTTTCATGTTAAAATGCAATTTTTAAAATATAATGTAAGTATCTGAAAATCTATGACAGCTTTGAAGAGAGCTGTGTTTAACGGCTGTTTGCACATGTATATTTTTTGACATGATGCCAGTTAAATAAATAAAAATGTATTTTACTGTACTTCCTCCTACGAAGAGAGATTGCCTAACCTAAAATTGACCAAAGTGCACCATTAAATATTTCATATTAAAATAAGTAGGCCTACGTGGTCCCAGTGTCCATAATGTTAATAATGAGTATTCAATAAATTGTTCCTAATGATTAGCACAGATCTTGTGGGAGCCGAAATTGCAAGGATCAGAGTAAATATAAGACCGTACACTGTAACAAGCGTGCATATTGCATTAATTAGTAACTACCGTAACGAATGTCAGCAATTCGGAAACCGAATGAAAACTATGGAATAAAAACATTCAGTTATGCTCCTGGACTATCGTTTAACAATCGATAGCAGGAAACATTCGATATGCCTATCTCTATTGTAAGTATTTAACGGGTAGTGCAGGTAGTACAAAATATACTGTAATATCTTGAAACTCCACCTAACATTCAACTGGTAACACAATCAAGACTATTTTAGAAGTCAAACTATACACGATATTTGCACCGAGGTAAAGCTCGCACTGCCACTGAGTGGGTTCCAAGGAATAGTCTATTAAAACAATTAAGTTACCGATTTCAGTCTTTAATTCGGTTAATTGTTATCCTTCTGTTCCTAACATTAAATGTCGGCAGAGATTGGTGGAAGTTTGAGGTATTTTAACGCAATAACTCCATACTGTTGACTTCTGGTGTGTAAAAGAACATCCCAAGGACGAAATTTATAACAATTGAAAAAATGTTAATATACATAATTATTGTTGAATTATGAAAATAAAAGTAAGTACACTGTTAGCTGCGTTATGTAACAATTTCGAATCATTCTAACTCTTCCGGCAACCTTTCTAAGAACTTAATCGACTTTGATATCTCAGTACGGTCAACATCGTTTCACTTGAGACACTGTCATTTGTCTTCTGTAGATCTACAAAAAAATGAGAATATGTTAATATAGTTACCATTCCAATTATTTCTGAGGTGTATTCTGAATCCTTGGCCACAATATAAATTTTGTGACCTAAGTGAGTATTTTCTTTCGCTTATATTATCTCCACAGGAAATGCTAATTTTATCTGGGGCTGACGACTAATATATGGTCAGCATGACATCGTGATTCGCCTCTATCCGTGACCACGTTTAACAACTCGAGTAAATTCCTACAGTCATCGTTTACGTGGTATCTGCTGGATGATCCGAGAAAAGTTTATCCTTGTGAGGATATAATAATAATAATAATAATAATAATAATAATAATAATAATAATAATAATAATAATAATAATAATAATAATAATAATAATAATAATAATAATAATAATAATAACGGCGTGTGGCCTCCGAAGAGGCCTTTTGCAGGGCTTTCTAGTCGACGCCGTATAGGCGACCTGCGCGTCTATGAGGAGGGGGCCCTATCTATAATGAATTTTAATTATGAAGAGGTCACACACATTCAGCCTCCGAGCCACTGAAGGTTAAAATCCCCGGCCCGGCCGGTAGACGAATCCGGGACCCATAGGCCAAAGACAGTCGCACTAACCATTGAGCCATGGAGCCGATCAGTGAGGGGATGATACACAATAATTCGATACATATTGTAGATCTTCTGTACCTGCCATTGCTACTTTAAAGATAGCAGCTGTTGTTCTTATTCGAGTCCGACTGTCTGCGTCAACTAATACTTCACTGATCCTTTCCGCGTCGTACAGTACTCTTCACGTTCTACATTAGAAGCAGAAAAGAGAGAATATCGTCTTTGCGCCAGCGAGAACTGCTATGTGACCATGTTGTCCGCGAAATACTAACCCGCAACACAGATCTCATTAAGAAAAGAATTCCTTGAAGTTCATTGTACAGTATTGGACCTTAGATGAAATGAAATGTCGTATGGCTTTTAGTGCCGGGATATCCCAGGACGGGTTCGGCTCGCCAGGTGCAGGTCTTTCTATTTGACTCCCGCAGGCGACCTGCGCGTCGTGATGAGGATGAAATGATGATGAAGACAACACATACACCCAGCCCCCGTGCCGTAGGAATTAACCAATTAAGGTTAAAATCCCCGACCCGGCCGGGGATCGAACCCGGGACCCTCTGAACCGAAGGCCAGTACGCTGACCGTTCAGCCAACGAGTCGGACTGGACCTTAGATGATTCTTACCAGCTAAAGTTCTAAACGGTTTTCGCATGCACACCGACGATATACGAAGCTTTTCAATATTGGTAGTTAAACATATTGCTTTAATTAGCCCGCGTGGTGGCCGTGATTGTTAAAGCGTCAAGTCTATGTGATCCGTCATTGTGGTTAGCCGGTTCGAGTCCCGTGAGTCGAAAATATTTTTACCAACAAAATGTTTGCGGGCAGAGAGGCCTTCTTAGGACGCCGTCTCCCTACATCATCATCAGCAGCAGTGGCATTACCACCACCACCACCACCACTACACACTCTGACGTGCACGTAACCAATGGGCGTCAAATAAAAAGACCTGCACGAGGCGAGCCGACTGTGTTCTCAGACACTTCCAGCACTAAAGGCGGCAACCTAAATAAATAAATAAAAACATTCACTCACCTCTATACCAAAGCAGAGCCATACTGGGCTAAAAATTACAATGAAGAAATCAAGCAGTACACTTTTCAAAAATACTCAGAAGCTCAACTGGTAATGTCTAGGCTGCTATATGATGAAAATTATAAACTGACCGATAGTATACAAGAGATAAATAAAACCGCCTCCGTGGTGTGGTGGTAAGCGTGATTAACTGCCACACCCCGGAGGCCCGGGTCCGATTCCCGGCTCTGCCATGAAATTTGAAAAGTGGTACGAGGACTGGGACGGGATCCACTCAGCCTCGGTAGGTCACATGAGTATGGTTGGGTTCGATTCCCACCTCACCCATCCTCGAAGTGGTTTTCCGTGGTTTCCCAATTCTCCTCCAGGCAAATGCCAGGATAGTACCTAACTTAAAGCCACAGCCGCTTCCTTCCCTCTTCCTTGTCTGTCTCTTCCAATATTCCCATCCCTCCACAACGCTCTTGTTCAGCATAGCAGTTGAGGCCGCCTGGGCGAGGTACTGGCCATTCTCCCCAGTTGTATCCCCCTATTGAGAGTCTGAAGCTCCAGGGCACTGCCCTTGAGGCGGTAGAGGTGAGATCCCTCGCTGAGTCCGAGGGAAAAACCGACCCTGGAGTGTAAACAGATGAAGAATAAATAAATAAATAAATAAATAAATAAATAAATAAATAAATAAATAAATAAATAAATAAATAAAAGAAACAAAGACCATCCCTCCATCCGTACTTTGAAAACTGGTCTCATTATCTTTACTTGTCTGCCACATGCATTTTTGAGCTCTTTGACTGTACATGAGGAAAATATCCCTCGTCTACCTATAGTACCTATAGTAAAATAGAAAAAACACGAGGGAAAGAGCTGAGGGATAACCAACTGTTGGTTTATAAGCTCAATTTCTGGTTGAATCCAGTGACTGCGCGTCAACATCTTTAACTTTTCTGTTTCCTTTATTGTTCAAAAAATACCTTGCACGTAAGAATTGAACCCAAGTTACTTAGCATAAAAGGGAAGCATTTAAGGCATTCATCTACTGGGACACAATTTCATAACACCTGTATTCAACTTCGTTTATATGGGGAGAATCATTTTTTAAGACTGGTACGTAGTTGCTTTGAAACACGGGAATTATTTTAGCTGCTTTATGACAGGGATAAGTCATTCTACAAGAATATTTATAGTATTATATATACCGTATTATATATACGGTTTTACCGCTGCGTAGGACTGGTAGGCGGTATTGCATTACCAGCTTATTCATCCTGCCCATTATTTACGAAATGTAAATTACCCAGCTGCTCGATTTCTTCCGGAAGATTAGATTTCTCCATCGTGTTGCGGCAGCGTGCCGCAGCTTGATCCCAGGTTATCACTATCAGGCTGAAATTACGTCCAGGTTGGTTTGGCTTTGCCACAATTGTGCGGTCTTGCTACATGAGAACTGCATTCTCTAGAATCACATTTGATATACTGCTTGAGAGGAGGATAGACTTGGAGAAAGAGATCGAGAAGATGTCTCTTCCCTTTCTAGAAATGGCATTTCTCCTGAATGTTACTCTCTTCTTATAGAGATAAAATGCCAAGCATCCCATATTTCAACATGTGTCGTGTGGTCACATATAGAGCGCTTTTGTAATATACAATATAGTTTTCCTTGAACTAATCGTAGAGAGTGAGAATGTGAAAACGAGTCGCTTGAATATAAATAATATATGAACGAAAAGTCAAGAAAGAATAGCTGAAATTTAATTGAGCGTATACGTCGTTCAGATTCAGGAAATCAAAATCAAATCAAATCAAAGCAAATTCAATTAAATGAAATCATATCAATTGAAATCTGTCCTGTAAATATGCAGAAACACATTTTTCGGACGTGTTTACGATCTGTAAACTTGCTACAGTGTTAGAAAAGGGAGTAGTAGTTTCAAACTAATCATTTTTCTGAGAAGGGCGTAGACAGTTTTCATACAATAAGAATTCCAAAATAATTTAGTGCGCCCTCCTTCTATGCTCTCTTGCCCAATCCTGACCTCCTGTAGGAGGTGTCGTGGTCATTGTGATATCATAGATCATTTTTCTTCATGATTCCCTGTCCTTAACTTGCGTTATTACATCATGTATTGTTCTTCCAAATATACCAGTAATCTGGCTAATCCACCTCTGAACATTGCTTTCCCCTGAATGATCAACTTCATATTTTATAGTCCTCTCCGCACTACGTAGTCAGAATATTTCAGATGATGGAGCCGGATCTGGCTTAAGACAATTCTTTCCATTTTTAGGATAGATTTACTTGTGCGTTGATCGGTCCATGGAATTCTTAACATCCTTGTCCAGGAAAAAATTTGAATTGCATCGATGTTATTCATCTCCTTATTTCCTAATGACCACGATTCGCGCATCCAAACATTAGTATGGAAAATACTAGACAGTTTAACAGTCTTATTTTTCAGGTTCTTGGAAATGTATTTGTCCTTCCACAGTCCTGTAATTTTTTTTTAATTTCCACCTTGCATCTTTGTTTTATCTATTCTCATAACGACCCAGAATCTATCAGGGATCCAAGATAGATAAATTCATTGACAACATCGAATCGATCTCTGCGCTCTATTTCTGTATGTTTATTATTCTGCATGCCTACTATAATTAATATTGATTTCGAGGTGTTCAGTTATAAACCAAGTTCTTGACTCTCCTTTTCAATTAACTGAATGAAATGAAATGAAATGAAATGAAATGAAATGAAATGAAATGAAATGGCGTATGGCTTTTAGTACCGGGAGTGTCCGAATACAAGATCGGTTCACCAGATGCAGGTCTTTTTTTTGACGGCCGTCAGTGACCCGCGCGTCATGATGAGGATGAAACGATGATGAAGACGACACATAAACCCAGCCTCCGTGTCAGCAAAATTAACTAATTATGGTTAAAACTGCCGACCCTTCCGGGAATCGAACCCGGGGACCCTGTGACCAAAGACCAGCACGCTAACCATTTAGCCATGGAGCCGGACAATGAGTTCAAATAATTCTTCTTGACTGTTTGCTAACAAAGCTGTATCATCCCTAGTTAACTGTAGCCTCTGTGCCACCTATGTCCGGATAGATAGGTGGTGTGAAAAGTGCTGATACCAGTGCGCTTTATTGTCTGTATGTAATAATTATATAAATTTATGATTATAAATAATTTTGAAAGGGAATTAATTTTTCTTTGAGCGGGGGTTAATTTATCTGTAGAAAATGTCATTTGTAATTCTGTATGTGTATGTGTGACCAGGGCAAAGGAACAGCCAATGTTGGCTGACACAGTAGTTAGTGTGCATTGGTATGTAGCAGTCTTGGGTGGTCGCCCATCCACGTACTCACCACGCCCAATGTTGCTTTCGAGGTTGTAACGGGACTGTACCGGTGGTATTGCGCAGTGACTCATATGTTTATAATGTATGAATTATAATTTATGCGAGAATGCCGATATTAGTAGTAGTTTATTCATGAACATAACAGGCGTTCAGCCCCAAATACATGAATGCCGATATTATAATTTGGAAAAACAGCATTTATGTAAATTGGCAGCTTGTGGCTGTATCTGAGGTTCCAGTGCTTCTTCCGTGCTTTAGATTAGAAGTGAGGAAATGAGAATTTTTCTTCTTTTTCATGGTGAGATCGTTTTACTTGGTGTGGGGTGGGGTTTAATGTAGGACGAGTTGTCTGCATGGCATGGTGGGTAATAGGGGTTTGTTTTGGAGCGAGAGTAACTTTAGGACTAGTATGTATGGGAGGGCGGTTGTATCTTGGCTGGGCTGGTGGGTGTGTACCTTGGTGAGAGGAGTGGGGTTCGAGGGTGGTGGGATTTTTTTGCTAGTGGCTTTACGTCGCACTGACACGGATAGGTCTTATGGCGACGATGGGATAGGACAGGCCTAGGGGTTGGAAGGAAGCGGTCGTTGCCTTAATTAAGGAACAGCCCCAGCATTTGCCTGGTGTTAAAATGGGAAACCACGGAAAACCACCTTCAGGGCTGCCGACAGTGGGATTCGAACCCACTATCTCCCGGATGCAGGCTCATAGCCATGCGCCTCTAACCGCACAGCCAACTCGCCCGGTACATGGTGGGATTCGGTGGCTTAGTAGAGGGGGAGGCTTTGTGTGCGTGTTTAAAAGTTGTGAACGCCTGTAATGAGCTCTAATTGCCTTTTTAAGAAAAGGGCAACAGCGCTAACACACGATATTGTTTTGACTTGTAGGCCTTGTAATAACGTTTAGCTTGCTACACTGGTAATCTCACGATTGAGAAAGGGTATAGAGCTTGAAAATTTTCAATATATGCAGTAGGTGAAATTCCGGGATTACTGTAAATGTAATTTTGCTCTGCAATAATTAAAGACAGTAATGTATTGTAGCGAGTTGGCCGCCATGCTAATTCTAAGATGGGAGGAGCGAGATGGTCTGGCACTGCCTGAAGAGCCATGGGCGTCACTACTGAGGAGAGGCTGTCCACCCATCTGTATCAAAATGTTAGCAACAATATGTGGGTTTCACAGAAATGTGATCATGCACATGTTAAGTGATAGATCCGCCAATGTCGGGTAAATGAACAGTACAAATTCTGAACTAAAAGTGATGCCCAAGGTGTCCCGACGTTTTGCCTGAATGGTTCAGAGGGTCCCGGGTTCGATTCCCGGCAGGGTTGGGGATTTCAATCGTGTCTGATTAATTCTTGCTTGGGGACTGGAACACAACACAGCACAACACACTACCAAACACCACAGAAACACGCAGTAGTGAATACATCCCTCCCATGTGGTTGGCATCAGGAAGGGCATCCAGCCAAATCCATACGTGTGACACAGTTTGCACCTTCGATCCCTCAATTTTGGGAAAATTGGTGGTAGAAGAAGAATAACAAGAAGAAATTAATCCCAAGGTACATTGAGAAAGTTGTTATTGGGGTGAGTTGATTTATTGAGCCTCAAATGTCAACTTAGAAACTGAAAACCAAAACTGAGGGTCAAAGCAAATTGTCTAGAAAAGTTTGGAGATATGCAGTTTCATGAAGAGGGATAAGGATTAGTTCCATAGTGCACTAAAGTGCAGAAAATATCAGCCGATCGCTAACACTACACCTTGCAATAGCACAGGCATATTAACACCAACAATACAAAACATGCTACGGTTCAATAACAAATGAGTTTTGAGTATTTACATAAAAATGAGGCACATTTAGCTGTCTCTGAAAGAATAGTTCTACTTGAAAAAGTTGCATTTCAGTCGTGGTTATTAGTGGAGTTACTGAAGAGGCGATTGTGTTTAAGCAAATCAAATATCTTCAGATGTTAGTTTTTAGTTAACTGTTCTATCGTAACGTATTCCATACACAGTAATATCAATAAGGTTCTTTTGAATTCGAAAGAGAGAAAATGTAAAGTACAAAATACGACAAAGGAGTTAAGCGAGACGAACAGAGGAGGATAGATTACCTAGAGACTTTGCCGTGGAGGGTAAGATTGAAGGAGGGGGACGAAGATAAAGAAGGTTAGACTCGCATTTCAATGACTGTAAGAGTAGAACTAATGAGGATATAGTTCTTATTGCAAATAGGTGATTGTGGAGGCACTTAGTTCATTCATAGCGGCTCATAGACTGGACACTGAAAAACATGTTGTTGTTTCGGTCATCAGTTCATTTGATGCAGTTTTCCATGCCACCCTATTCTGCGGTAACTTTTTCGTTTCAGCGTAAATACCATATCCTCCATCCACTCTAATCTGTTGGTCTTATTCTGCCCTACCGTTCTTACCACCTACACGTCCCTCAAAAACCAACTGATCAAGTCCTGATTGTCCTAAAATGTGTCCTGTCATTCCATCACTCCTTCTGGTTAAATTTCGCCAAATCTTTCTCTGCTCACTAATTCCAATCAGTATCTCTTCATTCTTGATTCTATCTACCCATCTCACCTTCAGAATTCTTCTGCAACAGCATATTTCCAAAGCTTCTGAGCTAGATATCGTCCATACTTCACTTCCGTGTAGAAGAAAATCTTGAAAATCATCTTACTTAATCCTATATCAGTGTTCGAAGTGAGGAAATCTATTACATTAAGAAAGGCATTCCTTGCTGGTGCTAGTCTGTATTTTATCTTCTCCTCACCTATGCTACCATCGGTTTAATGCCCAAGGAACAATATTTATGTAGTTCCTTTCAGATTTTACCCCTGTGGGTGGGGGACGCAGATGAAGAATACACCCACCGTTTCGCTGCCTGTCTAAAGAGGCGGCTAAAAGGGTTGATCAAGGGATGATTGAATTAGAACCATGAAGCTACTTGTGATTAGTACCATCATGCGGGGAACACCATGGGTCGCCTTTACTTGCGAGTAGTACCACTATGTTAGGTACACAATAGGTATGTGATTAGTAGCAGCAGAGTGCGGTTCACTGTGGGTTTCCAGTACCTGTGATTAGTACCACCATCTGTGGAATATCACGGACCTACGTTGCCCGTGATTTGTACCATTATGTGAGAAACACCACAGGTCTGGGCGTTGCCTGTGATTAGTACTACAATATGCTTTTTTTTGCTATTTGTTTTACGTCGCACCGACACAGATAGGTCTTATGGCGACGATGGGAGAGGAAAGGCCTAGGAATAGGAAGGAAGCGGCCATGGCCTTGGTTAAGGTACAGCCCCACCATTTGCCTGGTGTGAAAATGGGAAACCCCGGAAAACCATCTTCAGGGCTGCCGACAGTGGGGTTCGAACCCATTATCTCCCGAATACTGGATACTGGCCGTACTTAAGCGACTGAAGCGACTGCAGCTATCAAGCTTGGTACCACTATATGGGTGACGTCGTTGGTATGCGTTGCCTGTGATTTTTACCAATTGCTGGCAGGATGTAGTATTTACAGTGCACTATGTCTTCTGGTATGGGCTAGAATAATTTTGTTACTTTCATTGACCTGTCTCAGGCTCATCCTTGGCTTTGACAATATGAAAGTGACCGAGGTATGAGCGATGCCAGTAATGCCAATCCTTTTGCAGCCAGTCCCTGTTATGAATGGTGTGAAAATATTGTTCATAGGGTCGGTTGGTGTACGCATTTCAGTGGGCTTGGCAGACTGATATGCAATGGCAACTTCTGGCTCGGTGAGGAAAGCAACGGGAAACTACTTCAATCCTCACTTCCCTAGTATGCCTCTTCAGTGACACCTAGGCTATCTATGACAGCTGTTGGTGGAGCTGTAGAGGATCAAACCACCTTCGGGCTGAATACCCAACATACAACATACATGTGCGGAACACCACAGGAGAGTACGAGTCCCTGTGATTAGTACGCCTATGTGGGGAACACTATGGATTTGCGTTGCCTACGAATGGCGCCATTATGTCAGAAATACCATAGGTTTGCGTTACCTGTGTGACGTACAATAGTAGTAGTACAATAATGTTTGGAAGACAGTGAGTTTACGCTACCTTTGATTAGTACCGCAACTTGAGAATTACCATGGTTCTACTTTACTAGTGATAAGTACCATTATGAGGGGCCGTTTACCTGGTCTTTGAAACCCTTTATACAACAAGCATCATCGATTCAGGATTGTGCTTTGGAAGCAGTCCCTTGGTCAGTAATACAGTTTCTGGGAAGGTGAGGCATTGCGGGTCGGATCCACTGATTGTTTTATGTTCGTATTCATCCCTTCATTCTTCATCATCAGGTTTTGAATTCTGGTCAGTGGATGAATTTTGGACTTTTAATTTGATATCCTTTCGTCTCATTTCGTACCATTGGGGACCGATGACCCAGATGTAAGACCCCTTTAAACAGGAAGCATCATCATCATCACCTTTCAGATATCATTTACTAATATAATACTTCGCGCATCACCTGTCTTCTTTCGACCGCAATCCCTTACTTTTGTTTAGATATATTTATTTTCAACTTTTACTCATTCTCTACGACCGTGTCCATACCGTTCAGTAATTTCCGCAGATCTTCTGGAGACTCAGATAAAATAGCAATATCATCGGCAAATCTCAAAATTTTGATTCCCTGTCCTTGGATTGTGATTACCTTTCCAAATACCTGCGGTCTTGTCTTTCTTCTTTCTGGATTACTGCTTCATTTTTCAGAACCCTACATTCTTATCACTGCGGACTGAGAGATAACAGATAATTATTCTTTCTCGGTATCTAATCCCGACTACATTCAGAATCTCAAATAGCTTGATGCAATCGACATTATGGAATGCCTTTTCCAGATCTGCGAATGGACTTGTCCTTCTTAATTCGATCATCTAAGATCAGACGTAAAGTGAGAATTGTTTCACGTGTTCCTATATTTCTTCTGAAGTCAGAGCTTCTCCCAACTCAGCTTCAACGTGCTATTCCATTCTTCTGTAAATAATACGTGATAACGTTTTGCAGGTGTGAGTTACTATACAAATCGTGCTGTATTTTTTACACTTGTCAGCAACGGCTTTCTTGAGGACAGCTGTATCAACATTGTATAAAATCGCGTGGCATTTCTCCTGTATTGGGCATGTTACACACTAAACACTAAATCTGTAAAACATAACAGAATAAAATGAAGCAAAAGCAAAAAAGCAAAGTCATCTCCGTACACGCCATAAAGGCCTTTGGAGGGGTGGAAGGTAAAGGCTTCCACTCCGCACAACCTCGGCACTTGATGGGACAGAGTGGTTAGCTCTACGCCCGGCCGCCTTTGCCCCTCAGGAATTAACCTGGTACTCGTTTTTGCTGTAGGCTGAGTGACCCCAGGGTCATGTGCACCTCTGGAAGTGGATATATCGTTTCTTAAATTTTGCGACTTCCTGACGGCGATTCGAACCCACGTCCTTCCCGGCCAAACCGAGCACGCTATTACCGCCTCAGCCAGGCAGCCCCTAGAACAAAATTAAGATGTGTAGTTATGTAATTTGCGACATTATTATCCTTGGCGTGAGGCAAGCAAATGCATACTTGAATACATTTGTGAATAGGCTTTTTAAAGAAATATCCATAAACAATTCTTGCACTGACACTTTAGTCCATTCTTATCATTGAGGTTCTGTTTTAAGACTACTAGAAGAATAATGTTTTCCCCTGTATTGGAAATTGCATTATCTATATATACAAAAGCAAGTCGGTCTGGAGCGATGTATATATAAATATTTAAAAATGAAAAAAGACGTGAATTAATGAGACACTTCCAGAAATCACAGAAATTTGAAACTTGGTATGGGAGAAGCTGATGACCCCAGCATCCCTAGAAAAATCGAAAATTCTCAAATTTCCCTTAAGAGGGCACGCTGGGGGCCTCAAAATTTGGGCTCAGCATAAGAACGCAGTCGTATAATTTGTCCAAAGCGACAACCTATATCAGTAATTTCCTAATTTTTATCGCCCGTCCCCCCAAATCAATATGGCGGCACAACCTGCCAGACGAGGTAGAAAAATTAAATTTGGTGAAATTACAGCTTTTAGTCCCTAACCGACGAAAAATTCCGAGACGTTCAAATTTTTCACTTTTACCCCCAAAGATATCGAAATATGGTGGCAATTTTAATGACTGTGCAGACATTCATTTTGAGATATTTATTGACTAAATGGTAAGACGTAACACAAAACGTATGGCACAATCTGGTTCAATTTGGAGTGATCTACAACTTTGGTCCTATGACTTATTGTCGTATCTCTCTCCTTTTTACGTTAGATTTGGCCGTATTTCTGGATTGTTCGTAAATTTGGTGATTTTTACAAGTATATTTCATTGTTTGACATACTTATAGGAATGATAAGATCATCAAGTTGGGTGCGCACATTGGTACAATTAGAGGCCATATGTGGACCAAATTTCATAATTATACCTTATACATAAGTATGCAGAAAGTAATGTAAAACGTAAAATATGTACCCAAATTTCAACCTATTCAAATTTTTGAACTCAATTTACCCCTTAAATATGGGAGATACGAGGAAATGGTTTAGAAACAAACATGTAGAGAGATAAATCCTAGTTGCTTCACGTCGCACCGACACAGATAGGTCTTACAGCGACGATGGGACAGGAAAGGGCTAGGAGTGGGAAGAAAGCGGCCGTGACCATGATTAAGGTACAGCCCCAGCATTTGCCTGGTGTGAAAATGGGAAACCACGGAAAACCATTTTCAGGGCTGCCGAGAGTGGGGTTCGAACCTACTATCTGCCGAATACTGGATACTGGCCGCACTTAAGCGACTGCAGCTATCGAGCTCGGTGAGAGAGAAATGAGGCGTCTGATGGCGCAAATCGTTTGTTAATATCGTGCACCGTTTAGGAGTTATGAATCTCGAAGTGGAGGTCTGCACTTTTCAACGTGCTCATTGTTATCCATCTATATATATAAAAGGAAGTCGGTCTGGAGCGATGTGTATATATTTAAAAATGAAAAAGACGTGAATTAATGAGGCACTTCCAGAAATCTCAGAACTTTGAAACTTGGTACGGGAGAAGCTGATGACTCCAGGATCCCTAGAAAAATCGAAAATTCTCAAATTTCCCTTAATGGGGCACGCTGTGGGCCTCAAAATTTGGGCTCAGCATAAGAACGCAGTCGTATAATTTGTCCAAAGCGACAGGCTTCGTGGGCTTAAAAATTTTCAGGAATTTCCTAATTTTTATCCCCCGTCCCCCCAAATCAAGATGACGGCACAACTTGCCAGACGAGGTAGAAAATTGAAATTTGGTGAAATTATAGCTTTTAGTCCTTAACCGACGGAAAAATTCCAAGATGTTCAAATTTTTCACTTTTTACCCCCAAAGATATCGAAAATTGGTGGCAAATTTAATGACTGTGCAGACATTCCTTTTGAGGTATTTGTTGGCTGAACGGTAAGTCGTTTCACAAAACGAATGGCACAAACTGGTTCACTTCCGAGTGATCTACAACTTTGGTCCTATAACCTTTTGTAGTATATCTCTCCCTTATACGTTAGATTTGGCCGTATTTCTTGATTGTTCGTAAATTTGGTGATTTTTGCAAGTATATTTCATTGTTTGACACACTTATAAGAAATATACGATCATCAAATTCTACACGAATACTGGCCCACCCAGTAGCCGTATTTGGGCCAAATTGTATGTTTTAAACTGTCACATAAGTATCTGAAATGTAATTCTATATGTGAAAAGCTTACACCAATTTCACCCTATTCAACTTTTCTAAAATAATCTTACCTTTAAATAGATGGGATACTTGAACATATCCTAGGACCAGCCATTTAGATCACTAAATGTGATAAGAAAGTGCGTCTTACCGTACAATCGGGTTTTCGATTTGATGTACCGTTTAGCAGCACTTACTCTGTAAACGAATGTAAACTTCCATATACTTCCGTATGACGACTATATTCATTGATTGAAGTCGATTTGGGGCCGATGACCTTCGATGTTAAGCCCCTTAAAACAACAAGCATCATCATCAGAAGTCGATTTGTAGCGATCTATAAAGGGTTTGTCTGCCATTGTTATTAAATACTTTGCAAATCGATAGTGACTCTCAGAAGGAGGGCGTCTGCTATTGTAATCAGTCCTCCCCACATTGACTTTGACAGGCAGTAAGAATGGGGTCATCCTCCATTTCCTGTGCACTATTTTAATGCATAATTCCCTTCTCGATTCGACTAGCAGAAGACAAAGGAGCGCGCAACTTGTCTCAAAACTCTTTTACCCGATTCTGTTTGTCAGTAGGCAAGGGTGTCTTCCATGATAAACAAATTTACCCAACTAATATGTGACTGACGTTAGGCATAGTGGCCTGCTATTATAATGGAAACTCACCAACTCGGTGTGACCGGCAGTAAGCTGACTGGCATTAGAAAATGCGTCTGCCATTATAATGATACGAACGCAACTCACGTTTGACTGGCAGTAGGGAAGGTCCTTGCAAATATAATGAAAGTTCCTCAACTGTAATCTATCTGAAAGTAGGAAATGGGGTCTGCCATTGTACTGAAACCTCCCCAAATCGAAATTGGCCGCTCACTAGGCAATGGCGCCTGCCTTTAAATGGAAATTATCAACTTCTTTGTGAATTGTAGTAAACAAGTGGACTTGCCGTTATCATCGCAATTCCGCAAATCGCACTTACATTGGAAACAACGTCTGTGGATTTCACAATGCTGTTTCTCTGATAAAGCCAAGACACATGCAATTTAAAAAATCTTATTCACTTCATGTGCAGTAATTTACTTCGATACCCGTATACAATGTAGAGTACCGTAGCGAAGCCCGGGTAGATTTGCTAGTATCATTTAAACCTGTTTTGGATGATTGATGATAAATACAGGATATGCATATTTAATCTTCCACAAATCGCATGGATACATGAGCAGTAGTTCTAATTGTGTGTTAACGACTGAAATGATTTACCAGCAGTCCGAAAAATTGCGGGTCAGGGATTTTTACCTGATTTTGAGGGCTGGTTCGAGGTCTACTCAACCTACGCGATTACAATCCAGGAGCTATCCGACGATGAGATAGCGGTCCCGGTTTAAAAAGAGCCAAGAATACCTGGCGAGAGGATTCGTCGTGCTGACCACACGACACCTTTCCTACTGGATTTTCGTGACAAATTCGTGTTACGTAACTTTGAATTAAAGTGAAATGAAGGATATAGGTCTATTAGTCAGTCAATTCAATACAATTTGATTTACAACCCTCTGATGACCACTAAAGTAAGAGACGAACGGCATCGTATTGGACAAGATGTTATTGACGTATGTAAAGTCGGTGGTAGTGTGCCAACGGAGTGTTAATAACATTGAAAAAATAACTCATCTAGCTGATCGTCTAGCGACACGGATGGCTAAATACATAGCCCGAACGTGTGTGAACCGTTCAGTGTACGAGTTCGATTTTTAAACTTTAAACATAAATCTTCTGACGCAGACTGGATTTATAAGATAATTAAAGTAAAATAAGATGGAATGACCGGAAACAATACAAATAACGATTAAGGTATTGATCTTGCTTTGGTTGCTTAAACATTACTCTACTTTTTTCGTTACTTGCTGGAATGATGATGCGAGGTGTCAAGTGTTCCAGCAGCGGTGCAGTCACAGCACTTGTGCCGTCCCCGTGATTTAGGGGTAGCGTGCCTACCTCTTACCCGGAGGTCCGTTGTTTGAACCCCGGCTAGGTCAGGTATTTTTACCTGATTTTGAGGGCTGGTTCGAGGTACACTCAACCCACGCGATTACAGTTGAGGAGCTATCTGATGATGAACTAGCGGCCCCGGTCTAGAAAGCCAAAAATAACGGCCGAGAGGATTCGTCGTGCCGACAACACGACACCTCGTAATCTGCAGGCCTTATCCCTGTCCACCTTGCACCTGACTGTAAACCAACATTACCTAAGCACACGTGGTGGTTTGCACTTTATCCAGGTACAGCCCAGAATGAAATTGAAATGAAAAAGAACACATGCTTTATTAAAAAGTTGTCGATTAAGATCAACAACAGCTTTATCCTGGCAAAGCGTGGATTATCCAGTCTCCTTGTTTACCTACAACATAGGCTATCCATTAATTGATCTAATTTTCTGCGTATCGGAACGGCAGCCACAGGAACAACTCGCTCACTCCATTCAAAGACTTTAAATAGATCGTTGATTACAGTCTGCAGACTCATGTTCAGATTACGAACACAGAAGTTTCTTATCGCTCGTAATGATGCAGACTAGAAAGCTCCGGATAATTAACGTTGTTATCTACATCGTGACCCATTATCATCATCCCTTGGTCAGCTGTAAATTCAGAACTGCGTCTATATTACTTTAAATATCGCATAAACGGCATAATAGGCACTTACCATAATAACTCCATTCATAAGTGAGGGTCAGATATTATGTTTCTGAAGAAAACGCTGTAACGTCATGAAATTGCTAACTACTGGCATTTTCGCAAGAATCTCGCCAAAGTGCTGATAGACACGCCATTCGTGACTTGATACAGTTTATAAACTATTCATGTATAACATTCTAGTAATTTACCATGACCTGAAGGAGAAATACTGCATGGTTCGTCTTATCCTGTAGTATATTAAGTGAAACATACATACAAACATACATACCCGCCTACTGCCATTCCTTGTTGTATGCAGTAATTTTACATCTGCATCTTGGCACAGGCCGGAGCAATATGGAGCTTCCACCCAAGTCACAGTCTATTTTTGTTTTTGCTACTTGCTCAACGTCGCCCTAACACATCGAAGGTTTTTGGCGATGGAAGGATGGGAAAGCGAGGGTAGTGGACGTGGCCTTAATTAATGTACAACCCCAAAATTTGCCTGGAGTGAAAATGAGAAACCACGGAAAACCATCGTCAAGGCTGCCGACGCTGGGATTCGAATCTGCTATCTCCTGACTGCAAGCTCACAGCTGTGCGACCCTAACTGGACAGCCAGCTCCGTCGGTAGTCCCAGTCTCATCCATGGCTGTGAAAATATGGACGCTGCTGGGGTATGGTTAGTGCTGAGTAGTGACAATCAGAGCACGAACCGTGCGTGTGATTGTTATGAAAGGTGTTGATTATAGGGTCAAATGTGCTGCAATAGCACTTTCTGTCCCAGTGAGGAAAGCAATGGCAAACTACCTCACTCCCCATCTTGCCTAGTACGCCTCATTTTGGCGCCGCCATCGGTTGTTGTGGTTTCCCTGTAACCGCATAACTTTTGTTGGTACTATTTGAAGACCCAACCAGCCTCTGGGCTGATGACTTTACATACATACATACATACATACATACATACATACATAGCCGGGCTGAGTGGCTCAGACAGTTGAGGCGCTGGCCTTCTGACCCCAACTTTGCAGGTTCGATCTCGGCGCAGTCCGGTGGTATTTGAGGGTGCTAAAATACGTCAGCCTCATGTTGGTAGATTTACTGGCACTTTAAAGAACTACCACAGGAAAAATTCCGGCACCTCGGCGCCTCCGAAAACCGTCAAAATTAGTCAGTGGGACGTAAAAACAACGGAATTTGAACCACGGAACCCAGCGGTGAGAGGCCGGCGCGCTGCCGCATGAGCCACGGAGTATCATATAAATAAATACATACCTACACACATTAATTTAGAGGATGGTTGCCTATTTGCACTTCCTCTAAAAGCGGTAAACAACACCACCACCACGTACATACACATACATACGAAATAATTTTATAGCAGTTGAAGTGAGAATTGAACAGACACCGTCCAACAGAAGAAATCGCTATCAGTGGGATAAAAAAAAGCCCTGATGGGAATGGCCTACCAATGATCGCTGCTCAGCCCGACGGCCTGCAGATTACGAGGTGACGTGTGGTCAATGCGAGAGTTACCCTCGCCTGTTATTCTTATTTTATTAGATCGGGATCAACGAATTTAAACCTCAAACACTTCATCTGTTCCCGGATGGAAGCCAGAATGGTACGGCAAATCATTCAGTTGTAAATATATTTTTGAAAAATAATCCTATACAACAGTTACAGTTTAAACAGGCTGAAAGATGTTCGAATAACAATCAAGCAGAGCAGGTAGAAATCCTAAAACCACTTTAAACAAGTGGAGCATTGGTAATGCAGAAATGAATAATACCAAACCAAACCAAACCCCATGGCACTACAGCCCTTGAAGGGCATTGGCCTACCAAGCGACCGCTGCTCATCCCGAGGGCCTGCAGATTACGAGGTGTCGTGTGGTCAGCACGACGAATCCTCTCGGCCGTTATTCTTGGCTTTCGAGACCGGGGCCGCTATCTCACCGTCAGATAGCTCCTCATTTCTAATCACGTAGGTTGAGTGGACCTCGAACCAGCCCTCAGGTCCAGGTAAAAATCCCTGACCTGGCCGGGAATCGAACCCGGGGCCTCCGGGTAAGAGACAGGCACGCTACCCCTGCACTACGGGGCCGGCAATTTTCTTATTCACCAAACCAAAATGAAAGTGAAGGCATTCACAAGTAACAATTGGACTATCTGGCGTATAAATCAATCGCCACTCATCTGCATTTAGTGCTGTCGTCCAGGTCGCGGATTTCCTATCAAATTTTTACCCAGTCTTCTCTTAAATGATTTCAAAGAAGTTGGAAATATATCAAACATCTACCTTGGTAAATTATTGCAATCGCTAATTCCTCTTCCTAGAAACGAAAATTTGCCCCAATTTATCCTCTTAGATTTCAGCTTTATGTCGTGACCTTTGCAAACTTTTAAATCTCCAGACACACTTATTCGTCTACTACAGTCCTTCCACGCCATCTCTCTTCTCATAGTTCGGAACATACCAATTAGTCGAGCTGCTCATCCCCTTACTCCCAGATCTTTCCAACCCAAAGGTTGCAACATTTTTGAATCGCAACTTTTCTGTTGGAAATCACCCAGAAAAAATTGTGCTGCTTTCCTTTGGATCTTCTCCAGTTCTCGAAACAAGTAGGTGAGGTTTCCATGCACTGGAACCATACTCTAGCTTGGGTCTTACCAGAGACTTATACGCACTTACCTTCACATCCTTATTACGACCCCTAAATACTCTTCATAACCATATGAAGAGTCATAACCTTCATTTAACTCCCCCCCCCCCGGTCCGTATTTGTAATGAGACCTTTTATTAACACCTGGGTACTTAGTGATCGCCATTTATTACTTTTATTTTTGCTATTGGCTTTACGTCGCACCGACACAGATAGGTCTTATGGCGACGATGGTATAGGAAATGCCTAGGATTGGGAAGGAACCGGCCGTGGCCTTAATTAAGGTACAGCCCCAGCATTTTCCTGGAGTGAAAATGGGAAACCACTGAAAACCATATTCAGGGCTGGCGATAGTGGGATTCGAACGTACTATCTTCCGGATTCAAGCTCACAGCTGCGCGCTCCTGACCGCACGGCCAACTCGCCCGATTTTAATACTTTCACCCCCATCAAATATGAGAGGATTTTTCCTCTTCGTGAAACTTACGACTTGACTTTTAACCTTGTACCTAGATTGAGCTCCACATTAGGAAGTGCAATAGCGAGCTGGCGGATCGTCTGGCGAAGGGAGCAGCCCACGTCAGTGAAATGAGTGTGTTTTGCAGTGCAATTTTGAGAAGTGTTTTCATTGACGAATAGAGCTTGCGGAATGATAAATGGAATAAAACAACCAAGGGCTGAATGACGAACTAATTCTTCCCTTGTGTGGCAGACAAACTTCCTCAAAGAACGCCTTTAAAGCCATACTTTATTGCTATAATAGGAAGTTCAAAGCCTATTTTCATTGTATCAGTATTGCAGTTTTGCAACTTGTCCATGCAGTGTGAATGATCAAACATTGGTCTGTATGATGTACATAAAAAAGTATTTTGAATTCAAAGTACTTCAGGACCAAGCAAGTCGCTGTGTGGTTTGGGTCACGTAGCTCACCTTGCATTCAGGACGTAGTGGGTTCGAACCTCACTCTCGGCAGCCCTGAAGATGTTTTTCAGTGGTTTCCCATTTTCACACCCGGCCAATGCTGGGGATGCGCCTTAATGAAGGTCACGGACTGTTCTTTTCCCGTCCTAACCCTTTCCTCTCCCATCGTTGGCATAAGACCTATCTGTGTCTATGCGACGTAAAGCAAGTTGTAAAACTTCTTCAGGTTCAAATTTGCGGGTGGTGAACGATGCAGAAATTTACACAAAGATTATTTCAAGAAATTCTTTTCACTAAATCAATAAACTTTCAAAAACTACAGAAAGGGCCTAAACCTTTTACAAATGAATATTTCAATTTTCATTTGTAATAGATATGAATATGAAAATAGTATTTAGTAAGATAAGTCAATTCTTGTAGTATGATTACTAAATAACAGTATTGTCATTGGATGTACGTCCCACTTGATACATTTTAACCGTTTTCAGAGACTCCGAAGGGACGGAAATTTTCCCCTCGGAAGTTATTTTACACGCAGCTAAATTTACCGACACCAAACTAGCGTATTTGAGCACCTACAAATGCTAAGTCTGAACTGGGATCGAGCCCACCAACTCGGATTCAGAAGACCAGCATTTCTAACATCAAGGACACACAGCCCGGCTTGTGTGATTAATTTGTGCATGTACTGTACAATATCATTGCTGGCATCGGAAAGAGCATGCTGTAGATTAATTACTAAGATATACGCACGTGTATGTATGTTGGGTGGTCAGCCATCAGCCTTATGTGGCCCAGGCATCACTGAAGAGGCGTACTAGGGAAATGAAGAGTGAGGTAGTTTCCCGTTGCTTTTCTCACTGAGCCAGAAGATGCTATTACATCTCAGTCTGCCAAGCCCACTGATATACTCACATCAGCTGACCCTATGAGCAACATTTTCACACCATTCATCATAGGGCCTGGCTGCATAAGGAATGCCATTACTAGCGTCACTCATACTTTAATAACTTTCTTGTTGTCAAAGCCAAGGATGAGACTGAGACAGGTCATTGAAAGTAACAAATTTGTTCTAGCCTACACCAGAAGACATAGTGCACTGTAAACACTAGGTTTTGCCAGCAAAGGCATATTCGCATATATTTATGCATATAGTCGACACCGGTAATGAAGTCGGTCAGTTATTGGGATGTGACTTTATATTTAAAAATTCCCAAGGGCAGAAATCAAGAATGTCGTCAGGAATTTCATGCGGTCGTAAATATGGACTGGAGTTCACATCTGATTTCGGGAGGTTGTGGGTTCGGACCCCATTGTCGGCAGTCCTGAAGATGGGTTTCCGTCGTTTCCCATTGTCACACCAGGCAAATGCTGGGGCTGTACCATAATTAAAGCCACGGCCGCTTCCTTCTCACTACTAGCCCTTTCCTATCCTATCGTCGTCATAAGACCTATCTCTGTCGGTGCGAAGTAAAGCCAATTGTAAAAAAAAAAAAAATACAGATGTACTGCCGACCTCAAGTGATTGGGAAGAGTCCACGAAAGAAGGTAATAATAATAATAATAATAATAATAATAATAATAATAATAATAATAAACATCGAAAATAAAATACAGGAAAATCCTCAGAAAAATCCTTGGACCAAAATAAGAAAATGGAATTTGAATGAAAAGGAAACGATAGGAAATTTATCGTCACAGACAAAATGAAATAGAAATAGAAAAGGGCTATTAAAATTCTACGGAGAATGGATAGCAACGGGCTGATAAAGAGACGTTTAACCTAACACACTCCCTGAAAAACTGCAACAATTGGTTAGTGTAAATAAACGAAGATCTAGATGAAATAGCTATTTCCGAGGAAACTGTTCAAGCAAGAAGAACTACAAGCTTAGAAAGCAAACACACATTTGCACAGTAATCGAAAAGAAAATATACAGGATGGACAGAATAACGCAGAATGCAACTGAGTGAGTGACTGAGGACATATTGAAAAGAAAAGAAGAAACATTGTACTAAACAAGTTCAATCGTTGTCCTTTGTTGGGCATAACGAATTAATAATAATAATAATAATAATAATAATAATAATAATAATAATAATAATAATAATAATAATAATAATAAAGGAAGACCAAGTGAGTTCACTAAGCGGCTTGGATCAAGTAGCTGTCAGCTTGCACTTGGAAGATAGGGAGTTTGAATCCGAATGCTGGCTGCGCGGAAAATAAGTTTCCGTGGTTTCTCATTTTCACACCAGGTATATTCTGAATTTCCTATCCCATCGTTGCCGTAACTACTGTGTGTGGGTGGGTGCGACGTGAAACAAAAGAATGAAAACCAAAAGGATGGTGGAACTCGGTAGCTTAATTCTCTGGTATGATATAAATTTACGGAACTGAATTTTTTTTTTTGTCTTAATTGCTCAAACCGCATAATTCGTATCTGGTACCTTGTGCCACCTGAAATCTAACGCGCAGAGTCTGCAATATCGACTGAGCAAGCGGAGCTTCTTGGCTGATGGTGTCACACACCCTCCATAGAGTGCTCTGGCTGCCATTTTGTGGAGGAAATCAATGTCGTCGCACGTAATTTCCCGCTGTGGCGAGAGATGGCGCATAGCTGAACATATTTGAACTTCGTACTTGGATTCAAACATGTCATTAGGTACGCTGTTAAATTTCGAAAGCGTTGTGTGAAACATGGAGGTTCGTGCATTTTCAAATTCAGTATGTTGCTCCGTTGTGTGAAATCTGGAGATACGTGTATTTTCAAATTTGTTATGTTGCTCATTTTCTCCTAGAAGTTCACAAGTAGGCCTATAAGGAACACACTGTACATTCATTTCGTCATACATATTCTTGAGTAATTCCAATTTAGAAAATTGGTGTAATTGGTTAGATCCAAAAAAAAAAAAAAAAAAAAAAAAAAAGACAGAAAAAGAAAAGAAAAAAGGAAAACAACCCATGGCACAACAGCAATGAGGGGCCATAAGCCCACCAAGCGACCGCTGCTCAGCCCGAAGGCCTGCACATTATGAGGTATCGTGTGATCAGCACGACGAATCCTCTCGTCCGTTATTCTTGGCTTTCTAGACCGGGGTCGCCATCTCATCGCCAGATAGCTCCTCATTTGTAATCACGTAGGCTGAGTAGACCTCCAACCAACCCTCAGATCCAGGTAAAGATCCCTCACCTGGCTGGGAATCGAACCCGGGGCTTCCGGGTAAGAGGCAGGCACGCTACCCCTACACCACGGTGCTGGCTAATTTGTTAGATCGGAGTTGTTAGTTAATATTCAAACGCTTTTGCTTTTAAAAATGAATTCATAAAAGTTTTGTATAATTTATTAATAATTGCTTACCTAGTTGCAATATACTGTACAACTTTTGAATTAAGTACCGCAAAAATTCAAGTGGTAATAATTAAAAGCTTTTGTTAAGGCTGCTTCTTTAAAATACCTCGTTTATTTTATTACTTTTTGCTGACTACACTTCTGGAGGAATTTACCTCTGTTTTGGACTGTTCAGTTCTTTTATACAATTTGCTTTACGTCGAACCGACACAGTAGGTCTTATGCTGACGGTGGGACAGAAAATTGTTAGGAGTGGGAATGAAGGTGCCGTGGTCCTAATTAAGGTACAACCCCAGGATCTTTAGAAAATTAGAAGATGTCGATAAGTTTCGAACTCTCCATATGTGTAGGCGTATGTATGTATGTAAATTTAGCACTCAGCCCGAAGACTGTTTAGATCCTGAATTGACCGAGCAAGTTGGCCGTCACGCAGCTGTGAGCTTGCATACGGGATATAATGGGTTCGAACCCCACTGTCGGCAGCCCTGGAGATGGTTTTTCGTGGTTCCCCATTTTCACTGGGCCTGTACCTTAATAAAGGTCTACTCACTCCCAGCCCTTGCATTTTCCTTCGTTGCCGTAATACCTATCTGTCGATGCGACATAAAGCAGATGATTTAGGATTGTTTTAAGATCCTGAATAGCTTCACTATCATCTGTCAGATGTCCAGCTCCTTGGCTGAATGGTCAGCGTAGTCGCCCTTGGTTCGATTCCCAGCTGGGTCGGAGATTTTAATCTTAAAATGGTTAATTGACGTGGCTCCAGGACTGGGTTTTAGTACTGTTCCCAACATACCACACTTAACACTACCATCCGCAAGAATAACACGCAGTTTTCCACACATGGCAGATGCCGCTCACACTCTTCGGAGGGTCTGCCGTACACAGGCTGCACAGGCTAGCATAAGCCACACGAAAAGATAGCTGTAAGGTAGCGTAGTATTCACTAAAGAGGCGTACTAGGAAAATGACGAGGGAGGTAGTTTCCCATTGCTTTAATCACTTATCCATACGGTGTTAATGCATATCAGTCTGCCAGGTCCAGTGAAATGCGCACACAAACAGACATTTTGAGAGAAAATTTTACACAATTCACAACACAGACTCGCTTCATATGGAATTGTATTACTAGCACTCGAGACACTATTTCTCACCAGAAATGGATCTAGGCCTAAACTGTCCATATTGCGTGTAACACTTGAACAGAACATTTACCTCAAGGGGAAAATAAGAAATGGAAAGAAGTATGTTATTATTATTATTATTATTATTATTATTATTATTATTATTATTATTATTATTATTATTATTATTATTATTATTATTATTATTTGGAGTGCCAATTTCTAGGAAGATATAAGAGAACCTCGATGACAACTGTGATTATATTTTGTTTCTCTTCGTCATCATAAACATCGCCCATTAAATCATATTAAGTGAATGTACCCTCACCTATATTCTGCAGTCTGTACGACCAATTGCTTACTGTGTACAATACAAAATCGTCACCGTAACACTTATGTTTGGCCACCACCTTCTCATTCCTACAGTATATACTGCCTGCTGTATGTTATGCGGTTAACATGCAGCTCAGCGTGAGCTCTCAGTATCACAAACCGCCGGTAGTGGCGCCGGCTAACGCAGCCAGCTTATCTCCGTAGCCACGTTGTTGTGTTCCCATGCATTTACTTTGAGTATTTATGTGTGTGTTTCTGGTTGTCAAATTGTGAATTGTTGCATTGTTATTCGTAAATCAAAGGAAGGCATTTCAAATTCTTCAGGTGTGAGGTTTCATGAAATCGCCTCAAGTAAATAACTTTGGGTAAAGTGGCATAACGCTATAATCAAGAGAAGGGTAGTGAATGGATTCCTTCGAATTATTCTCTTGTATTTTAGAGATGGAGATTACCAAGAAAGCTTTAAGGGAAAGATAATGAAACCAGATGTTGTGCCTAGTCAGTTACCAAATTATCCCCATTGCCTTCAAACCAGCAAAATAGTTTCACAAAAGACCAGACAAGGTACGTCTTCGGAACAAACCCATGAGGAAAGAAGTCCTTCAACTGCAGGGAATACATTGGATAACGCGTATGAAATTCATTTGAACAATGGTGTTAATCCAAGTCAATATTCCAACGAATAGTAAGGATAGCAGAGATCAGAATATCATAAATCAGAGGCTGTGATCGAGAATTATGAAACTGCGAGAAAAGCTGATGAAGAAGGATAATTAACTTAAGAGACTACAGAGGAAATTCGAAGATAATCCAGAAATTCATCATTTGAAGGAAATTAGGGAAGCAGCTTAACATAATGATCGCTGTGAGCTTGCATACGTGAGATAGTGGGTTCGAACCCCACTGTCGGCAGCCCTGAAGATGGTTTTCCGTGGTTTCCCATTTTTGCACCAGGAAAATGCTGGGGCTGTACCTTAGTTAAGGCCACGGCCGCTTCCTTCCAACTCCTAGGCCTTTCCTATCCCATCGTCGCCATGAGACCTGTCTGTGTCGGCGCGACGTAACGCCAATAGCAAAAAAAAAGATAATGATCAAACAGGCAAATAAAAAAATTTCGCAAGACAAAACCCACGGGGTCAGAACAAACTATGATGTACTGTATGGCGTGTAGGAAGGTACGCACAAAGTGTTACCAATATGGGAGGACTTTTAGTCTAATTGAGGAGCACTCTGCTGAAAGTATTGTACAATTGCAGAACTTAAACGACGGTCACTACAGCTAGTTATTAATAGACTGCTGAGTAACAGTAACAGATTGGAATGCAAACTAATTTGGTTAGCAGGAAGTGTCCTATCCCGCTATTCCGTAACTAACAAGGGTAACATAAATTCTGGGGGGTTTATTAAAATCCCATATCATAATCGTTGTGGAGTATAGGATAACCTTGGTTCTGGCTTCAGATAGTTTTCATTCGAACCAATTACTGCGTAAAAAATCTGGATTCTAGTTATTAATAAGATGCATTAACTATTCTTTTGTCCGGCTCCATGGCTAAATGTTTGATGTACTAGCCTTTGGTTCAAGAGATCCCACGTTCAATTCCTAGCCGGGTTGAGGAATTTAATCTTCATTCGTTAATTCCGATGGCTCAGGGATGATTGTGTGGGCCGTCTTCAACATTAGAATACCTCATAAGTAGGGTCCTATCCTCCAAGACCTTTAAATACCTGTATCAGGCCTATCCTTAAGTCACACTCCAAAATAGAAAGTAAGACAAAATCATCACTATCTTGGTTTGGTAGTCTTTCTAATTAAATGAATTATATAAAATCCGGATCGGAAGGGACCCTGACTTTTACCTGATTGCGAACTCCACTCTCCTGCGTGATAAATAAGGAATTCTTATCGAGTGTGGATTTAATGAAACTCGGTATATTATGGGTCGTAAAGCAGAGCCCTTCATTTGACAGAGTGCAAGCGGTGACGATCAACGCTCGTAAAGGTTACAGCAGCCCCGAACAATTAACGGCCCAAACACTCCATTTCAATCAAGTCCTCTCCAAGGACAGACAGAAATGAAATTTACAGTCCCCACGGACAAGACCGATGGTAGGCTCCAGCGACTCTCTGACGACGTTCTAGAACAGAGTGCATCGACTCGCACTGCGATTGCGCTCTTCAATTACTGTACATTTAGTAACAAGCATGGTGCAGAGTTTTAACTTGTACTCAGAAAAGGAAAAGACATGAAAAGGAAGCGTAATGATTTTATAACAATGTTCCTGGAAACAATCAATTCCCGTCTTGATAAGAGCATAGATCGTACCCCACTGTCGGCAGCCCTGAAAATGGTTATCCGTGGTTTCCCATTTTCACACCAGGCAAATTCTGGGGCTGTACCTTACTTAAGGCCACGGCCGCTTCCCTCCCACTCCTAGTCCTTTCCTGTCCCATCGTCGCCGTAAGACCTGTCTGTGTCGGTGCGACGTAAATCAACTTGTAAAAAAGAAGAGCATAGAGTTTATCCACGCTATATTTTTTCTGTATTAAGACGTGACTAAAAGGGGGCCTCCAGGGGCTCTTAACTCAGGAGCGTGGGTTGATCGCAGAACCTTTAAGTGAGACAGGTATAGCTTCCAATTTACTGTATTTTTCTTATCTGAACACCCTTGGTTAACTCTTGTTTTCTTCTGACTATATTTTCCAAAGCAAACCCCAAATCCTATGGCACTACAGCCCTGACGGGCCTTGGCCTACCAAGCGACTGCTGCTCAGGCTGGAGGTTTTCATATTATGAGATGACGCATGGCCAGTTCGACGATACTCTCGGCCGGTATTCTTGGTTGTTTTGACCGGGAACACCGTATCATCTTCAGATAGCTCCTCAGTTGTAATCACATAAGCTGAATGGACTTCGATTCAACCGTCAGGTCCACGCACAGGTAAAGGTAATTGGAAATCGAACCTGGGACCTCCGTGTAAGATGCAGGAACGCTACCTCTAGACCGCGGGGCCGGTGACTAGGTTCGCCAGTAAAAAAAAAAAAAAAAAAAAAAAAAAAAATGCTGTAACATGCGGACGGGTAGCAGGTAAATAAACACAAGACTGGTAGCGTTTACTATAAGATTTATTGAGTAGCAGTAATTGCTATTCAATTACACAGTCACATAACCAGTCTAGTCATTAATATTTCTCTCTCTTCACTGTTCAGCCACACTAGCTATTCAGTCTAACAATTCACAGTAAACATTCTCCTGTAACTGTCACTTTGACCCTAGGTCAGTTAACTATTACCTCAATGTACAATGTTCACGGCCACACACTTCAAAGTTCACGCACGCGCAATCAGTCTCATAAGGCTGTACATGGTACCAGGTTCAGATTCTCACGACAATCTTCACCATTGACCCATGCTGCTCTACTGCACTGTTCTCCCTCGTCGCTCAGTTGTACTATTCGCATTCGCCGTCAGTTCTCTCACAACAGCATTCCAGTCTCGCTCACTGGCTGAACCGAGCTCACACTGAACCATGGCTATGAACTCCGCAGAAATACTCCTCGACAGCGATCCGTCTCGGGCTAGCCCGGCCTGTCTTTTATAGGGAGGCCGGCCCTTCCAGATGCTTTCCGAGAGTGGAAGCCTCTGGGAATTCTTGGAAGTCCAATCCACTGGTACACGTTTTTCGTAGTTACATATTACGCCGGAGAGCATGCTGTGATGACGATGGAGGTAGATGGGCTGGCATATGAGCGCCTGACTCGTCTCTGACTGGTTGTCTGTATCGGTATCGAGGGCGAGACCGTACTAAGTGACGTCATTCGCAACTGGGGCCAGGCTAGATCGTCCCTATTAAGGCCTTCTGTACAAAATAGTGGACCTCTCGACTATTTCTAGATTATGTAAACCTGGTTATACAGTATTTCTAGAAAACAGTGACCCTTTTAAAAGGCATTTTAATCCCAAATTGGGGGTTCCTACAAACGGATATTTCGAAAAGTGAAAATAAGTACCGGTAACTTAAACTTAATATTACGATATATTAATTGAATACTTTATTATACACTGACTATTGTAAATTATACAGATTGAAAATTTGTTACTGTGTGTCTGCGTGTTGTTTTACATCAAATCACGGTTCTGTTCACGTTTATAGTTACTGATACCGGTACCAGGATATATGAAAAGAGTAATGAACGCATTAAGAATTTACACAGAATTACACTTTCACGGATTTAAGTTCATTTCTCTGAGTTCTCCAGTTACGAACCACATTCGGTGTGCCAAACACTCGCGGATTGCGTCTTACATACCATTTTTCGACGAATTTCAAAAGTTCTAGCTTAAACTCCACAGCGAAACTCTTTCGTGAATTCATTGTACCACTAACACTGACGAATAAGGTAAATTAAATAAACATTGTGACCATAGGACTTGCTTTACTAGAAAGAATAAAACAGATAGCAGGAAAACGGGTGAAAGCTGCTACTTTGTGAAGGTCAATTTCCCATCGACTCCTGCTATTGACACTCTTTCGAAAACGGATGAAAGGGTAAATTTCTCATTGTCCAGCAGCTAAACGTATTTACAATAACAACATGTTTCTCCCGGAATAAAAGTCTGTCCAATAAGTATATTTTCTTGCCTAACATTCGTATATATATTTTAAAAATTGCTCTCAAAACTTGGAGGGCCTTAAAATCGAAGGTGTTTTATTTTCGAATATATACATAAACGTATTTAAATTTACATTTATTAACATTTCTAAACGTTACAAAATATCTTTGAAACAGTATCTGTCTGTTACATCATCAGCCTGAAGGCTAGTTGGATCCTAAAATGGCATCACCATAGGTTATGCGATTATAGCGAAATCACTAAAACCCATCGCAGCGCCAAAATTAGGTATGCTGAGGAGAGATGAGGAGCGAGGTAGTTTACCGTTGCTTTTCTCATATTTGAAATATTGTCAATCTCTAATTTATTATATTGGAAAAAATAAATAATTGAAACTATTAAGACTTCCATGCCCAGTTTTTAATTTAATTACTTGTGCAACAGTCATATTTACATTTGCGCGAATTCTTTGAATCCTTTGTGATTACTTTCTTTTTCAGTTCTTGGCTATAACGTTCATAATATGACTTATTTTCTTTCCTTCGCATGTGTTACTTTACGCCGTGGGGCCTATGACCTAACTGTTGGGCCCTTTAAACAACAACCACCACCACTATCATCATCATCATCATCATCATCATCATCATCATCATCACTTTACATTGCAACAACAGAGACAGGTTTTATGGCGACGATGAGATAGGAAAGGGCTACGAGTGGAAAGGAAGTGGCCGTGGCCTTAAATAGTCTAAGGTACAGGCCCAGCATTTGCCTGGTGTGAAAATGGGAAACCACGGAAAACCATCTTCAGGGCCACCGACAGTGAGGCTTGAACCCAAGTTCACAGCTGCGCACCCTTAACCGCCCTGCCAATTCACTCGGTTCATTCTCATTATCAAAAATATCCAAGATTATGGGTGAATGTATGTTCCAGCATAGTTTTCAAACAGACAAAAGTGACTGGGGGGGGGGGGGCAAGGGCAAGACTACTCAAACACGGTGACACTTTGGATGCCGTTTAAGTCATAGTTCAGGACCAGTCGGAATGGAGGTTGAGATGGATTGAAGAAATGAATGTGGAAAATGACCGAGACCATGGATGTATATGTTATATTCCAGCATAGCTCTCAACTAAAATTGGTGCACACACTATCTGGAAAACAATTGCGTGGGGTAAGACACCGCTAGCACCCTCGGCGGAGGGGAAGATACTAAGAAATAATCGAAAACGACGAATAATACTGCCAAATCCATAGTTGTCGGGGTCGCTTAGATAAATACTGATACACCAGATGCCTTTAAGTTAAAGGTCAAACCCCATCACAGCTCTCAGCCAAACTCGGTAGGAATGTGTGTTACTATCTTGAAAAGGGATCGAAAACAGCCGATATTAGTGTCGAATCCATAGTTTCTGGGGTCACTGAGATGAATAGTGGCACTCGGGATGTCGTTTAAGTCCACGTTCCGCACCCATCGGCATGGTGATTCAGAAGGGGTGATAAAGAAAATGTACAAATTCATCGAGATTAAAGTGTTTTTTTTTACACAGTTTTCGATGTCGATCGGCTGATGGGTGACAGTTACAGTGAGAGTTGGAATCTGCGTACATCATACCTATAATGCGGCGCGTAAATACATTTCGTTACAACTTATTTTTATTACTTTTTGAAAGGATCAACTACTTTCCAGACTATCAGAGCTGCCACAAGGAAATACTTTAAGGAGAACCAAAAAATCTTAAGCTAGAACGTACAATTATACACATAACAATATTTCTAAATTTACAAATTTGAAGAAGACTCCATAAAGAGACAATCAACGTCCCGATTAAGAAAACAGTTAAAAACCCACTTGAAACAGGTAATACAAATCCTAAAACTAAAAGGTGTGAAAGAGGAAATTACCAGAATTGTACATGTGCGTGTGTATAGTATCCTTCAGAATAGTTATCAACCAATCTTCGCACAAATGCGAATTACTATCTAGAAAAAAATACTGGAGGAGTAAAACACCTTCTAGCAAACCTACTAGCGTCGAATCCATTGTTTCCGCGGTCCCTGAGTTGTATTGTGGCACTCTGGATACCATTTGAGTACCAGTTCAGCTGCGTAGGCGTGGCGAAATGTGATGATGAAGAAAATGTCCAAACTTACCGAGTTTAGTTTAATTAACGAGGAACAAAATAATCTACAAGACTTGAATTTAAACACATAACAATTACTTCTAAACTACACAGTAGTTCTTAATCAGTCAACGTCACAATAACGAAATTTACAAAAATTATCTTCACACATAATTAAGAGATAATAAAATACATAAAAGTAAACAATCAATAAAATGCCCGGGCGCGCCGGGTAATATAGCTAGTAATAATAATAATTGTCAAAATTGCATTCAGGAGCTAGTGGGTTCGAATCCCACTGTCGTCAGCCCTGAAGATGGTTTTTCGTGGTTTCTCATTTTCACACCACCCAAATGCTCGGGCGGTACCAATTAAGACCACGACCATTTCCTTCCCACTCCTCCCTTTCCTATCCCATCGTCGCCATAAAACCTATCTGTGTCGGTGCGACGTATGGCAACTTGTAAAATAATAAAATAATAATAATAATAATAATAATAATAATAATAATAATAATAATAATAATCGAGTACGGGAATCCAGGACTACTGTCATCGTTATTGTTATACTAATCCTGGGAGACAAGGCGGTAATTTCTGAGACGGATATGTCCCGGAAATCAATGTCACATGTCAGTGTTAATGGTGGGAGAGGCACGGCTTGTTTTGATGGACTTTGGAGAGGGAGGCACGCGTCATTGTGTTTGTATTCGCCCTTCTCCTATCGTCAACTTCCGCTTCCGGACCAGACACGAGGGCGCCACAACAGTTTCCATGGTAACCGAGAGTACGGGAAGCTAGGACTACTGTCACCATTGTCGTTTTTGGTGGATTATGTGGACCAAATGTCAAGGCTGTGATTGTGGAAGTTACAATTGAATTAGGGAGGCCATTCAAATTGTACAGCAACGAGGCTGAACTAAGGTGTAGGTTCATACTACTGGCGTTGTGTTATCCTTCAGGTTGTAACAACATAGTAATTCTTGTGTTTATTAAAGCAGGCCAATCTCAACTTCCATATTCTCTTAACTCGCACTCAAACATAAATAACGTAATTAAAGTATTATTTTTCTTATTTCCAGTTCCATGGGTAACTGGTTAGCGTAATGGCCTTTTGACACGGGGGTCTTGGGTTCGATTCACACAAGGGACGGGGATTTTAACATTCATTAGTTGATTCCTTTGGTTCGAGGGTTGGGCATTTGTGACGTCTTCAGCATTAGAATAGATCTCAGGTGGGGCCCCATCCTCACAGACGCTCACGTCGCCTATAGCGCGTTTACTCAAAAGACCTGCACCAGGCCCCTCCGGAGGCCACACGCCATTATTATTATTATTATTATTATTATTATTATTATTATTATTATTATTATGTGTTACGGCGACGATACGATAGGAAATGGCTAAAAGAGGGAAGTAAACGAGCATGGCCTTAATTAAGGTAATTAATAATAATGTTATTTGTTTTACGTCCCACTAACTACTCTTTTACGGTTTTCGGAGACGCCGAGGTGCCGGAATTTAGTCCCGCAGGAGTTATTTTACGTGCCAGTAAATCTACCGACACGAGGCTGACGTATTTGAGCACCTTCAAATACCACCGGACTGAGCCAGGATCGAACCTGCCAAGTTGGGGTCAGAAGGCCAGCGCCTTAACCGTCTGAGCCACTCAGCCCGGCAATTAAGGTAATTAAGGCCACGGCCGCTTCCTTCCAACTCCTAGGCCTTTCCTATCCCATCGTCGCCATAAGACCTATCTGTGTCGGCGCGACGTAAAGCCCCTAGCAAAAAAAAATTAAGGTACAGCCCTAGCATTTCCCTGGTGAGAAAAGAGAAACCACCGAGCTCGACAGCTGCAGTCGCATAAGTGTGGCCAGTATCCAGTATTCGGGAGATAGTAGGTTCGAGACAATATGTTATGTTGAGACAATATTCTGCAGGCCTCCTTTATAGGACGAAAAAGTGATGGTGCTCTGCTGGTAATATGTACATCTACTTATACCGTAGTAATGGCTTCCTGGGCAGCAGCGTCTCGGACGTACGTGGTAATTGAGCTGACGAGTCCATTGTCGTTGGTAATTTCATGATGGAAAACGCCTAAGGACGTCGACAACTTATAATAATAATAATGAAGAAATGAAATGTCGTATGGCTTTTAGTGCCGGGATATCCCAGGACGGGTTCGGCTTGCCAGGTGCAGGTCTTTCTATTTGACGCCTGTAGGCGACCTGCGCGTCGTGATGAGGATGAAATGATGATGAAGACAACACATACACCCAGCCCCCGGGCCATTGGAATTAACCAATTAAGGTTAAAATCCCCGACCCGGCCGGGAATCGAACCCGGGACCCTCTGAACCAAAGGCCAGTACGCTGACCGTTCAGCCAACGAGTCGAACATAATAATAATAATACCTGTTGAATTGTCAACCCGAAGCCTGGTTGGACCCGCAACGCCTTAATCAATCAATCAATCAATCAATCAATCAATCAATCAATCAATCAATCAATCAATCAATCAATCAATCAATCAATCAATCAATCAATCAATACTGATCTGCATTTAGGGCAGTCGCCCAGACGGCAGAGACCCTATCTGTTGTTTTCCTAGCCTTTTCTTAAATGATTTCAATGAGATTGGAAGTTCATTGAACATCTCCCAGCTTACGCAGATGCCTGCGACGTCTCTGAACAGACGTACTAGGGAAATGAGGAGAGAATTAGTTTTTTCTCGCTTCACTCACAAAACCAGGAGGTGTGTATACAGGATGTATAAATGTCAAATTCAAAATTTCAGATATGGAGAAGAAGATAAGGATATGCTAGCAGTGGTTCGAAAATACATTATTAAAGGGTTACCCAACCTATGGTTGGCCACCACACTCTCCTGACATAAATTCCCTGGACACGTATAAGCTGTCGTTTATTCAGCTGTTGACAGTGAATGATATGAGTAACAAACTGGATTCACAGATAAGGGTATTTGCGGATGACGTTATACTGTACAGAGTAGTAAATAAGTTGCAGCATTGAGAGCGCGCACAATTTTGTGAGATGGACAGCGGACAATGGTATGATGGTTAATGGGATGAAAAGTCAGGTTGTAAGTTTCACCAAGAGGAAAAGTTCTCTCAATTGTTATTATTGTGTTGACAGGGTGAAAGTACCTGTTAGGGATCATTATAAGTACTTAGGTGTTAATATAAGGAATGGATTTCGGTGGGGTAATCGTATTGACGAAGTTGTTTAGAAATGTTACAGGTCTCTTCACATGGTTATGAGAGTTTCTAGGGGTTGTAGTAATAAATCTACCGGCCGGGCTGAGTGGACCAGAAGGTTGAAGCGCTGGCTTTCTCACACTAACTTGGCAGGTTCTACATGGCTCAGTCCGGTGTTGTTTGGAGGTGCTCAAATAGGTCAGCCGCGTGTTGGTAGATTTACTGGCACGTAAAGGAACTCCTGCGGGACTACATTCCGGCACCTTGGCGTCGCTGAAAACTGTAAAAATGTAGTTAGTAAGACGTAAAGCAAAAAACATTAAAATATTATTAAATAAATCTACTGGGCGAGATGGCCGTGTGGTTAGGGGCGCGCAGCTGTGAGCTTGCATCCGGGAGATAGTGGGTCTGAACCCTACTGTTGGCCCTGAAGATTTTCCGTTTTTCCCCATTTTCACACCAGGCAAATGCTGGGACTGTGCCTTATGTAAGGCCATGGCCGCTTCCTTCCAACTCCTAGACCTTTCCTATCCCATCGTCGCCATAAGACCTATCCGTGTCGGTGCGACGTAAAGTACATTCAGTAATAAATCTCTGTTAAGACCCCAATTACAGTATGGTTCCTGTGTATGGGACCCACACTACTTGATACGAGAACTGGAAGAGATCCATAGGAAAACAGCACGATGTGTTCTGGGCCTTTTCCGACAAAGAAGTGGTGTTACGAAACAAACATTGAGCTGAGAAGATTTACGAATAAAGAGACGAGACGCTCGACTAAGTAGTACGATTGGGAGAAACGGCGTGAAATGACATTCGTTGATGGATAAGGTTGAGCGGAGCTTCTAAAAGTAGGAAAGATCATAACGTGGAGATAAAGTTGGAATTCAAGAGGACAAATTGGGGCAAATATTCATTTATAGAAGGAAGCGTAAGGGACTGTAATAAATGATCAAGGAAAATGCTCGACAAATGTCCAAGTTCCTTGAAAACGTTTAAGCTAGATAAACAACCGATAGAGAATCTGCAGATCAGTGGTGATTTATGATGATTGACTGAACCAACTTTTTTTTTTGCTAGGGGCTTTACGTCGCACAGACACAGATAGGTCTTATGGCGACGATGGGATAGGAAAGGCCTAGGAGTTGGAAGGAAACGGCCGTGGCCTTAATTAAGGTACAGCCCCAGCATTTTCCTGGTGTGAGAACCAACTTTCCTTGAGTATTGTGGCATTCTTACAGACAGTACACATTATACCAGACACTTTTGATCGTGTTCGTCACTCATTGTGAAGTAGAGTTCTGGTCTGTATTCAGGGAGGAGGAGGAGGAGGAGGTCACTTTGAGCATTATATCATACGTGAACAAAGCGTTCCAGTCGGCGCTTTAGACGTCTTCAGTGTGATCGGAGTGTGAGATTGCACTAACGTTATTGAAGACTCTGCAATTATATTATTCCGCACCCTTGTTTTCATACCCTTTCTTTCTTCTCTCTGTACCGAGCTCGATAGCTGCAGTCGCTTAAGTGCGGCCAGTATCCAGTATTCGGGAGATAGTAGGTTCGAACCCCACTGTCGGCAGCCCTGAAAATGGTTTTCCGTGGTTTCCCATTTTCTCACCAGGCAAATGCTGGGGCTGTACTTTAATTACGGCCACGGCCGCTTCTTTCCAACTCCTAGCCCTTCCCTGTCCCATCGTCGCCATAAGACCTATCTGTGTCGGCGCGACGTAAAGCAACTAGCAAAAAAAAAAAAAAAAAGTCTTCTCTCTGTATGATGAATCCATTCCTATCGAGCGAGTTGATCGTGCGGTTGAAGTTCGTGCAGCTGTGAGCTTGCATCAGGAGATAGTGGGTTCTAGCCTCACTGTCCCCAACCCTGAATATATTTTTGCGCGGTTTCCAATTTTCACACCAGACGAATGCTGGGCCTGTACCTTAATTAAGGCCACGGCCCCTCCCTTCCCACTTGTAGCCGTTTCCTCTCCCATCGTCGCCACTGACCCATCTCTGTCGGTGCGACTTAAAGCAAATTATTCATGATGATGATGATCTCATCCTGAAGTTTTGCCGTTGAGATTTTACACACCCTGTATACCAGTCCGCCACGTTCAGTGAAATATACACGCCAATGGAACGTATATGTGACACCTCCGCATTTGAATTCGCCCACAAAGCGATCTAATTGGCTAACTTCAGCAGTTGATAAAATTACAAGATATCGAATATTCTTTTCAGATTATGTATCAGTATGACAAACTCTCTAACGCGCATACACCCAGTTCACGTTATTACTGACCTTCCTGTAGATAATGGTATGGCACTTTACACGGTCAACTACATTACCTGATCATAAACTATTTCGATTTCTGTATTTAGACAGCACTTTAAGACGGTTTTATTACTGTACAACCGACACAGATAGGTCTTATGGCGACGACGGGATAGGGAAGGCCTAGGAGTGGGAAGGAAGCGGTCATAGCCATAATTTAGGTACATCCCCAGCATTTTCCTGGCGTTAAATGTGAAACCACGGAGAACCATCTTCAGGGCTGCCGACAGTGGAGTTCGAGCCCGCTATATCCCGAATGCAAGTTCACAGCTGCGCGTCCCTAACCGCATGACCAACTCGCCCGGTTCCGATTGTTTCACCGTATACTTCCTCCAGATATGATCTATAGTGGAACCTTATCCCCTGTTGTTAGTTTTTCATATTCGTACCAGCGACATTTCCTGCACGATACATACGTAGGTATTACTCTCCAATATCATTTGGGAATATGTTTCCAGTTAGTAAGTAAACGTGGTTTATAATGAGTGCTGAATAGCCCGTATCTGTTAAAATATAATCATTTAATTGCTAGCTAAATCCCTACTCTGCACAACTTTATAATGACTCAGTCTGCATCTGATGAAACTTCCCTTCAAGCTTGAAGAAGCTTATCTAACCGGGATGAACGTGTCCTACACCCCTTCCGCAAGGGTAAAATCTAATTTAAGTTATTACTTTTAAATTTTCTTCATTCCGTCCCATTACCTTTCTTTTGTGTGTGTGTGTGTGTGTGTGTGTGTGTTTGAAATTCTTAAATTCTTCCATTTCGTGAAAGAGTACGAATGTTGGTCTGTTGAATTATGCTTGTTCTTCATCAGATTACACTTGATAAAATGTATTTTTATTAGACACTGCCATATTTCAACAAGCAAAGTCTTGAGAGAGATCAATATTTTAAACTGGACTCATACATCAGCACTTCTTAGCTTTTCTTTGAGATTATGTTCAATTGAAATTTGAAAGAGTTGTGGGGATGACTTCCCACTCATCAATCCCATTTTACTGATAAGATTGTTCGTTATTTTTCGTTTTGTTTCACGCCCCTATTTCTATGTTTTATTAATATTAGACAAAATACAGTCATGCTATGCGTGAATTTCTTAAACCACATCAGTATGTTCTCTAGTGACCACATGGATATCTCCTTTTTTAAAAAATTTTAAGTGCTTCCTTGAATTCAAGGCTGCCTCTCGACAAAACTTAACAAATCCAATACAAAACTAATAGCATGTACACAAACAATAAAGCATGTAAATTAAAGTCATCAATTCATATAAACAAAAGGATGAAGAGTGAATCCAGCAATTGTGAGAGATGCATGGACATCTGCAATATAGTATAATATAGATAATTTAGAAAGCATACAAATATTTTTAGATATATGTATGGAGCCTTTAATGATTACTAGAGAAGTGTCTGTATACCAGATGTATTTTATTTCTTCAATGTTGATATAAAGGCTTCTCAGAAGAGGGTCCAAACGCTCTAAAAAATCAGTGTTTTTTGTACAACTTGCTTGACGTCACACCGACACAGATAGGTCTTCCAGCATTGATGGGATAGGAAAGAGCTAGGAGTGGGAAGGAATCGGCCGTTACCTTAATTAAGAGGGAAACCATGGAACTTCATCCTCAAGGCTGTCGACAGTGGGATTCGAACCCACCATCTCCCGAATGTAATCATTGTTCTAAGGTATTATTTTATGTACCGCTAATCAGGAGATCTCGAGAAGTAGTCTGGTTGACGAATGTTGACGTTCACTTCAATACTGGAAGTTGTAATCCTATTACCTATACAGGACTACCACGTGCAGGAATACTGTGCACTCCCAATAAATACATGTATATTGTCAGAGTTCCCGGTTTCGGACCTCGGCGTTTTGGGTAAGATTCCGAGCTGAGTTGTGGAAATTTAACTGTGCAGGATTGACTGCTATGTTTGGGGCCCGGGTGGATATGCTTTTCTGAAAACACACACATATGCACACACGCACGCACGCACACACACACATACACCCGAGCTCGTAGTTCCAGTCGCTTAAGTGCGACCAGTATCCATTATTCGGGAGATAGTGGGTTCGAATCCCACTGTCGGCAGCCTTGAAGATGGCTTTCCGTGGTTGCCCATTTTCACACCAGGAAAATGCTGGGGCTGTACCTTAAATAAGGCCACGGACAATTCCTTCCCACACCTAGCCCTTTCCTCTCACATCGTCGCCATAAGACATATTTGTGTTGGTGCGACGTAAAGCAATTTGAAAAAGAACCACACACTCACACACACTACACAGTTCCCTCCACTACAGAGACCTATGGTTCATTTTCCACAGCAGATGCTGCCCAAATTTTTCAGGTGGTTTGCTGGCAGAACTTGGCGAGTGTACAAATCTCTTCAGGCTTACCAATTGTGCTAATAATTCCACCAGATTAATTGATGCTCGTACGTCACCCACGTGTCGCTAGATTTACTTGCACGTAAAAGAACTCCAGTGCTGCCATGTCTCCTCTCAGGAGGTGTGTGGCCATCAACCAGTAAGTTTTTCCTATTTTGCATTTCCGGAATCAGAGCTGAGTCGCGGATGTCGACCCACTATCAGAGGTTCCACTTTCAGGATAATCATTTCAACCCACAATACACCGTTAGTGCTATTAAAATGACGTATCCTTCGAAAGATTTCTTCCTAGAGCCCGTTGTTTTTCTATAGAACGAGCTGTATTGCTTGCATATATAATAATAATAATAATAATAATAATAATAATAATAATAATAATAATAATAATAATAATAATAATAATAAAGAAGAAGAAGAGAATTACGGTCACAATTAGAAAATGGAGCTTTGCTTCCTATGTTCAGCTGACGCAAATAAATTCAGACAGACTGTCCAATCGGATCTTTGACAAATTTCTGGATAAAAGACCAAGGGAGCTGGGCTCATCGAGGTGGAATAGGACTTACGAGAAGTGGAAATCGCACCTGGTGGTATCCTGAAACGTACTGTACTTGTTTGACTTTGCACCAACACATGGAACGTTTTCGAGGACAACGGGACAGGATAGGGCTAGGATTAGGAAGATAGTGCCCGTCGCCTCAATTAAGGTAAAGCCTCAGCATTTTCCTGGTGTGAAAATGGGAAATTGCGGAAATCTATCTTCAGCGCAGCCAAGTCATTCGGTCAACTGCTGAAAATTTTCATTTGTTTTTATGGTAAAAACTTCTGCATCCTATGTGACTCATATTCATGCTCTGTAGCATTCAGCATACTTGTACTGAATAACAGAAACACAGGCCTGGTTCCAAAGTAATACACAAAATTATTGGAAGAAAACAGCATTTGATGGTTACTGCCTTGTATTTTAATGTCAAGTAAATTATTTGGTGTAAACTTGGCCTGGTCCGCACGAGCAATGAAGCACGGAACTACATGCCATTAAGTCCATATTTCCTGTATTATACACGCCTGTAATACACTTTATGTTCCTCCAAGCGAGGGAACTCCATCCATTCCTTCCTTTTTATTCGCTCTCTTTCTAAGTAGCAGCCAACAAAATATTACGGAAATTACTTGTGAACTGAAACTAAAGGAATGGATCAATAAATCTCTTCTCTTCTTATTGCAGCTATCGACAGTGTTTCCTTCTCATCTTTACTTCTCCGGAGCTCGCTATTGGAATCGTTTCCTTCGAGCCATGTGAAATACGAGGCGAATGTCGTGACCATTATCAATATTGTGTAGTTTGGATTAAGTTGTTCTTCTCCTTGTGTACTTCAATACCATATTCTCCACCTGAGGGACTGTATTTGATATATTGTTATAAACTAATATTTTCATTATCAGAATAACAACTTCACTAAAATAATTACGTGTAGAAATTCATCAAATTATGACTTGATTGTGGTAAATATGACATTCGTATAGACGTTCCAGAAGTGCAAACCATTTCTTTGTTAGCTTTACGAGTTTCCATTTCGTTGCTCAAAAATCACTGCTATATGCTATAACTCCTGTAATTTAATGACATTATAAAAATAATGTAATAAACTAAATTATTGTTAAAGACCAAAATTATACATTTCATTGCTCTACTATGCTTTGTCCATTGTGGCAATCACCAACTAAGGGAATATTTGTAAATAAAATTAATTATACGGGCTGTTTATGATATGTCTTCTTTTATGCTGTTGACTGGTAGCACACTGAATACATATGACGTCAAAATGTCATTTTTCAGAAAGAAAAGAAAATTTGATGTTTGTAGCTCAGGTAGTATTTAATGATAAACGACTTCCAGTGTGAAAACGTTCGCTTCTTGTACGTAGAAAGTTTTCATACAACTTACGTATTCATATTACCTGAAGCTGCGGTGCAGAGATGTACAAAGAATTGCTTGTTACACATTACGCATGCATATGCCCTGAAGAAGCAGTGAAGTGATGTGCACAGCTGCAATGCAGTGATATACTAAGAATTGCTTCTTACACATCACGCGTGCACACTGCCTGAAATACGGTACGGCGGGTGGAATTAGCTGAGGAGCAAATGAAGCTACTACCTACCTCACAAACATCGGTCACTATTTCAAGCTCCTCCCGCAGGATTCGCTAAATTTTAAACAAATCAAATTTTACGAACTACGGACATCCTTTCCTCCCTTCCTTTGGTATATTTATATACTGTTATGCCTTTCAGGATTCAGGCTGCAAGTCTCTGCGAATGAACAATGTGCCTCCGCAATCTCCTACTTGCAACTATTTCCATGCTCTCGTTTTACAACTCTCATCTATAAATACGAGCGTAATCCATTAAGACAGGTCAATATGAAGAGCATTTCTATATCCGGCATCTCTCCAGTACTCTTGGATATTATCACGAACGTTTTCAAGTATTTGTCATAACGTAAAATAGTCTTCTTACCCAGACAAAAGAACCTTTTGTACACGAGCGAGTTAATCGTGCGATTAGGGTCGCGCAGCTGTGAGTTTGCATTCGGAAGATAGTGGATTCGAATCCCACCATCGGTAGCCCTGAAGATGGTTTTCCGCGTTTTTCCATCTGTGCCTTAATTGAGGCCACCGCCACTACCTTCCCAATCCTTTTTCCCTTCCCTCCTCTTGAGCTTGCATCCGGGAGATAGTAGGTTCGAATCCCACTATCGGCAGCCCTGAAAATGGTTTTCCGTGGTTTCCCATTTTCACACCAGGCAAATGCTGGGGCTGTACCTTAATTAAGGCCACGGCCGCTTCCTTCCAACTCCTACGCCTTTCCTATCCCATCGTCGCCATAAGACCTATCTGTGTCGGTGCGACGTAAAGCCCCTAGCAAAAAAAAAAATTCCCTTCCCTCCGTCGCAAAAAACCTGCGATGTGTTAGTGTGATTTTAAACAGGTAACAAGGGAACCGTGTGTATTGTTCGCTGAACAGCTCCAACCAATTCAGCGTTAGGCCTGCACGTCTGTTATCCTGTACCATTTCATCAATGGAATTAAAGAATGCGTCTGGTAGTAATCGACGGTCACTCTCTTCTTCTTGTATGATCATTAGACCCCATTGAACTTCAAGGCCAGACGGGATGACGATGAACCAAAATTTGGACAGTAAAGACAACGGTGCGTATTTCTTTTAAATGCCACCTGATTGATTGGTTTTCCTACAACTTTTAGAGTAAAAGTGTAGCCCGTAACCAACTACGCTACCCCACCGGTTATATAATAATAATAATAATAATAATAATAATAATAATATCCTTCGTGGATAATACAGACCAATCCATGGCCTCTAATTCTGTACCGAGGCCAGGAACGTGCATCACTTAGACTCATCAGAGCAACTGAGAAGCTAGTGATATGAGAGAAAGTGGACCCGATCACGGAAGCCATGCTAGATGACTAACAATGTTTTTTTTTCTGACGCCGTGGCACTTCGATATGTTCAGGCCATCTGGCTAGGCAGTAGTCTTGTTGTTGTTTGAGTCATCAGTCCATAGACTGGTTTGATGCAGCTCTCCATGCCTATCCTGTGCTAACCTTTTAATTTCTACGTAACTATTGCATCCTACATCTGCTCTAATCTGCTTGTCATATTCATACCTTGGTCTACCCCTACCGTTCTTACCACCTACACTTCCTTCAAAAACCAACTGAACAAGTCCTGGGTGTCTTAAGATGTGTCCTATCATTCTATCTCTTCTTCTCGTCAAATTTAGCCAAATCGATCTCCTCTCACCAATTCGATTCAGGATCTCTTCATTCGTCATTCGATCTATCCATCTCACCTTCAGCATTCTTCTGTAATACCACATTTCAAAAGCTTCTATTCTCTTTCTTTCTGAGCTAGTTATCGTCCATGTTTCACTTCCATACAATGCCACCCTCCACACGAAAATCTTCAAAAACATCTTTCTAATTCCGATATCAATGTCTGAAGTGAGCAAATTTATTTTCTTAAGAAAGCTCTTCCTTGCTTGTGCTAGTTTGCATTTTATGTCCTCCTTACTTCTGCCATCGTTAGTCATTTTGCTACCCAAGTAACAATATTCATCTACTTCCTTTAAGACTTCATTTCCTAATATAATATTTACTACATCACCTGCCTTCGTTCGACTGCACTCCATTACTTTTGTTTTGGACTTATTTAATCTTGTACTCCTTACCCAAGACTTCATCCATACCATTCAGCAACTTCTCGAGATCTTCTGCAGTCTCAGATAAAATAACAATATCATCGGCAAATCTCAAGGTTTTGATTTCCTCTCCTTGGACTGTGATTCCCTTTCCAAATTTCTCTTTGATTTTCTTACTGCCTGTTCTATGTAAACATTGAAAAGGAGAGGGGACAAACTGCAGCCTTGCCTCACTCCTTTCTGGATTGCTGCTTCTTTTTCAAAGCCCTCGATTCTTATCAGTGCAGACTGATTTTTATACAGATTGTAGATAATTCTTCGTTCTCGGTATCTGATCCCTATCATCTTCAGAATCATAAATAGCTTTGGTCCAATCAACATTATCGAATGCCTTTTCTAGATCTACGAATGCCATGTACGTGGACTTGTCCTTGATTCGACCTTGCCATGCTGGTTTCTCCTAATGCAGTCAGTAATTCGGAGGGAATATCATCAATTCCAGGTGCCTTGTTCCTGTTTAGGTCACTCACAGCTCTGTCAAACTCTGACCTCAAAATTGGGTCTCCCATTTCATCAGCATCAACAGCCTCTTCATGTTCCAGAAACAAATTAGTCTTATTGGCAGGAAAAGGCCCTCCATGGGCTGTATGTGCCACGCATATCATCATTGGCTTGACAGGCCTCTGTGGGTTGCCTTCTTCAGAAGATTGCCTGTCCTCCCTGTTCAGTACAATGTTCATCCAGTCGTTAAGATGGCTAATTCTTTTTGGGATTCCGAAATGAGTTTGTGTAACGGGTTGGGTTTTCAGCCCTACGCCTACCCCTAGCAACCTTGGAGGACCGATGTTTTCTGTTAAGTTTGTCTCCCTTAGCTGAAAGTTCCCCATTTTAAAGTGTTAGGAATTAGGTTCTTCCACCATGACTTAGCCGCACAAACGTTGCTCAGGAGCCATGGCGTGGATGACATGCTTACATCACACTTCGTAGGAATGAATGGCATTTCATGTATTTGATTAGTACATTTTATCAGCAAAAAAATTACCCGCATGACCCTTTACTACCCGTTTGACTTCAGATGGTTGCTATTATTATTATTATTATTATTATTATTATTATTATTATTATTATTATTATTATTACTGTATTCATTTAATAATTTTTAAATGGAAGGTATCATTGGTACAAAATGTTGAACTTTCAAACTCGATCTAACATAATTTTTCACTTCCAAACTAAGGTATGTGCACCATCATTGTGACGTACCCACTCAGCCCACAGACGTGTGACAGTATTATAATGTGGCGGGTCACTTTAATAATAATATAAATAAATGATATTTCATTGTTTCTTAATAAACAATATCCCATGGGCGCCAGCCTTCAAGCTTATGGCTTGAAAACGATAGTTGATAATTAATAATAATAATAATAATAATACGTTATGAGACTCAGAAAACTCCCAGGGGTAGGGTGACGGGACACAAATCATTAAGTACACTAACTTGGAATTTAAGGATCATTAATAATAATTTCAGAACATACAAATTAAAACAGCTATTTATTAGGATGAAAAGCGTGATGTAACAGCGTATTAACGAAATCTGAACTTACGGAAGCAAAAGAAAAATTGAATGAAATTAACTCTAAGAAAATGAACTGTTGCGCGAAGACTTGCAGTAACTTATGCCATAAGCTCACCATATGTAGACTCTGTTGTCTTGAAGCCGATGATCGATGGATCTCTCGTACCGGCTGCCTCATCTGTTGTTGGATTCCAGTCCTACTTATGCTTTTCCTGCTTTTAACACTTCCTACTGTACTCCTTACATAAAGTCGTAATGAGTCAAAATTTTAAATGGAAAACCACCATGGGTTATGTTCATGGAGAGAATACACTTGTATTCTTCCGTATTACGGATTACAGTAGTGTAGCTAAATTGATAATAAAAGCTCTACTCCCCTATACTAGTCAATACCGGTCTCCCGTTGACTACCTCTCGTCATTCAGATAACAAGTCCCAATGAGAGTAACGTTTGAGTAGTATCCTACAGTTTTACTCAGATGCGAAGTGAACTAAGTTAAAATCTTCTCCGATGTGCAGACGTAGAATCGTATAAGAGTGTTTTCCAAGAGTGTCTCAGTGTCTAAGAGTGAGAATAAGAATGTCCGAATACGCGTGACAATCTGCTTACGAGTAAGAATAAGAATCTCCTCTCCAACTCTTATCTTCGACGTATATAGGTTCAAAAGTCTCCTTCCATAAGCCATATCACATGGTCCAGTAAGATTCGAGGTCTCATCCCTTCTCCTATGTATTGCTGCGAATCCATCACGTTGCTTCATTACGTTCATTCTCATAGGCTGAACTTTCCCGCTGAAATAAAGCGTCAGGTAGCGAAGTTCGAAAAGTGGGCGTTCATAATGTTTCAACTGTTTCTTCTTACGGTGGAGAGGGTAAGATCTCTCGTAACCTTGATGACGTTCTTTTCCTGGAAATGGGCTGAAATTAGCGTGCTGACTCTGGTCACCTCACAACGGCTATTGGAAAATGTACTGTAAGCTATTAATATTAATGATGTTGAAATACTTTACCCAATATGTGGTTCGTTCAGAATACGTTATAACCGCAATACAAAGAAATGAAATGATGATTGAAATGGTTGATAAAAACCCTATATACATATACATATTAATTTAAAAATGACCTATCAGTGATTAAATATATACATCTTATCAATTAATCATATAGTTCAATAAATGAAAACATGCAGTGATGTCCCAAACATCACATCATCCCTCATCAAAGACGGAACAAAACGAATGGTGAAACACGTGGACATTCAGTCATGGTCGAGTGAAATGCTTATTTTGTTGTCATGGAAACGGAAATAGAATCCAGCCAGGCGACTGGCTTTCAAAAGGTATTTGCTACAGGGTAATGCAGGCATTAAACGATTGTAAGGGAACAATGCAAATATAATTTCAAGTGGTCAGGATATGTACTCTGCCAGTATGGTATTTTAGTAAATAAGATGACCGGGCAAGTTGGTTGTGCGGTTAGGAGCGCGCAGCTGAAAGCTCGCATCCGGCAGATAGTAGGTTCGAATCCCACTGCCGGCAGTTCTGAAGGTGATTTTCCGTGGTTTGCCATTTTCACACCAGGCAAAATCTGGGGCCGTACCTTAATTAAGGCCACGGCCGCTTCCTTCCCATTCCTAGGCCTTTCATGTCCCATCGTCGCCATAAGACCTATGTGTATCGGTGCGACGTAAAGCAACTAGTAAAAAAAAGTAAATAAGATGGAATCTAAATGTAAGCTCACAGTTAAGATCAACAGTGGGGCCTACTCTATAAGAAAAGTAAGTTCTTGGAAGATATTTGGAAGAAATTATCCCTACGTAGGTCTGTTTTCAGACCGACTTTGCTGTACGGGAATGATAGCTGGGTGGACTCAAGGTATCCAATTCGCAAGTTAAAACAATAGACATGAATGAAAGTGAGAAGGTGGGTGCAGTGACAGGATGGTACAAAGAATGAGGAGATAAAATCTAAGTCATAAATAAATTCGACGGATAAAGCTGTGCGTATAAAAAGGCTTCGGTGAAGGGGTAATAAAAGATGAATGATGGAGGATAAGTAACGCAGGAAAAATAATCGATGGAGTGAAGAGGGACACGAAGGCGACGAGACTCAGTTTTTTACTACGAGGAGGTAAGAGGTGTGGAACTAAACGAAGCCACACAGGTAGTTGAATATGGCGGATTGTTGAAGCACTTCATTTACAGAAAATTGCAGATGGACGCTGAAAAGTTTAACAGTCCATTATGAATAAATATATATATATATATATATATATATATTTGAATGAGGAGTGGTAATCATCATTTTATTCTATTAATATCATATTATGAAGAAAGGCCTCTCATTTCAGCACTAGCATATTGAACCCATAACACTTCAGTCATAAGGAGCCAGAGTCATAAATTCATTACATGAGGTCCCATATAAATTACGAGTCGTGAGCTCTAGCCACATTTTTTATCTCTGACCAGAGACGGCACGTGGATAACAGGTGGTGATTCTCATTCTCACGCTAGATAAATTACGTCACCCACGCGTGTAGGGATACGAAGTAGCTAGGCGGAACTATTTTTCTAGTACAAGTACATTTTTAGAAGATTTGGCGACGAAACTGCCATAGTAAACGTCAGGAAATCGTAAGTGAAACAATTTGGTTGTTAATGGTAAAGACTTTAAACCCCTAAATAGCTCCAGAAGGAAAATTGAGCAGTAGTACACGCGAACTCAAAAATGTCCCGGTATAAACAAAGCATGGTATACCACCACCTCCACGCTTAACGCATTGCTGCAGGTACCGATACAAGACTGTTGTGATTAAAATGGGCACAGTGTTGGATGTATAGTAATACACACACTGTGTCTTCAGCACTACCCGTTCACTCCCTCCCCTCCTTTTTGGTACTGGAATGGGGCAGTGTTGATTGTTTACGTCGGGACACCATTTCTGTGCTTGCATGTACTAGTAAGGGGTGCTTTGCACTACAAAAGGGAAATGACTATCATCTGCAAACGTACCCTAAGGCTGAATTTCCTGGTACTGTACGCTTTTTGTGGGCAAAACTTTGGAGTTGTATTGGGATTTACCGTGAATTTGTAGCGGTGAATGGAGCAAATACAATGTTACGGCCAACTATTTCTAAATGACACCAACAATTCAAACAAGGCCGCAAAAAACCTGGGTGATGGTCATCGAAGAGGAAATCCAGTAACTTTGACCGCGGGAGACAATGTTCTGCGGAACGACGCAATGTTTCGCAGTAGTAGAACTCGGCAACTCCAAGTGAAATCCGGCAAGAAATGCGAACTTCGAACAACTCCCTCCTGCCTTCTGTCCCCAGTCATGCAAGACTAATATTTTTATATTCTGTACAGGCGAGTGTACAGTCACGAGGCAATCGAAGTGAAAACCACCCAGTGTTACCGAATAGTGATCCCAGATCTAGCGTCCTCGGGATACGTTTCCGTTAAGCCAGCATTGAAGGAAGAGCTCTAGGTCCGTGCGCTGTCTGTCACTGCGCACGACTTGGCAACACCGATGTGCGTGCTGGCGGCAACCAGACCTTAATAGCCAGTGTTGCCGGCTCTTGCACGTTAAGTGTTGCACTGTATTGAGTGTGAGATTTTCGCTGACGTCGTTGTTGGAATATGATCATTTATCCTATCAGAAGTATAATTATCACCGTGTGTTATGTACTGGCAAGTGCTAAAAATAAAGTTGTTCATAGATGAGGGACAGAGACAGCAAAAGCGCATTCACTGTCCGCTCTCTCTGTCACACCAGCTGACGGAACTAGAGCTTATGTCGCTTGGCTTTCAGGGTCCTAACTTCAGCTTGTTGTGCTATAGCAAAGTGTGTATTGCAGACATTGCGCTGGAGATGAGTATCTCAATAAACAATGTGCATGCCATTTCTGGACACCAGCTACATTATCGGAAATTGTGCTCACGTTGGGTTCTGCGATCATTAACACCAGAACATAAAGCAGCAAGGTTTATAGCTTCACTGGACATCATTCAACATTACTCTGCGGAAGGCAATGAGTTTCTGAGCCTCATCATTACGGGTGATGAGAAATGGGTGCAACATTTCATACCATACTGTAAACAAAGAGGGCGGCTATGGAATGGAGACACACCTCATCGCCAGTGCGAAAGAAGTTCAAATTTGTGTCGTCAGCAGGGTAGGGGCAGCGTGCCTGCCTCGTACCGAGAGGCCACGGGTTCGATTCCCGGCCAGATCAGAGATTTTTACCCAGATCTTGGGGCTGGTTCGAGGCCCACTCAGACTACGTGATTACAATTGAGGAGCTATCTGACGGTAATATGGTGTCCCTGGTCTATAAAGCCAAGAATAACGGCCGAGAGGATTCATCGTGCTGACCACACGGCACCTCAAAATCTGCAGGCCTTCGGGCTGAGCAGGGCTCGCTTGGTAGGCCATGAGCGTTCGGGGCTGTTGCACCATGGGGTTTGGTTTGGTTGGCCATCAGTAAGAAAGGACATGGCCATTGTTTTCTTCGACTGTGAAGTACTAGTTTATGTAACTTACAGTTTACGCGACGGGCATAACCACTTATGCCGACACTTGCTTCCAAATATTGAGACAGTAAACAAGAGGTGTGGAAATGTAAGCAATTGCATTGTTCTCTCTTACAGTAATGTAATACTACACAAGGCGTGCACAACACAAGCTTAGCATCACCGATTTCGATAGGAGGCATGGTAGTTTCCAGTACGGAGTCTGTATCTTGCACCATGCAATTTCCACGTGTTCGGCAAGCTGAAAGAACATATGGTTGGAATAAAATTTGCCAACGATGATCAAGTTCAGAACGTGGTTCTGCGAAGGTTCCAGGACCAGTGAACGGATTTCTGGTAGAACCTTTTGGCAGGTGTGTTCAGTGAATAGGTCACTACGAGGAAAGATTAGTTTGATGTATCTGTGCTCCTTTACCTTGTACTGCATGACTCAATAAACGTTCATATAGCTCCCATAATCATGTGTAACCTACTTTTTGAAGGTGCCTCGAATGACTGGACCTTCTATTTCATTACAGGTCGTTAACCTGTAATATTGCATAGTATAGTAATGGTTTTAATTTTACTGGTCTAAGAGTACGTACTGTTTATTGCTTTAGGCGTCCTGGACGGCACATGACGCACACGGTACAGGGAACTCCATATTTGCATGTTTATGTGCTTATTCAACAGACGCTGACTCCGCCAGTTGTGGCGTCTGTGTCGATATTACGCGGCATATTAGAGTAAAACAGGAAACACTCGTTTCTACGATAAAAGGTCACTCACATGTATGCGCTTGTATTCAGTTTTGGTCAGTAAATTTCTAGTTATATTTAAATGGTATGCCATCCAATTATTGTCCTTGAAGGTGAAATTGTAAAGAGCTACATTACCTCAGATGACTGCGACGACATGGATTTTAATATTGGATCGAAACCTGTATTATTTCTGTTTCCAGTTTAAGGTATACTTTTTAAAAGGATTATATCAGTTTATTGATATATTTTATATAGTAACTCATTATAATGTCTGGTCCCTAATATTTGAAACCAAATTAATTAAATATATAAATATAAATATAAATATAAATATAAATATAAATATAAATAAACAAATAAATTCTACTTCCTTGGGAGTGGTGATGGCCGAGTGACAACATCACTGCCTTCGTACTAAGTTGGTCGTGGTTTGAATCCTGGCCAATTGACGTAGGATTTTTAAATTTAAATTCACATCACTGTAAAAAATAAATTTCGTGTGGCTATTTCTAGCCGAGTGCAGCCCTTGTAAGGCAGACCCTCCGCTGAGGGTGGGCGGCATCTGCCATGTGTAGGTAACTGCGTGTTATTGTGGTGGAGGATAGTGTTGTGTGTGGTGTGTGAGTTGCAGGAATGTTGGGGACAGCACAAACACCCAGCCCCTGGGCCACTGGAATTAACCAATTAAGGTTAAAATCCCCGACCCGGCCGGGAATCGAACCCGGGACCTTCTGAACCGAAGGCCAGTACGCTGACCATTCAGCCAACGAGTCGGACTCACATCACTGTGATTCGGCCTCTTATTAAAATGGAGGTCACATGGATATGAACACGATATCAAGAGTCAATGAAACTACAAACATGCTTGTTTTCGTATTTAAAAGTGCGTATACATTTTAGGCCTCTCGAAATTGAAACGCGATAATGTTATCTGTATTGTGATACGACTTACCGTTTAGCCAGCAATTACCCCAAAACGAAGTTCTGCACCGTCATTGAAATTGCCTCCGCTTTTAGATATACTCCGGGGCCAAAAAGTTATACATTTGAATAGCTTGGGATTATTTCTCAAAGGAAAGAGTGTTCAGGTTTCTGGATTAGCACTCGCATACATATGGATTAATTAATTAAGAAATTACTACAGTTAAGAAAGTTGAAATTAATAGAAGATAGGATTATAACTAAGGATAGCCGGGTAGGACAGTTATTTAAATACCAAGTGGATGTATTGTAAAATGAAATGTCCCTTACTAAATTGTGATGATATGAGTTACGGATTAAAGAAGGCAGCAACAGAGGAGAATGTTTAGGCGCTGCGATTCTTTAGATAAACAGATAAGAAGATGACTTGCGGTGTTATTACTTAAGCCTAAAGAGGCTAGACAGAGGCAAGAAATTAAAGCAGAAAACAGAAGTAGAAGAGCAATACAGTAAAAATTATAGCAAATGCCAGGAAACACCTTACAGCGTGAAATCATGGGCTACACTCTGCGGTACTGCTCAAATATTAACAGTCCCTTTAGTGCTATTCGAAGACGGTTGTAACATCCAACGGTAATCCGCAAATCTCCCACAGAATGGCAGCATGACGTCTCCTTTGCCTTCTACGCAACGAACAACCAGGAATTTACAGGAATGTTGACGAAAATGACATGTTACTTCCCTGCTGGTAAACAGCCAGAGATGTTGCCAAGGCAACTTGTAGGTTCGTTGTCGGTCTGTCAGCCACTCAATGCAGAGCACAAAACCCGCAGAAATTAGTGATTTTCTCCGTCATTGAGGAGTGAGCGAAATTATGCTCATAAAGAAAGTTGCTTAAAATAAAGGGACGTTTCAAATATAACACACAGATTTTACAGAAAACCGATAGTATAAGAGAAAATAGAAGAAAACTGTTGTGGTTTCCCTATAAACCCCCAGTCCATTGAGTGAGTTTTAAATCATATGATGATATAAACCTTTCTGTGGATAAGTATACTCTACATATGAAGTTTGGAGGAGATCCTCCAAGCCCTTTCGCCGTGATAGTGGAACAGACGGACGAACAGATACGAAATCTATGGATCACTGATTGTCTTGGGTTGACCTAAATCGGATAACTATCTGATTAATTGGCAAAACAAAGGGAATTACAGTGGACCCCAATAACTGTATTTATTATTATTATTATTAATAATCATAATAATAATAATAATAATGTTGTGGTTTACCGAGTTAAAAGAAGGTGTGGGCACGAACGGGTGGATATAGAAAAATCAGAAGATTAATTTAAAACTTCAAAATTGGAGCTATATTTCTTCCTTATATCTCTTGTTTTTCTTTCCAAATTTTATACTTTGCCAATAAAATAACAAAATCAGGTACAAATTTAGCTCGTTAGCTCGAAAGTCATTCTAGAATAATTAGATAACAATTTTACAGGCTGAGCTTGAAGCCCCCAATTACAATTTTACATGATTGCTACGGCTCCTTTCAACCAATAGTCACGAAGACAGATCTCCCAATTTCTTTTTCACCAATAGATAGAGCAACTTTTCTCTACAAATTTGCACTTTTCAGGCCTATCAAAGGAACAACCTACATTTAACAAAATTAAACAGTACTCACTGTCTTAACTGCTCAACAGTCTGATATCCGTAACATGAAATTAATGAAATAGAGTTTAACAGCGGTAACAAGTACCCATTCTACATGGCCTTTGGTAAAAACAAAAGGTTAAAGTTACTGGCCGTAAACCGAAATAGTAAGGTGGCGAACACTTGCATTCCTTGAAATTTACATGAAACACATAAAACCCTATTTGGGCTATACATGGAGTGAAATATTTAAGTTACAGAAATGCCTAGATAGATTTTAACGGTTACAAAATCATAGTCACCTCAATATCAAGTTGTGAAGGAATACAAGACGGTCCCACACTCTTTATCCTCTGATTTAAGGTAAAGTTTTTCAACTTGGTTGAAATTTACGTTTAAAGCTGAAATTTGCATTTGAGAAAGTAAAAGTTACACTACTATAGATCTGACACCTTCCCCTCGAGCTAGCTTTGAAAGACTATCATATGTTAATAGCAATCTGCCATTACCTTGAGCTGGTGGACCCCCCGAAGATGGATGAGGCAGCTCCCGCCTCCGTTACGAATGCACTCTAGACTGGAGCGATCACAAAGACAACATGACCCGAAATGTCACAGCTTTTATAGCGGAGAGAAAGGTTCCAGAAATCTCTGGGCCAAGGCCTTGACACACCCACTATTATTATTGGTTAATTTAATAAATATTAGAACATTTTGATTGGTAGATAAATAAATGTTCACAAATTTTCTTTGGCTAACGCCTTAAGTTGGCGGAAAGTTATGTGTTGATACGTTTTGAACATCAAAAATAAACACCAAAGATTCCAGTTTAGGAAACCTTAACACACAAAATTTCATTTGAGTTTTTATAGTTCATCTTCAACCCAGAGGGCGCGCCATAAGTTGATAGTAGCGACATCTCTTGAGAAATGTTCACACTATTTCCAAAATGAGTTTCAGATTACCTGATCTAGATGACCTTCTACAAAGCGCTAGTTGTAAATGCACGGAGTGCGTATACCTCCGGTAGAGACCTCCACCCGCTAAGGTCTTTACTTAGGTGACACCCAAGTTTGGCAATTTACTTGAAAAAATTGAAATTGAAGTTTGTAGTCAGAAAATTTCTTAATGAAGAGTTCATTTCTAAGTTATTATGGCGTAAAAATGTCTTTAAGTCTTCATGGAGCCATAGAAGTCCGGAATGTACAGTCCAAGTTTGACGGCAAGAGCAGCCGCCACTGCCGATTTCCGGGCGGGGTCCCCGGACCCTCCAAGTACCCTCAGATACATCTCTCCCGCTACCTTGATGGTATGGTGATAGTTCCCACGAACCAGATACTGAAGCACTGCTCCATGGTGAATTAGGCGGTAGTGGTACCGCACCTCAGCCCTTGCCCGTAAAGAGGGTGCTCAAGTTCGCCATCATGAAGGAGACTGAGTCTTAGCGGGGTGGGCGCCAGCATCACTCGGCAGTTGTTGTATCTCGGCTGCAGATGGCAATTAGGGAATTGACACAATAATTTTCTGGGCGACAGTGACTGTTCTTATGGAGGGGGAGAGTTTCTTTATATTTGAGTATGGTGGTGCAGATAAGGCGGGTGGCATCGAGGATGTGTGTGTGAATTACAGGCTCGGTTTTGGAGGCGGGAGAAAGGTAATGGCAGAAGGACAACAGAAGGAAAGCAAATCTTATTAGAGGGTAAGGTTTTTACACAGGTGGAACAATTAAGGTAGGTAATACCCTAGATGGATTTACGCAGGACAGAAGGCCTCCCGTTCACAAACTAGCTTATGAATTTTAAAAATATATTAAGGAAAGGAATATAACTATTTTCTCACTGCCATGACTTAGCAGCCTACGCTGGAAAACACAGATTTCATACGGGTTTTATTTGTGACAAATGAACCCTAAAAATCCTTGCAGTGGCTGGATTGCTCACCAAAAGTGTGACCGGTGTTAAGAAATCCAAAATAATACATGGCCCGTAAAATCTGGGGGAAGCTTGCCAGTAGGTACGAAATTCTTCACCAAAACCTGATCTCCGACCTTTAAATTGGTGGGTCTCCGTCCACGATCATATCTCTTTCTAACGTTTCATGAAAAGCCTTAAGGTTAAGGTTACTTTTAGCTTTCTTTCACAGGTCCCTGTTATTATCGGGATCTATTGTCTCTGGCAATATCTCATTGATGGTCCAAAGATTGGACAACGGCGTGTTGGGAACAATCTTAAACATGAGAGAGGCAAGAGTGAACTTGTGGGACTCATGAATAGTCTAATTTAGAACAAAATATAACCATGCAGAGAAATAACCCACCTTGAATGATCTTTATGATTAAATGATATCAAAGCAGATCGAAGAATACGATTAACACGCTCAGCCAAAGATGGTTGAGGATAATAAGGAGAAGTAGTTACATGAGATATGGATAAATCAAAACAGAATTTTCGGAATAAATTCGATGTGAATTCCTTTGCGTTATTGGAGACTATATATTGACAAGGACCAAACGAAGCAAAGATAGTATTAAGGCACGAAATGGTATACTGAGCGGTAGCCAGCTTGGTCGGAAATAACCATGAAAATATCGTGAAGCCGTCTACACACACAAGGGTGAATTTGTTCCCGTTCCCCTTAATTAATTACGTGTGGCTATTTCTAGCCGGGTGCAGTCCTTGTAAGGCAGACCCTCCAAGGAGGGTGGGCGGCATCTTCCAATGTAGGCAACTGCGTGTTATTGTGGTAGAGAATAGTGTGGTGTGTGAGTTGCAGGGATGTTGGGGACAGCACAAACACCCAGTCCCCGAGCCATTGGAATTAACCAATGAAGGTTAAAATCCCCGATCCGGCCGGGAATCGAACCTGGGACACTCTGAACCGAAGGCCAGTACGCTGACCATTCAGCCAACGAGTCGGAACCCGTTCCCTTTAATTGAGGGAAGAATCCGACGTAATCTATATACAAGCGCTCCATGGGACGAGATGCTTGATGAGATGACAGTAGCCCTAGCTTAGTAGGCAAGGTGGACTTACTAAGAAAGCAAGATTTATAAGCTTTAACCATTTCTCTGATTTTTCCGTCGATACTCTTCCAGATGAATATTTCTATGATTTTTTCTCCGGTTTTGAAGATGCCTAAATTCCCCCCTAATTGGTTCTCGTGATAGTACTTGAAGATCATGGACACAAGAACAGCTGGAACGACTACTTCCATCTTCTGATCGTGCCTGGAAGGTCAACACAGAACCCTATTCCTCAACAGATAAGAGACAACATGTTCCCCAGAAGAAAGTTTTCCATTATAGGAGCCAGCACTGGATCTTCCCGTTGATATTTTTCGATATCACGAAAGAACATAGGGGCATCAGTCAAAATAGCACTATCACAACAAGGTTCGGAAATGGAAGAAGAACAGTCCTCCTGTTCAATAGACTGAACTTCACCAGAAACCATGCTGCTTAACCCATCTACGACCACATTCTCTGATCCTCTAATGTGTCGCACGTCGAATTGAAAAGCTGATATACGGATAGCCCAAAGGGCGATACGTCTTGTACGATGGGGCTTAGGTAAAACCCAACTTATAGTCTGATTGTTTCTAATTCAAATTTACCTGCTCCAGATTTAGGCGGAACTTCTCCAAGGCAAACAGGACTGCATGTCCTTCTACTTGAGCCGATAAGGTCATAGACGCATAGGCAATAGCCCACCTTCCAAGGTCGGTTTCTTGAAGAAGGACAGCGGCAACAGAAGATGAAGAGGCATCAGTTTGAACTATGAATTTCTTATAGAAGTCTGGCATAGGTAATACTGGGGCGTTACAGAGAGCTAACGTAAAATCCTCAAACGCAGCTTGCTGCGATGGCCTCCATTCGAACTTGACACCTTTCCTTCGAAGTAGGTTTAAGGGCGCCAACCTATTAGCAAAGTTGGGAATACATTTCCTGAAGAAAGTCACCATGCCTATGAACCTAGCGATTCCTGTGACGTCCTTAGGTGGCTTGAAGTCACGAATAGCCTGCGTTCTAGAATGGTTGATAGAAACACCATCGGGCGACACAATATGCCCTAAGAAAGACATAGAAGACTTAGCAAAAGCCGCCTTGTATAACTTAACTGTCATCTCGCCTTACGAAGGCGATTTAAAACTTCCTTATGATGATCTAAATGTTCTTCAAAAGTTTCAGAAAACACGACGACATCGAATAAATAATGATACAGATAATTATGCAAATTTGATGTCGGAGAAGACTCCATTCAGCAGTCTGGAAAGCACAGCGCCGCGTCCTTAGGGAGCCCGAAAGACACGTGGTTGGTATTGATACAAATGCCACTCAGTAGCAAAAGCCGTCAGATGTTTGGATTCTTCCACCAGAGGAATCTGATTATACGCTTAGTTAAGATCTAAGATGGTGAAGAACTTAGCCTCACGAAACCATGAAAAACACGAATGACGATCAGGAAGGGGCACGGACTGCAATACGACCTTGCTGTTTAAATCCATATAATCAATGACAATCCAGAAACCACCTTGGGGTTTCGGTACAAGAAAAATGGGCGATGAAGGTCGAATAATACCGTCTTTTAACATTTGATCGATGATCTCCTTAAGGGCCTTCTTTGTAGGTTTAGATAGCCTATATGGAGTAAATCTTACGGGAATTGAATCCGTTACCACAATCTTATACTCAATTACGGCAGTGACACCAAGGGTTTCCGAATACACATCGGGATAAGACTGACACAACCTTCGAATACTCTCAGCCTGGTCCTCAGGTAGGTGCCTAAGATCTAACGGCATCTCACTCTGGGTAGGCAAAATAGATTAATATGAAGAATAATTACATTTTAAAACAGGAATATTTACGTTACTATTAAATTTGAATGTGCACGACTTGTTCTGGAGATCGAGTAGAAGACCAGAACGTGACATGAAATCGGCCCACAATATTACAGGGCAAGACAACTGTTTAGTAACAACTTAATTTTCCACGTGAATTTCTAAAATTGTATTTTAGAAAAAATGGTCTAAAATTTCTAAAGGTGAATAATTTGCCGAAACGCATTTAATAGAAGACAAACAATAGTCTGGAAATTTACAGCAGGCTTTCAATTTAGAGAACCACTCATCGGAAATAATGGAGCTAACGCTTCCTGAATCTCATAGTGCAGTGACAAGTTCATTATTTACCTCAGTTTTAAGAAATGGCATGTATCCTGGGGTTCCGGACGCAATTCTAAGGCATCGTAATGGACTTTCCCCATACCCTGTGCCCACCATCTGATCCAAAATGGTTCATTTTACTTTCATCGGACCAGATAATATTACTCCAAAACTTCTGGTCCTTTTATAAGTGGTTTTTGCGAAGAGAAATCTTGCAGCACGCTTCTTCTTACTAACATAGGACCTCTTCCTTAGTACCTCTTCCATTGTAACTACGTCTAAATAGTACCCATGGATCGTCTCAGTACACATTTTCTTACCAGTAGTAACGCCCAGTTCTACCCGCAGCTTAGGAGCACTTATGTTAGGGTTGGATTTCACTTGCCTCAAAATGAGTCGTTTCTTCCCCTCAGCATTCTAGTTAAACTTATTTATTACGTATTGAACTGTGACGTGACCTTTCCTCACAATTAGTCCTATTATTCTTAGGGAGAGTCTTCGAAGTGCTATATTGTCTGTTTCAGTTCGGAAGTAAGCTTCTTTGACTTGGCCATTTCTACCAGCACTCTCACAGTTTGCGGGCGAACACAACTAGCTGTACCTATATTCATAGCACAATTTCTTACGCCTAGCTTAAGGTTATCGAACGAATATAAACATCTACGCTAATGTATGAATAACATAGTGACTTGTATGGCGGGGTGCAAAGAGTGTTTAATTTTGTATACAGAGACTATTTGAACTAGGAAATAATTTGTGCAGTCAGTGTTTACGTCTCACTGTTATCTCCACTACCAAACCAAACCAAACCCCACGGCGTAACATCCCCGAAGAGTCATGGCCTACCAACCGACCGCTGCTCAGCCCCAAGGCCTGCAGATTTCGAGGTGTCGTGTGTATAATATCAGTATCTAATAGGAAAAGGAAAGTATTTTAATGGTGTATATGAATAAGAAACTGACATTATGTTTGATCACCACTGACAACTCATAATTATGTAGATTGTTGGTTTGATTCTTTGCTGTTCGGTTCCCTTTAGTTTCCGCTCCAACCATATTGGGTTTTTATATAAATGGATGTATAAACTTACCAGGTTTCACGTTTTTAACCATACCATTCAGGAACCACCTCACTCTCGCCCCGTTGCATGGGAATGTCGGGGATGAGACGAGCTTCACCCGAATGAATATAAATATAACATTGATATTCGAGAATGAAATGTTAACTAACGTTATTGTGAATATAACAAATATATTCTCTGCACGTAATGAGTTTAACATATGAAGATTGGAATAATACTTTTTGAACAGGTATGGGTTATATAGATATTTTAGTTGCATCGTGGGCCCCACAGTCCAGGGATAGCGAGTCTCTCTCTTGCCCGAAGGCCCCAGATTTTAGTCCCAGACATGCCAGCGGTTTTCACCCGGATCTGAGGACCAGTTCGATCACACTCAATCTATGTGAGAAGAATTGAAGAACTGTTTGGCGGTGCGATTACTTACCCGGTCTAGAAAGCCAAGATCAACGACTGAGAGGGTTCGTCTCCAGGCTTTCGTGATGAGCAACGATCACTTGGTAGATTAAGTCCTCCTTGGGGGCTTACTTGTATCTGTATCAACTGATAATTTATGCAGAAATACACTTTACCAGGATAATCATTCAATTTAAGTTCATAATCATCTTCTTCTAGTCATGATAGTTCTAGAAAGTTCAAAGGATTATACATTTCCATTTTTCTAGAGTCGCCTTTAAAAGAATAGTAGCTTCAGCAGTGCTCATGGCTTGAAGCCTGCTACAGGCTTGGTTGGAGGTTCCCGCGTCTTTGAACGTTGATATAGATTTTCTTTATACACGCTTTAGTTTTAAAGTGCCGCCTGTAATACTTTTTGTTTAATATGTACTTTGTAAATTATCTAAGCGAGCGCAGGTTACTTGCTTGCAAGAGAGGTACTAGCTAATCCCCTTGAAGTAGTAAATATAGACAGATACTGAGGAAGTAATCAGACAAATTTATCTCATGGGATGTTGGATGGTGTATCGAACTAAGATACCTTAGGCAGCTTGGCTAATTTAATCTGAGCATTTCTTAATTTACCTGGAATCTGAGACAATGGCTCGTAAAGTTTCGCGTCTGAAATGTTTATGGAGCTCAAATTACTAGGGAGCGCCTCCACTAAGCCGGCCAGCAGCTGTGACTAATTAATCTATCACTTACAGTTCAGCAATCGTGTACGTGCCACGGACTTCCATTTTACACGATCATTACGTCTCCTTGCATTGCGATCTTTTCATTGCAGAATTTCAAGGCCTTCTGTGATCACTGTGTAACGCTCAACAAACGAACGAAGCGTCTCCACGTTTTACTTCTAGCTTTGTGTCCATACTTCCATATATCTAATTTCAAACGTCATAGTTAGTCTGTGTTTTAACGTGACAGCAACTAGAAAGCGGGCTACATACATTATAATTTTCTTCCTTCCTTAGTGCTTTCTCTATTACTGAAGGTTGGCCACAATCACAGCGAAGTCTATACGATGTTCAGCTGTCCTCATCAGTCTACTAGAATCTAGTCCTGTCCAAACCCGTAAGTTCATCAGCGAAGAGTGTTTCCTTCGATCGGGACCCTACGTCTGTCATTTTTACCCTCCGTGATCAACTTAAGAAGGTTGTACTTTTCATTCTTCATAATTTGCCCATGGTAGACTGACTTTCTTTCCTTGATTGTACACATCAACGTTCGTTCCCTCCGCATGCATTTGAGTACGGCAGCATTGGAGACGAGGTCAGTCCACAAGATCCGTAACATCCTTCGGAACACCCACATCTCGAAGGCATTCATTCTTTTAATGGTGTTACATTTCACAGTCCATGTTTCCGCGCCGTACAGAAGCACAGAATATACATAGCATCTGACGAAGTTGTGACGTGTTGTGCTAGAAACACAAGGGACAGTTACTGCGAAGTCATTCAGTGAGACTTGTCTGCCTCAGGTCACCCAGACTCTCAGCAGCTCCGTCCAAGGTCACGGCTCAACACTTGGCTCTTGCATCACGACAATGCGCCAGCACGTCGTGCTAATGTAACAATGGATTTTCTTGCCAGATCAGGGTTGACTGTGCTTGATCACCCTCCATATAGTCCTTGCCCCATGTGACTTCGCACTCTTCCCAGAAGTGAAGATGAAGCTAAAAGGGCGGCGTTTTGCATCCAACGAGGAGCTTATGGCAGCATGGGATCAGGAGTGTGAAAATGTAACCGAAGAAAAGTGGCAGAGTTGGTTCAGTGACTGGTTTCGACGTATGGAGAAGTGTATTGAGTGTGGTGGAAATTATTTTGAAAATGTCTAAAGCATTGAACGATGCCGTATAATAGAGCTACGTGAAGGTGGATTTTCCTTCCGCGGTATTGCGGAACGGCCTGGCAGGAATTTCTCCACTGTACATAGGTTTTGGCAGCAGTGGCCACGAGAAGGTACGCTCGCAAGAAAACAGGGCTCCGGACGTCCCCGTGGCATCACTGATAGTGAGGACCACCGTACTCAGCGTATGGCTGTGGTGCAGCGGACTGCGTCTGCAGCAGCAATTCGAGCGGCAGTTGACACCACAGTAACGCGACGAACTGTTCGAAATCGGTTCCTTGAAGGACAGCTCCGAGCCAGGCGCCCTCCGGCGTTCATTCCACTTACACCAAACCACTGCCGTCTGCGACTTCAGTGGTGTCAAGCGAGAGCTCATTGGAGGATGGAGTTGGGGTCCGTTGTGTTTTCCGATGAAAGCCGGTTCTACGTTGGTTCCAGTTATGGCCGTGTGTTGGTTAGAAGGAGGCCAGGTGAGCAACTGCATTCCACCTGCCTGCGGCGTCGACACACTGCACCTACACCGGTAGTTCTGGTCTGGGGAGCAATTTCCTGTGACAGCAGGGGCACTGTCGTTGTTATCCCACGTACGTTCGTCTAGTGAATCGACCTGTTGTGTTGCCATTCATGAACCGCATTCCTGGGGGGTGTTTTCCAACAGTATTTTGCACGCCCCCATGCTGCTGTTGTAACCTAACGTGTTATACAGAGTGTCGACATGTTACCTTGGCCTGCTCGATCCCCCGATCTGTCCCCAATCGAGCACGTATGGGACATCATTGGACGGTAATTCCAGCGTCGTCCACAACCGGCATTAACCATCCATGTATTGACCGACCAAGTGCAACAGACATGAAACGCCATCCCACAAGCTGACGTTAGACACAGGAACACAATGCATGCACGTTTGCATGCCTGCATTCAACAGTCAGGCGATTACATAGGATATTAATGGATCATGATGACACATTTACGATGGCTTTCCTCACGCGGTAATTAACCTGTAGTCTTGTACCTTTAATCAATTAAATATGTTACCTCGACAAATATATTGCCAAAATCTCCGTATTATGCATTCGTTATTTCATGGTATTTTGATATTATTTTCCGCTAGTGTATATATACAAATCTAAATATACTCATTTTTATTTTAACCTATTTCTAACTAAATTTCGGGGCATAGTTATGAAACAAACAGCACAGATATCAATTACATGGGTTTGTTGACCTAAGAGCCCCTTATCTCTCACGTAAGTCAATGGTAATAGATACTTTCACGCACAATAAGAGGCTAGTCTGCCATATGACGAATGCGATAATATGTTTAGATGAAGGCGTCTATGCTAGGACTAGGAATGGAGAAGATACTCCAGAGCATTATTCATGTTCCAATGTAAAGCCCAGTGCAGTGCGAGCAGCTGGAGATTTCTGAAACCAGTCCATTGTTTCGTGCAGAAAGACGTACTGTGCCAGTACAAAAGCAATCTGTAGACAGTATAAACACCGGCATGGTAAATACAAGAACAGGGATAATTTCCATGAAATGGAGTTTCCAGCTGTATCACGCTAAATATTTGAAGTGCAGCTGAGGCGGTTTCCGGTCAGAGAACAGATAGTCCACTTAGAGTTTAGTTTGGTCTTGCGGTTGAGATGACCAGTCCTTGCAAGTTTCATACTTTACACAGCGACTGTAAACAGCAAAGGGGATTTCACTTTACCGCCAAGTTCGGGTTCTGTGCCTAAACGTAGAATAGCCAAAGTTGTAAACAGAGATGAAAGAAGAAAATCCAAATGATGATGTTTCCAGTCACACAAAATAAATTCATTTTTTCTAAACATTTTAATTATCAAAATATAATTCACCTCCCATAAGTCTCCGTGGCTCAGGTGGCAGCCCGCTGGCCTATCACCTCTGGGTTCCGTAGTTCAAATCCCGGTCACTCCATGTGAATTTTTGCTGGACAAAGCGGAGGCGAGACAGGCTTTTCTCCGCATACTCCGGCTATCCCTCTCATATTTAATTCCAGCAACACTCTCCAATATGATTTCATTTTATCTGTCAGTCATTAATAATTTCCCTACAATAGTGCGACAGGCTTTGGCAACCGGCACAGTTCCTGTTCTCGCCACTTGATGGGGATTCATTCATTCCATTCCTGACACGGTAGAATGACTAGAAACAGGCTGAGAATATTTTATAAATTCATCTCCCATGTCGGTAAAACACTTTGGGGAGTCCAAAACTAACATATTTAATTTTCACGACCGCATTGTTTTCGAAATACCTTTCAGCATATTAGGTCGTGGTGAGTACCGAAGCCGGCCCCGCGGTGTAGGGGCAGCGTGTCTGTCTGTTACCCGGAGGCCCGGGGTTCGATTCCCGGCGTAGTCAGGGATTCTTACGTGGATCTGTGGGCTGGTTCGAGGTCCACTCAGCCTACGTGATTACAATTGAGGAGCTCTCTAATTGTGAGATAGCGGCCGCGGTCTAGGAAGCCAAGAATGACGGCCCAGAGGATTCGTCGTACAGACCACATGACACTTCATAATCTCCAGGCCTTCAGGCTGTGCAGCGGTCGCTTGGTAGGCCATGGCCCTTCGGGGCTGTTGCGCCATGGGGTTTGGCTTTTTTAGTACCGGAACTTACAGCCTAAAAAGGAATCGAAGTCATAGGCTTGCTAATCGGGAGTAAGGGGCACGATACCTCGAAAATTCGTTGGGTTCTGCAAGATGTCCCATTGTACTATATATCAGTTGAAATTTCTTTCACATTAAATGTATAGGCTCATTTGTTTCAGAGAAAAGTATTGCTATGAGGAACTTAAACAGTACCATGTGCTCATTCTTTTTGAGCAACTGCACATTATTCTGGTTTGTGTCAATGATGCTCAACTTGTTAATAGATGAACAGTTTTAATACAGTGTTAAAATTTAGTTAATAACCTGTGACATGTAAAGCCTTTATTTAGAATTTTCTGTTTGATTTACGTGTTATCGACACAGATAAATCTTATGGCGACGATGGGATAGGGAAGGGGTAGGAGTGAGAAGGAAGCAGCCGTGGCCTTAATTAAGTACAGCCCCAGCATACCACGGGAAATCATCTTCAGGGCTGCCGACAGTGAGGTTCGAACGCACTATCTCCCGAATGCAAGCTCAAAGCAGCGCGCCCCTAACCGCACGGCCACTTGCTCGGTTCATCAATTTTCGTTAGTTTGATTTAATCTACGAGTGTGTCTGTTAGGCCATCATCGAGAAGGCTGGTTGGGTCCTCAGATGGAACTACCAAAGTTTAGAGGGAAAGCACGAAGGCCGATGGCCACGCTATTGTGAGGAACATGAGACAGGATGAGGAGCGAGGTAGTTTGCTATTACTGTACACACTGGGTCAGATTTTGCTATTGCAGCACGACCAGCCCTATGATTAGCACCGTTCATAACACCCATAAGGAAACCCTTCCAACTGAAGTCTTCGATCTGATGGAGATTTGGTATAACGACTTCAGTAGTAATACTTTATTCAGCCATATCAAAATTAGATGTTCAGTCGTATATTTAGCTCCTGTTTTCGGGTGTCAAAGTTTGCAAATTTAAGCAGGGCGTAGACATGAGTGAGCGGCAGGAAGCAGGTAGAGGTGCGGTAGAAATGTGTGTTCGAGAGAGAAAGAGAGAGAGAGAGAGAGAGCGTGACACATGAATCAGCCAGTCAACCCTCCTCTACCTGCTTCCCGCCGCTCACTCCTGTTATGCGGTGCTTAAATGATCAAATTTTGACACCCCAAAACGGGTTCTAAATATACGACTGGGTATATAATTTTGATATTGTTGAATAAAGCATTCCTTCTGCAGTCTTACCAAGCCTTAATCAGATCGGAGACCTACAAATGGAAGAGTTTCCTTGCTGGACACTCTAGTTGTTGTTGCTTATTGTTTAAAGGGGGCTAACATCTAAGGTCATCGGCCCGGCACTCTAGTTATGCTCTGAATGTCATTCTATAGCACTACCTAGACTTTAGCAGCTTCTACACTGTCACAGCTATGAATGAAACTGGGATGTCGCTGGAAGCTACAGATATTTGTTCTGGCCTGTGTCAATTTAGCCTGTACTCTTCAAATTTTTGCCACGTACGTTTTTCTCGGATTAGCTGTACAAAAGTTGAAAGTACGTTCACTTCAGTTCTAGTCCGTCTGTTGGTCTGCTTAATTGTTAGTTAGTTAGTTAGTTAGTTAGTTAGTTAGTTAGTTAGTTAGTTGTTAGTTAGTTAGTTAGTTAGTTTATACATCAGGGCAAAACTGCTGAATAGAATTTCTTGAAATTCGGGATTTAAGTCCAGGGATAGCCGGGGTATGCACTAGACTACACGTTATTTGTACAGGGGTGTGGTCATTTTTAGGAAACCAAAACAGGAAATCTCATTTTTCATATACATTCGATTGATTTAAGAAATGTACAAAGTTTTGTAAAATAAAAGTTTCAACATGTTACTTTCATTGCGTGTTTACTATACGTGAAAAAAAAAAATACAAATATTCGCGATTAGTTCATGTTTGTTTATCCAATTTGCTTTACGTCGCACCTACACAGATAGGCCTTATGGCGACGATGGGAGAGGAAAGGCCTAGGAATGGGAAGGAAGCGGCCGTGGGCTTAATTAACTTATAGCTCCAGCATTTGCCTGGTGTGAAAGTAGGAAGCCACGGAAGCAATTATTTCATTTATCACAAAACTTCAAATATTTCCAGAAATATTAGTTCTTATTCTTATCCTTTGTTTTTCTTTTTCAATTAACTGGAGTGGCACATCGCTTTGTGACCATGATCGTTTAGGCGTCAAATCTATATGGTCTGAGACCGTGGTTAGCCGGTTCGAGTCCTGATACTTGGAAATTTTCTCACCATAGAATGGATTCATTTGGCTGGAAAATGTAGTAAGTAGTTTGGCATATGACGACGCCCTTGTCTTAATGGCAGACAATACTGAAAGCCTGCAACCTAATATCCTGGAACTAGAAAGTACTTTAAGTGATTATGATATAAAAATAGCATCCTCAAGACTTTGTAAACAGGGAAGAAACCCAAGCGGATCGGATTTCGGGTCGGGAATACAAAACTGGAAGAGGCAGATAATTTCAAATATCGTTTTGTTTGTACAAGTTGCTTTACGTCGCACCGACACAGATAGGTGTTATGGCGACGATGGGACAGGTAAGGCCTAGGAGTGTGAAGGAAGTGGCCGTGGCTTTAATTAAGGTACAGCCTCAGCATTGCATGGTGTGAAAATAGGAAACCACGGAAAGCCATCTTTAGGGCTGCCGACAGTGGGGTTTGAACCCACTGTCTCCCGAATACTGGATACCGAGCTCGATAGCTGCAGTCGCTTAAGTGCGGCCAGTATCCAGTAATCGGGAGATAGTGGGCTCGAATCCCACTGTCGGCAGCCCTGAAGATGGTTTTCCGTGCTTTCCCATTTTCACACCAGGCAAATGCTGGGGGCTGTACCTTAATTAAGGCCACGGCCGCTTCCTTCCCATTCCTAGGCCTTTCCTATCCCATTGCCGCCATAAGACCTATCTGTGGCGATGCGACGTAAAGCAAATAGCAATAATAATAATAATAATAATAATAATAATAATAATAATAATAATAAAAATAATAATAATAATAATAATGGCCGCACTTAAGCGACTGCAGCTATCGAGCTCGGTAATTCTAAATATTCAGGATGTGCATTTTTCCTGGATGGTAGTACAGTAAGTCAGTTAGTGAAATTGAACCAAGGTGCAGCAAAGCAAATACTTTGAGCTTACAGTTGCGATCAATGGTATTCTGTAAGAAGTCAGCTCTCGGACGAAACTATTTTTACATCTGTCTGTTTTCTACCACCTTTTCTGTACGGAAGTGAAATGTGGATGGACTTACGATATATATTTCATAAATTAGAAATAATAATAATAATAATAATAGTAATAATAATAATAATAATAATAATAATAATGTTATTTGTTTTACTTCCCACTAACTACTTTATAAGGTCTTCGGAGACGCCGAGGTGCCGGAATTTAGTCCCGCAGGAGTTCTTTTACGTGCCAATAAATCTACCGACACGGGGCTGTCGTATTTAGCACCTTCAAATACCACCGGACTGAGCCAGGATCGAACCTGCCAAGTTGGGGTTAGAAGGCCAGCGCCTTAACCGTCTGAGCCACTCAGCCCGGCTAAATTAGAAATAGCAATCACGAAATTAGTGAGAATGATTACTGATATACACAGATGGGAACAATGGCAGAAGGGTATTCGGAACGAGATTATATAGACTAGGTTAGGAATGAAGTCGGTGGATGAAGCTGTACGCATAAAGCGGCTTTGGTGGTAGGGTCATGTGAGGAGGATAGTTTACCTAGGAGAATATGGGATGAGGGTATGGAGGATTGGTTAAGTAGAGAGAGACCAAGCTGACGACGTTTAGATTCAGTCTTCAATGATTTAAAGTTTAGAGGTATAGAACTAATCGATGCCACAGAAATAGTTGCAAAGAGAGGGTTATGGGTGTGCTTATTTAAATCAAAGATACTTGCATACTTATCACCGAAAAGCACAACAGTCTATAAGGAAGATGTATATGCATATTTATGTGTTATGTAATGTACAGCAATTCGCTTCTAACACAGTAAATAAATACTTTCACATCTTGAATGCTACCTTCTTTATTAAATAGAAACTAGATATAGCAGAGCCCCAACATTCGTGATCTCTATGGAGGAGATAAACACTGAACCTAAACTTGCCTTATCTCAAAGAGGAGTCAATCGACGTACAATCCCGTGCGAATTAATCGGAACAATGGGATTATTTTCATTATTTCCCAAATGGTTAGTGACAGTGTGCTACACGATGACCTATTCTTAGTTCCCTGTGCTCTCATCATGTTATTTGCGCTGTAATTAAGTGTTGTTTAGTTTGTGTGGTGATTGTTGTGGATAAAAGCGGTATTTAGTTCGAAGTGAGTTTGGAGGATTTTTCAGGTGGTAGTCATTCCTATTCCTCAATGAATACGACTCCCAAGAAACGCAGTGCGATTATAGCATTATCTCAAAATACTCTTATGACACAAGGAGAGTTGGCTGTTATATTTGGTGTCGGTGCAGGCATTATATAGATACAATTATTAAGCGGTACAAACAAACTGGATCAATTTCACCGAAGAAAACGGGGAACTATGTCAGGAAAGAGAAAACGGCGTCAACTGATGACCGTTTTCTCCTCAGAAGTAAATTAAATGGTAGGTTAACTGCTGTGGACTTGGCACGTGAAGTGGGAGGAAAAGAAGTGAATCAATACATTTCTAATGTTCGACTTAGACTCCTGTTAGCTAGAAGGAAAGGCTACAAACAATCAATCAATACTGATCTGCATTTAGAGCAGTCGCCAGGCTGGCAGATTACCTGTCTGTTGTTTTCCTAGTCTTTTCTTAAATGATTTCAAAGAAATTGGAAATTTATTGAACATCCCCATTGGTAAGTTATTCCAATCCCTAACTCCCCTTCCTATAAATGAATATTTGCCCCAGTTTGTCCTCTTGAATTCCAACTTTATATTCATATTTTGATCTTTCCTATTCTTAAAGGCCACTCAAACTTATTCGTCTACTAATGTCATTCCACGCCATCTCTCCGCTGACAGCTCGGAACATACCACTTAGTCGAGCAGCTCGTTTTCTTTCTCCCAATTCTTTGCAGCCCAAACTTTGCAACTTTTTGTAACGCTACTCTTTTGTCGGAAATCACCCAGAACAAATCGAACTGGTTTTTGGATTTTTCCAGTTCTTGAATCAAGTAATCCTGGTGAGGGCCCCATACACTGGAACCATTCTCTAGTTGTGGTCTTACCAGAGACTTATATGCCTCTACTTTACATCCTTACTACAACCCCTAGACACCCTCATAACCATGTGCAGAGATCTGTACCCTTTATTTACAATCCCATTTATATTATCCCAATGAAGCTCTTTCTTATATTAAAGCCTAGGCACTTATTTGTGAAACTCACAACCTAACTTTTAACCCCGTTTATCAACATACCATTGCCTGCTGTCCTTCTCACAACCTGTAGAGAAACACCTTCTTTGAAGAGAAATGCACAAGAAACGTGTTTTCTGGTCACGTAGTCATCAGTACTGGACAATCGAATACTGGAAGACAGTTCTTTTCTCTGATGAGGATTATTTTCAAGTGCAGAGGCCGAGGTTCAATGTGTGTGCCGAGCGGATAATGAGGCAACAATTTCACATCATTTGCAACAGACCGTAAAACACCCCATGCAGGAGATGTTTTAAGAGTGTTTCACGCATGAAGGATTGGGACCTTCAGTAGCAGTAAAGTACATCCAAATTCTGCAGAGAAGAGTTGTTCCTAAGCTGCAGAAGAGGTTTCCAGAGGGTGACGGAACTGAGTGCCTCAGTAGTAGACGGAGCTAACCCACAAAAACAAAGTTCCAATATAAATAAGGTTTTATAAGTTTATACAAAACACACAAAAATTGAACATTTCATTATCCATTTATAATCCTTAAATGAAGTACATATCAGTGTAACTCAGACAATTAAGAGTAGATTAATATTTTAAGTTTTACAGTTGATAAAACTATATTAGTTAAAAATAATACTGTATTGAAAAATATAATACTATAAATCAGGCTCTTCTTCGTTTTCAGTGTCAAGATCTTCATTCATTTTCTTGGTAGTTGGTTTGAGGCTTAAACATAGTCCGTGATGCACTGCTGGAATGTATGGAAGTAGACGCAGCAAATATCTGTGTTTTAAGTAGTCAGGTCTTCCAGTGATTGTTTCAATACTTTGTTTGTAAGCAATACTTTCATATTTTTGTTCTTTTTTGGCCTCCCAGGTTTTTTTCGGGAATATATCTGAACTTTTGTCCATGACTATGAATTTGAGTATGAGATCTTAAGGAACAGGAAACCTCGCTTGTCTTTTGTACCTTTCATTGTTGTTATTTTACTACTCAGTACTTTTCTACCCTCAATATTCGGTTTATCCTTCACTACAATGTTTAGAAGTGTTTTAAAATCCTTGAAGACTGTACACTCCACGTCCACCACTTTAAATGGTTTTTTGATCCGGGCACTTTTAACAATGTTTCTCCGTTGTTCGGGAGTGCAAACTTAATCAACTTGTCGATACATTTTCTCTCTCATTCCGAAATCACTATCACATGGCAAAAATGTGTTGCCAGTCTCCAGAAACGAATGTTGTACTTCATCAACCTTCCCAATATGTACCAAAATGTAACGCAGAATAAAGATAACGATATTTTGTGGTGTGTTAACTGCATGCCACCCATAAATGTTAGTAGGCATGAACCTATTTCACAGGATCTCCAAAAAGCAAGGTTTTCTGTTCAAATACACGATACCAGATTAGTCATTGCAGACGTGAACACCTGGGTTATACATCCACAGCTGCCTGAGATAGAACATTTTTCACGTAGGTATTTTGGGTAAAGGTAAAGCCTGCTGCAAGTCTTCTGTAATAACTAAGTATTCATAAGTAGGATCTTTAGAGTCTTTTCTGACATCATTTAGAGTTTTGTATCCTTATTATTCTTTTATTTGATGAAGCCTAAGTGCGTAAGGGACATCATCCTTAGCCGTAGTCCTCCCCTCATCGGATACTGCGCAGATGTCACTTGAAGGTGCCTTAAATCCAATGTTAAAGTTTTCATTGAAAACATATAAGTATTTCTCATATGTTCTTTGAGATAGTCTGTGGATTTCAGAAACTGATGCCACCGACCTTGTGTGGCTTTTTCTTTCTGCTCTAGTGCTAACGTACCTGGGAAACAAGTTAATATGTTTAAATGAAAAATTACATTCACAGTAATTTTTTGAACACTTCCCATGTCTTCCTTTCTTGTCCTGACCTGGTACAGATGGGATGGAATGTGACCCAGAAAATGAGGTACTTCCATTCAGACTTGCATCGCTATCACTAAAATCATCGTCAACTCTTCCGCATGATTGCACTTCTTTCATCTCACGTCTAGCAACAGAGAGACGCTTTCTAGATACAGAAATAGTGCCACAAAAAGGTTTTAAACGCACTCTAACATCTTCATCGCTTTCATTTTTTCACCTTTCACGTAGGCTTATTTTTTGCATAGTCTCTCTTACATGACTTCTATTTAATCACACCGAGCAGAAAAAAATCAGATAGTTTGTAATATATAGTAGATAGATAGATGATATGCCTCTGCTGGCAGGACCCAGTGTTTACAGTGCACTATCACAGGGGTCTCTTCCCGCATCGCGCTCACTTGTTTCTCTCCCTGTCCGCCTTCTGCGTGACGTCATGTGGTATGAGACAGCGGTCGCCCGTCCTGCTGACACGTATTACCACTACAGTCTAAAATGTTATAACTTCTGAACTATTCATGCAAATAATGTCCTGACAAGGTTATGGTAATCCTTATAAAATACTGGAGGAGGTCAAACAATTTATTTTGATGAGGAACTCGAGGATAATATCGAAATATTTATTTAATCTTAAGGAGTTACATTTTTTACCGCGGACTGTAGCATAAAATCACTTCTAGAGGGCAGCCGGTTGGAAATAGGTATGTGCCATCCCGGACTTTTTTGTAGAGGATTCTATGCTCTACATTTCGCACGCTTACACTTGGGGTCTACCGTTGATGGTTCACGCAGCGTAAGCCAAGAAGGCAAGTGACCGACCGACCGACATTTTTATCTCTTTCTACGTATTTACTGTATATCGCATCACGGATATATAGCCTAGTAATTTTATAGTGGTTCACTATTTGAACAGTGTTCGTGTTGTCAGTATCTGAAGTAGAACCACTGTACTGATTATAATTCAGTCAACATATTATGGAAACGTGTGTGGCGCTATAAATTGTCGGCACGTAAAAGAACTCCCGTGGGACAAAATTACGGCACCTCGAGTCTCAGAAAACCGTAAATGTTAGTGAGACGTAACACAAATAAGATTATTATTATTTCTCATATTATAAAGACAATAACGACAACAACCATCATAGCCAGTTAGTTTGCTACTGTGATGGCATAACAATACTTCCTCGTCAGCAATGCTTGGTTATTGAAACACTTTGTAATAAACTCTTGAATATCTCCATTATTACAGCTCGTACGGTAAAAAGGTGTCAGATATAAATGACTGAATGAAAATCATATTTTCTATAATTATTGTTATGTGCTAATAGCCGGGCTGAGTAGCAACTCAAATGGTAGATCGCTGGCCTTCTTAGCCCAACTTGGCAGGTTCGATCCTGTCTCAGTCCGGTGGTGAAGGTGCTCAAAAACATAGTTAGTGGGGGACGTAAAATCCAATAACATTAACATTATTATGTGCTAATAACTTATATTTCTGAATATATTTCGAAGCTCGTGAAATAACAGTATCCCTGATCCGATATACAGTAAATACGAAGAAACAGACAAAAATGTCGTGCGAGAAGAGACCTGTTACTGGATCTCGGTTATTTCAAAAGGGGGCCTCACACATCCCAGTCACGAGTGGTTAAAAATATAGCCCAGTACGAAATTTCATTTGGTGTGTTTCACGGTAAGACTGTATCCAGATGCAAAAAAGTGAAAACTCTTACTTCTATTATTAAGTAAAAATTTCCAGTATTCCATTAGGAATATTAGGATATGGCATTTTAATGCAAAGAGTAAGGAGCTAGCACTGAGAAAATATGCCAATAAGTAGGCTAAGCTTTGGGCTGGTTCATCAAGTAATTAAGTCTCCTGACACGTACGTTTTAATAATTTAATATAATTCCATAAATATGTCGATATGATGCATATTTTCCTATGCCATTTTATCGAAATATTTACTTCATCAGGAAATAAATTAATTATTTTGAGTTGCATGGCAATATGGTATTTCTTATCGTATTATATGTCATGTATTTGATAGTTGATGTTCTACCTGCTCAGCATGTGACGAAATTTAACGCCTTTTCACGTTTTAAATCTATTGGAAGTGCCGTTACTTATCGAATCGGACTAAACCAGACTATTATTTGATGAAAGATTGAGAAGATGTTTCACAGGCACGAGAATTCACAGGCTTGCTGTACTGCGACTGTGTTCCTTACTCGCTATCGTTCATACCGCGTGACGTCAAAGCGCTCCAGCCAATGGAAGCATCAACCGCCGGAGTAGCCTACCTTATATTCTAGTTACCTTGGTGCACTATATCTTCTGGTATAGGCTAGAGCAATTTTGTTACTTTCATTGACCTGTCTCAGTCGTATCCTTTACTGTCGATTCCCAAAGTCCTCAGTTTTCTGTGTGTATTTGAACACACAAGGAACTATCCCACAACCACAAGTAGTGCACAAGATTGCTAAGAGATACCAGCACTATGCAAAAACATGATAAAATGAATTTATGAATTTCTCGTACTCTGGCACTCAATTCTTCGGCAAGATCTGGCTCCTTTTCATACTTCAAAGAAAGTGAAAAATATCGGTGAGAACTATATTCGTGTTTTAGAATGGCCAGGGAACTCTCCTGACATAAATCCTATAGCAAACTTGTGGGCTATTTGCAAACGGAGACTCGGGAAACTTGACTATTCCACCAAAGTACGCATTATAAAGTCTCATGACGATGAACTGAAAAATATGTTCTTAAAGCTTGCGGAATCAATGCCAAATTGTGTGAAAGAACTTATAAAGCACAAAGGAGAATATACTGAAATAGTTATTAGAAGGTATTCAAGTATGTATTATGTATTTTTTTTTTAATGTGTACTTTATTGCCACGTTCCGATTAATTCACACGGGACTGTAGGAAATTCCTGCGGAAAGCTACTCACGTGGACTTTGGATGAATTATTAAAACCCTGTATGACCTGGTACCAAAACTCATTGTTTCTACTCTTAAGAATGAAATCTTGACGAATTAGTCTTTATTGGTCTTACATTTTGGAATACAAACAAAATACTAACGTAAAATTAAATTATGACCTGCTGTAACAACATGTAAGGGGCTGCCGTGGTTTGCTTTGAAATAGCGGTCTTAATGGGAAACGTAGAAGCGTTCGTCTTTAATCTAGCCCATTATTCAAACCACATTATGTTCTCTCATACTGGTTTATAAATTGGTTTGGTTCCTTGCTATTTCTGCTCATAACGAGGGTCCACTGAGGGACCACTTTATCCCTTCTGGTCGGGGCTATTATCCTGTCCCTGATTTCATTAGCTGGCTGTTTGAGCGGGTAAAGTTACCCTCGTGTGGCACACTAGGGCCAGTCCGACTCAGCTTCCTGAATGAAAGTGGCGTTAAACACATCGAGTGCTACAACATTATTCTATTAAAAGTGATTTAATACTGCACTCATCCGGTACATACCAGACCGTAAAAAATAGCAGGGGTTTCAATGACAATAACATTGACGGGTATTATGTAACTAGAGGGGGAAACTAAAGGCGATATTTTCAAGTTTTGGGTCTTAATGTGATGTGGATATCTAATTTGAATTTTGATGATTCATTTGTCTATATTTTAAGGCGAAGCATTATCTCAATATCTATATACTGTATTTATTTAAATGCGAAAATTCCCACTATTTAGGTTATTTTCTAGTTTTGTTGCCGTCGCATGAATATCTTCGTATTTCCTTTGCTTTAATATCGTCTTAATATCGTCTTTAAATCAACTTACAAAATAGATATTTAAATCTGTATTATTTTTGTATGTGTATGTTTAGTCATCAGCCCAAAGGCTGGTTGGATCCTCAACAGTTCCACCATGAGCTGTCATAGATGGCCTAGGCATCAATGAAGAGGCGTACTAGGGAAATGAGGAGTGAGGTAGTTTCCCGTTGCTTTCCTCACCGAGCCAGAAGTTGCTATTACATATCAGTCTGCCAAGCCCACTGAAATGCATGCACTAACCGACCTTATGAGCAACACTTTCACACCATTCATAGCAGGGACTGGCTGTGTAAGGAATGGCATTACTAGCATCGCTCATACCTCAGTCACTTTCATATTGTCAAAGCCAAGGATAAGACAGAGACAGATCAATGAAAGTAACAAAATTGCACTAGCCCATACCAGAAGACTTAGTGCAGTGTAAACACTAGGTCCCGCCACCAAAGGCAAGCATTATTTTTATTTACTCAAAAAGTTATATAAGCACATGTAAACAGTTTTGAATCACCCCCTCCTGTACTGTCACAGCCGATTTCAAAGCTGCCCACCGTTCGAATGTCGCCTTGGTGCACCTGCCTGAAATATGAAATATTAGGTTCTAATACCGACTGACTTTTATAAAATATTTTAATATAACTATTCAAATTAATTTCTTCCTACTCTTGTCTCTCTCTGGTTACGCAAGTAACGGATCATCCCCGGCTGCAATTCGTATTTACGACTCGCCGATCTCACTCCACTTTCTCCAGCAAATTGTAACGCACTGAACATGAAGGATGCCGAAAACTGTTTTCTAGCTCATTTTCACTTGCAGTTGTGCACTGGACGCTTCTTAATCACACCCTACACGTGGCCGTGCGGGACGTGGTGCTCGGAGGCTGGAAGGGCATTGAGAAATCTAGGGCAGGAGGAGAGAGCAGTCAGGACCAATGCATATTAATGTGTAGTGTAATGGAACAATCCCTTTCTTTCTGCATGTAGGTCTATGTGCATGTAAAATATTAAGTGCATTATCTACAGTATAGTATCTGTAGAAATTGTAGCTGGACTGAGTGGCTCAGACGGTTAAGGCCTAGGTCTCCTGACCCCAAGTTGGCTGGTTCTATCCTGGCAAGGTCCGGTAGTATTTGAACGTGCTAAAATATGTCAGCCTTGTGACGGTAGATTTACCGGCACGTAACAGAACTCCTGCGGGAATAAATTCCGGCACATCGGCGTCTCTGAAAACCGTAAAACCGTTGTTAGTGGGACGTGAAGCAAATAAGATTATTATTATTGTTATTATTACTATTATTATTAAAGGAGAGCAAAGGCAACGAAGGGCGTGAAAATTAAAGACCCCCTAGGGCTGACAAAATTATATCATAGGGATCAAGAGAGAACAAGAATTAAACAAGGGAAATCAAATGAGATGATAAAAATGAGGAAATTTTCATTTGTAACTAGCAGCAAGGTCAGATTCGGGTATGGGTACCGTGGTTGCCAACTCACGCTGCCAATTTGACAACTCCCGGTGAGTCGCCTCTTACAATCAACAGGATATACCGTGGATGTGTTCTGTGCTCCTACGTTCAGGGGTAGATTTCAAAACAATCTAAACACGTTCATATCCGCTGAATACCCGTACTGTTCTGTGTTGGGGAGGGGTTAGTCGAATCGGTTTCAATGTGCAATCATGAAAGAGTACAATTTATTGGCCTCCGATGCTTTCACAGTCTCCACTTCAGCCATTGGCAGGGAATGTTTTTCATACAAAATATAATAATTATTTTGGTGAAGGTCACGTTATCTACAACCGAGCACCCGTTGCTCCCTCAGGATGGAGTTGCATTTCTATTGTCGCTGAGCGGTCGTGTGGTAAATGGTAGTGGATCAATTGAATTATTATCACACAGCTGCCATGACTTAGCTTGAGCGTATGGCACATTGTTTGTTAACAATGGACCACACTGTTCTTCTATTACTTATCATTATGGTTGGTGATTTTTAGCATTTTGAAACTATATAAGGTCGAATCAAATGGAGGGAAATCTTAAACATTATTGTTATGATTCGGAAATGGTATAATACTGTATTATTTTATATGTAGTCTCCATTATGTTGAATAGTCATCCAGTGCTCATAAAGTTAATGAATTCTTCTAGGAAATAACCCTACAACATTCGTCTCAATTGACTGTCAGCTGCAACTTACTGGTAGTGTTTGGTAATTTGAGGGTTCTTCCTGTACTTTCATGCTCTGACCTGCATATTGTATTCTATGCATAATAAGCATCACACAGTTGCTTATTTTGTATCCTTCCTCTGAATTCACAGATTTTGAGTGTGTCTTAACAACTATAGCTTCTCGAAATTTTCTTTCATGTTTTCTGGCGAATAGCTGATAAAATTCTTTGTTCAGTCAAATGAAATTTTGCGTCCTGTTTAGCAGGAAGCAGCTGATATTTCCATGCCTCGAATGTTTATTATTATTATTATTATTATTATTATTATTATTATTATTATTATTATTAACAAATACTTCGCAATTGGGAAATATTCCGATGTCAATGATTACTTACAGTGGTGTGATAATAAAGTATAATTAAAACATAATTACAACAACACGAGTACAACAAATAATTCAATGGAAATAAAATATTACAAGAAATACTGCTAGTTTAACATTTCAAATCCAGCATCATCATATACAAATTCACACACAACTTAAGTATTTCCAGTGCTTAACACTACGGCTTGCTATACTATAGGTTAAGCTTACAACTAGCTAAACATTACAACGCTGTCATATACAGATTCACACGTACCTTAAGTATTTCAAAATTTTACACTATGACTTATAGTAGAATACTATTGTCTTAGCATTGTAAATACAACACGGCCATGTACAAATTTACACGTACATTAAGTAATTCAGATGCCTTAATGCTAAAATTTTCAATCGGTTGAGCGTTGCGTTAATATATGACACCATCACATATAAATTTACACACAGTTCTTGAAGCATCTTACAGTTATGGCAAAGGCTCTAAGACAGCTGCAGGTAATGCATTCCAATCATCAATTCCCCGTCCGGCTCCATGGCTAAATGGTTAGCGTGCTGGCCTTTAGTCACAGGGGTCCCGGATTCGATTCCCGGCAGGGTCGGGAATTTTAACCATCCTTGGTTAATTTCGCTGGCACGGGGCTGAGTATATGTGTTGTCTTCATCATCATTTCATCTTCATCACGATGCGCAGGTAGCCCACGGGAGTCGAATCGAAAGACCTGCACCTGGCGAGCCGAACATGTCCACGCACACTCCCGGCACTAAAGCCTTATGTTGAGTATTCAGCCCGAAGGCTGGTTTGATCCTCCACAGCTCCGCCAACAGCTGTCATAAACAGCCTAGGCGTCACTGAAGAGGCGTATTAGGGAAATGAGGAGCGATGTAGTTTCCCGTTGCTTTCCTCACCGATCCAGAAGTTGCTATTGCATATCAGTCTGCCAAGCCCACTGAAATGCATGCATCAACTGACCCTATGAGCGATATTTTCACACCATTCATAACAGGGACTGGCTGCATAAGGAATGGCATTACTAGCATCGCTCATACCTCGGTCACTTTCACATTGTCAAACCCAAGGATGAGACTGAGACAGGGCTATGAAAGTAACAAATTTATTCTAGCCCATACCAGAAGACATAGTGCACTGTAAATACTACATCTCGCCAGCAAAGGCATCGAAAAGCCTTACCCAATTTCATTTCATCAGTTCGCCGATTTACTAACGAATATATACCATAGTTTGTTTTCTACGATCTACCTTCTACTATATACGGATGATCTGTCCTGCTTATGTAACAGGGCTTTTCTAGTCGACTGTTCAACTCTCCCCAAGCTGGCTTATTCGTGTGGTCGTTATACATGGCACATAACCGTGTTCGTTTCTTTCTAGTGCCTAGTGTCTCCCACCCAAGTTTTTCTGTTATACTTGTCACACTACTTCTGGGATTGTAAATAGTTAAGCACGAATCTTCCAGCCTTTCGGAGCCTTTTCTGGTGTGAAGGGTATGTTCTTAGCCTACGTAGCTGGTACAGCAACTGCATTCAGTATGGTAGACTCCAGTGGCCTGTAATTCTATTGTGTCTCTGACTGGTGGCAGATAACTAATTAACTTCCGGTGTGGTTTGCAAATGGTGTTGATGTCATATTTGTTCAGTACCTTCTCAGTCCTGTCTGCCGAGTTCCTCATGTATGGTGGTACAGTATCATTCTCTTCGAACGGGTCAGTTCCTTCTCCCCTGTGGTTTCTTTCTCCGTGGTATTTCCTTTACTTTCCTCTAATTTTCCAAGAGCTCGTCGGATGTTGTATAAGAAATATCCAAGGTATTCTGCGACCAATATCACTATGGCCCTATTCATTAATGATTTTTAGAAAATCAGTCTGCAAGCTTCTATGAATTAACTGTGCATATCTATAACCCTCTATTTGCAAGTAGTCATGTGAACTCGTATAGTTTTATATCCCTTCCTTAAATCTAGAAAAATACTTCTGACCTTGCTCATCGTCTAACGAGCGAGTGTCCATTCAGTTAGAATCACGTAGATGTCAGCTTGCGTTCGGGAGATAGTGGGTTCGGAGAACAATGCCAGCAGTCCTGAACATGGTTTCCGAAGTTTCCCGGTTCTTTGCCACTCCTAACCCCATTTTAATGCTCAAAACATCTCCTATCAGACAGAGTAGGAGCCCCCATATAACGAAAAACGTAAAATTAAATAATTTACTCAGTTCTGCCAAACTCTGCAGGGATAAAGGGTCAAAATATGTTTGAAATTGTGAGTCTTGGTTAGTTAGCTCTTTCAAACTAAAAAACAAATTTTGAAAAAAATCTTCCGGCCTAAAAGCAGTTACTCTGCTATTTGCTTTACGTCGCACCGACACAGATAGGTCTTATGGCGACTATGGGATGGGAAAGACCTAGGAATGGGAAGAAAGCGGCCGTGGCCTTAATAAAGGTACAGTCCCAGTATTTGCGTTGTGTGAAAATGGGAAACCACGGAAAACCATCTTCAGGGTTGCCGACAGTGGTGTTCGAACCAAATGCAGATACTCGTCTTCTTTCTTATTCAGATCCTAGCCAAATTAACCTTTTATATAATTCTTTCTGTAATATGTTCCTTGGTTCAATACCCTCAAGGACGTTTTGATTTTTGAAAAATGTCCACACAGAAAGCAGTTATAAGGGCCTAAGTGAAACTCTGTATTGAATCACATTAGCGTTCGTAGTGGTAGAAAAAGGCAAACTGCTAATCCAATCGACCGGGTAACGATGATTAAGAAAAGGATTGTAATTTTTAGAAATAAATAAAGAATATGTTCTCATATTTTATTTAGGCTACCTAAAATTCGTAGCTCATATCCCTAGGAAGTTTTGAACATTGAGTTTCTTGCCTGGATTTTTATCCCATCGTCGCCATAAGATCTCTCTGTGTCGGAACAATATAAAGCAAATAAAAACCATTTGACCCTCTTACCATCTATGGCCGAGTCCATTATTCTCCTAGTAACGTATTCTCCTTCATTCACCTCACGAGACCCCGCCACCGAAGAAGAATTATACGCTTAGCTGTATTAATCGATTATTGATCTCCTCATCGAATCGGAATATGTCATCGTTCATCTGTCTGTCAAGTCCACTTAAATGCATACATGAGCTTTTCTCTCTTGCGTCAGTGTATACACTTCAGTGCACTGCAGCTCATCGAATCTCATTTCTCATCATGAAAACCTCTTTCGTTCAAAAATTATCATAAGAGCAAGATGCTTTACCCGCTTTGATTCCATGATTTGATAACGTGTGAGACGAACTACAGGTCTTGATATATCATCATTTACGACAATTGCGATTACTTAACGATCATTCGCTGGTGAGATGTAAGATTTACGATGCGTGCTGTCTTCTGGTGTAGGCTGGAGTAAGTTTGTTCCCTCCATTGAGCTGTTCCATTCCGATCTTTAAAATTAGAAGAGTGACTGAGGCGATAAACACAGCCGGTCGCTGAGGTGAGTACCGGTTGTAGGGTCGGCTAATGTATACATTCCAGTGGACTCGGCAGATTGGCATACGATGCCATCTTCTAGTTCGATGAAGAGATATATGGAAAATGCCTCACTCCTTTATTTCCCTAACACTCCACTTCACTGGTAAATCATGATAGAAGTGTTGGGGACCATACCTACCTTCGTGGTGAGGATTCTACATACACGTACATGGTTCTGGATAATAGTGTGACTTAGTACATTTATCTTATTATTATTATTATTATTATTATTATTATTATTATTATTATTATTGATAATCTGTTGAAAGGTATAAAGTGTCTGGGAGGGATTCGTTCAGGTGGAAAAGCAGTCTGGTCTATGTTGACGACTTGGTTTTAATGGCAGATTGTGCCGAAAGCCAAAGCCTGCAGTTTAATATCTTGAAATTTGAAAATAGGTGCAATGAGTATGGTATGAAAATTATCCTTTCCAAGACTAAATTGAACTCAGTAAGTAAGGAATCCAAGAGAATTGAATGTCAGGTTGGGGATACAAAGCTGGAGTAGGTAGATAATTTCCAGTATTTAGGAAGTGTGTTTTCCTAGGATGGTAGTATAGTATAATATAACATACAGTAAGTGAGATTGAATCAAGGTGCAGTAAAGCTAACGCTGTGAGTTCGCAGTTGCAATCAACAGTATTCTGCAAGAAGGAAGTCAGCTCCCGGACGAAACTATCTTTACATCGCTCTATTTTCAAAGCAACTTTGTTTTACGGGAGTTAAAGTTGCGTGAACTCACAATATCTTGTTCAAAAGTTAGAAGTAACGGACATGGAAGTGCTATTTGCTTTACGTTGCACCGACACAGATAGGTCTTATGGCGACGATGGGATAGGAAAGGCCTAGGAATCGGAAGGAAGCGGCCGGGTCTTAATTAAGGTACAGCCCCAACATTTGCCTGGTGTGAAAATGGGAAACCACGGAAAACCAACTTCGGTGCTGCCGACAGTGGGGTTCGAACCCACTCTCTCCCAATTACTGGATACTGGCCGCACTTAAGCGACTGCAGCTATCGAGCTCGGTGACATGGAAGTAGCGAGAATGATTGGTGGTACAAATAAGTGGAAACAACGGCAGGTGGGTACTTAGAATGAGGACATAAAGGCTAAGTTAGGAATGAATTCGAGGGCTGAAGCTATGCACATAAACTAGCTTCGGTGGTGGGATCATGTAGGGCGAATGTAGGAGGATAGGTTAACTATAAGAATATTGGACTCTGTTATGGAGGGTAAGAGAAGTAGAGGGAGACACATTTGGAGATGTTTAGAATCGGTTTATAACAATTTAAAGATAAGAGATATAGACCTGAACATGGCCACAGAACTAGTCAGTAAATTCACAGAAGCTTGCGGACTGAACGCTGAAAAGCATAACGGTCTATGATGAATATGTATATATGTATTACTATTATTATTATTATTATTATTATTATTATTGTTATTACTATTAGGCCTATTATTATTAACGACAAATACATTGCAAGTGAGAGATATCTTATTGTTGTTGCATTGCCTAATTACAATAATACAGCAAAGACAGTAAACAGCAACAGGCGATATACTAAAACTGCACCCTTGGAGACCCTTCTCTACGTGGATGATGCGGCACTTGCCCATGAAACACGCCACCAACTCCAACACAAGACCGGCTGAGAATGGACTGTGGTTCAATATTCAGAAGAGTGAATAAAGAGAACGTGAAATAGAAGAAGACCATGAATTTTAAATACGTAGGGCCCATTGTCAGCTCAAACTGCGATGCCAGTTCTGATACCTGGGCGAGGTTAAATGCAGCTTGTCTCAAGCACAGACGAGTTACCGGAGTCTCTTCCAAAAAAATAAAAAATAAAAATAAAAGATGCTTCAGTATTTAAAAATATGACAACACATGTGTGGAGATGAAGATGTTTCGACGGACACTTGGACTGTTTCATTGTGACCACATGAGAAATGCAGACGTTCGACAGCCGGGTTGAGTAGCTCAGATGGAGTGCTGGCCTTCTGATCCCACCATGGCAGGTTCGATCTTGGCTCAGTTGGGTGGTATTTGAAGGTGCTCAAATACGACAGCCTGGTATCTTTAGATTTACTGGCACGTAAAAGAACATCTGCGGGACAAAATTACGGCATCTCGGCGTCTCCGAAAACCTAAGAAGTAGTTGGTTGGACGTATAAACGTAAAAACAATAAGATTAATTATTTATTGACGAAGTTCGACAAAGATTTGGCGTTGCCTCAATTGTGGAAACAGTAAGAGAAGCTCGTTTCTGCTAGTGCGGTCACGAAATGAGAAAGCAAGACTACTTAGTTGTAAAAAGATAAAGCTCTACATTTAGACCCGGTTGGATTACGACAACGTGGAAAACCATTAAAGCGGTTGGTCGATAGCATCCAAGCCGACATGCGTGACGTTCGCTTAAAACCTGAAAATGTCAGCAACAGGCCGAAATGGGGGAGATGTAGCAAAATAGCTCGGAAAAAGAGAGAGCAACGGCATTAAACAAAATCGATATTCTGACGAAAATTTCATGAAAACAAAATCAAGAAAAAATAAAGCAAAATAAAATAACAAAAATAAAACAATCCTATTGCATATAATATAGGATTTTATTATTTATTTTATTTACCTTTTATCATCACTAATGTGATCGTGTTAAGATGGGAACAAATGTTCAGCAAGTTCGATTTTGGGCACCGTGGAGAGATATTGTGAAACTAAAGAATATTTCATGGTTATGCAATTGCACCTTTCGGTTGATTAATGTTCCCGCGGTGACTTCCTCTATTACGCCGCGTTGGAGCATTAACTGAATATACACCTGTTTAAATATTGCTCCGGCCACAAAATTCAAAACATCGGGTCCAAAATCATACCTAGACTCTGAACTGAGGTATCATTTATGAACACGAGCTACAACAACATGGTGTATATTCGTTTCTCAGGGTAAATTCGCTTCATTATATTCCCATATGCTTTAGACAAATCGTAGATTCCGTTGAAGAGTATCTGTCCGTTCAACCAGTCATTCCGTATCCCTACGTCAAGAAAACTATCTGATCATCACCTAGTATTTAGCATAAATTAATTCAATAGATCCGTATATTATCATACTACTATGTACTACAAGTTACTTAAGGAAAAGAAACGCAAAATCAAAATTATATCTAGTTTATTAGCATGCTAATGTATTATAAAATTGAATAATATGCATCAATCGGCAATAAAGAAAGGAAAATCGTGTGAAATTACAAAGATCATTCTCAAATGCTTGACTTCCGAGATAAACATATTTGAAAAATCTCTAAATTATCATCATATTTGCTTACATTTTCGTTAAGTTTCAAAAATATATCTTCCATGTTTAAATTGATACAAGGGGAAGAATAGGGACCACAACTTTATTAATCCAAGGAGGAGTGGAATATCTTCCTTTTAATATTGTTTGGGATTTTCTTTGGGGCATCATTTAGGTTTCATCTTTCATTTTGGTCTGTTTGACCAAATTTACTTGGATACATGTTTGGATTCTTGTTTGGATTTTCACTTGTGACTCATCACGTTACGAGATAAGCATTACCATGTTTAAATCTGGGTTCAAAACACCCATGCAGTTATTAACATTCCTATCATAACCAAAAATGAATAAATTAAAACTGTACATCACCGTATGTACAAAATAAACCAAATATTCTTACTAAAGAGTGCCATAGATATGATAGTACGTTAGTCTAACCTGCGAAAATCGTGCCATGCATTCCTAATCATATGCCAATATATTTACATATACTCAAATATCTCTTCGCTGTGCCAAGATTTTGTCAAAGAAAACCATTCTTCATACTAGTGTTGACGCGCTTACCTTCAAATGTAAATATGCGAGACTCCATTCTGTTCTTGTATATTCACATTACGTAATGTATAACAAACACGTAACCTATCAACATCTTCCGCTGAAAGTTACTACGAGACACATTATGCTTGGCTCAAGACATACATTCAACTTAACATGGACTAAATCCTTCACTTGCAGTGCTAATTCTAACATAAATATCATATGTAACACAGGAATTCGCAATTCAATCATCTATCCCTTTCTCAAGCAACGAACAGAAACATATCTCCTCACTCTAATTACATCTTGCCACATTATTATTCCATTTCCTTCATATATATATACCTCCATATTAAAAAAATTTGTTCATTCAACTCCACTTAAATAACCTCTGTGTTACGGTAGCAATATTTAATAACCTGATTATTCTCTCATACACTGCAACTTCGTAATATTTCAAACATTTCCTTACAATACAATTATCGTACTGGCCATGATTGCAACACATATTGACCTGAAGTTTTAGGTTACGTCTCGTATCTCGCCTGCATTTTCTACAACCACAACTGGTTAAACGTTTCACGGTCTACACGTATGGATTGGCACTAAACATGCACGAATACTCAATCAGATCTAGTTTCCATTAACCTTAAAACTATCGCATTATCACCATAGTTATACAGCATAAATTGGCACATTTCATTGGCTAATAATTTGCATTTATATTCTAATATCCTTTCATTGGCACTACATCTCTTACTTCTAGCACTCCTGCACACATATAAATATTTTTCATCAATTGATTTCAAATTCATTACGATGCAACTCATAATACTTATCTCGTAACGGGATTTTGCTGCTGGATCTCTCCTGGTCTAGGACATCTTGGAGTAGGCAGCCCCTGCAGTCCAAAGATTACGTCATCTGCGGCTCCGGCTGGGAATCTTGGCTTGAGCTATTTCATCTTGAGCGACCATTTCCATCTGTTTAAGCTGACTCCATCTTGTCACCAGTTCTCATGAAATCATAAAAGAACAAATACATAGCAGAATTCATATTATACTGGTGAATAGTAGGTTACTCAATACGTAATAGTTGTCTTCAGAATCTCGAATTGGTCGAAAATATTCTTTTTTTAATTTAGAGATTTCTCTAATTCGGTCTACTTTTTGCTATTTATTTCGCTTAAACAGATATTGTCTCCCTCCTGGAAACAATAAATTATGCCTTCCTTAGCAAGGATTTGCCGCTATAATACTAATTTCGGCAATGTATGACTCGGCTGTAGTTTCCTTTCGCTTCTGAGTTTAGGTGTTACAGTAACAAATATTTTCTGCCGATATTTTTGCAGATGTAATCTTCACTGCTGTTTGTATATTAATACTTTAGTATTTAACGTTGCGTTGACCCTTTTATATCCTTCCGTAAGTCGTGCTGCTCCTCTTCAACTCGTAACTTTTTCTTCTCAAGGTAGTCAAGAATCGGTTTCATTCAAATATTTTTTAGTCCATCATTATTTAATCTTGAGATTCTTTTTCCTTGCGGCCGGACGATATCGATTTACTAGATCTCTACTCTGTGTACTTGCACATTACCTGAAGCTATTGTGCGCCATATTTGTCCATTGTTTCCATGACATTTACGGCCGCTAATGTAACGTAATGGTACACAATAGAAGATAACAGTTTAACGAAAATTTACATGTGACAGGTAGAATGCGCGGACCATTTGAAGTCCGTATTATTTCCTCTGCCCAATTAACGCTAACTCATTTCAAGTTCTTGCAGTGCCTCTTTTGAACACACTCAGCTAATATGATTTTATTGCCTTCGAATTCAATTTATGCTCACAAGAGCAAAAGTGTGAACGAGGGACTGTATGGCTTCACCTTTCTATTAAATAGACGTCTGGAGATGTGAGAAAATATTTCACGGTGTGGGCCGGAAACAAGAAAGTTCAAAGGAAGCCATGCAAAATAACGATTGGAATAATGTGCTGCTAACCAAAGAGCTGCCTTCAAAGGTTCGTGCGTTATTTTCACAGCGAGTTTCAAGCTTTCATGATATGTCGTAACACAGACGAAGTCGGTGTCAGTTATCATCAAATGCATATAACGATATACTGTGAACTACTTACTACGAACAGGCATACAAAGATAATTGAAAGTATTCAAGTACTATAGGCCTTTTGAAACGTGGACTTATCAGTGTTTTTCCCCAGTGTGGTAGCGGCCCATTAATACACATTTCACACTTCTTCTTGACGCTGGCGACTGGTACACCATGAAGACACGATGTGTCTATCTACATATTTTCCTACCCTATCTGAAGGTTGAGGCGATTCACCGTGAGACCGAGAAATGACCCGGATTAGGAGGTCCGACAGAATAAGGTGTAGGGATTAGGGAAGAATTTTAATTTTGTGGTAGGAGGAAATGATCGATAGGTGATGGAAGCGGTAAAGCGAGGAGATGAGAAAGGCGGTGGGCTGGAGGGGTTTTCCCGTTTTGGCTAACCTACTTTTCTTTCTTCATCAAATTTTTATTTCATGTTATTTCATTTTCCCCTTGGCGAATGGGACACCGTTGCTCTTTGGCAGTAGTATTTGTGGGTTTATATCCGAGATAGTATTTTATTGAAAGTGTGCTATGTTAGTCCGACTCCTTGCCTGAATGGTCAGCGTTGAGGCCTTCGGTTCAGAGAGTCCCGGGTTTGATTCCCGGTGATTTTAATCGCGTCTGTTTAATTCTTCTGGATCGGGGCTGGGTGTTTGTGCTTGTCCCAACAATCTTATTTTCATATTCAGACAACACACTATCAACCACCATAGAAACATTCTGTGTGATTACGTACATCGACATAGGGCCAAATCCACATACGTGACGCAGTTCACACAGACATATCGACAGGTGTGGGAAAAGCGGTAGAAAAGAAGTAGTGTGCTATGTCATATGTGCTCTAAATTTTGTTGCTCTGGCGTAGGGGCCGAGCCTCGCACTACACCCTCCCAGGTTTCACCCTGTTACTTGAAAAAAAAAGAAAATCCACAGCCTGTTTCCAGTCATTCGACCGGGTCAGGAATAGAATTAATGAAGCGCTCACCTAGTGGCGAGGGTAGGAATTGTGTCGACTGCCGAAGCCTGTCGCACTCCTCTGGGGAAATGATTAATGAGTGACAGATGAAATGAAATTATATTGGAGAGTGTTTGTTTCTGTAATGAAATATGACAGGGGAAAATCGGAGTACTCGGAGAAAAAAACCTGTCCCCCCTCCGCTTTGTCCAGCACAATTCTCACATGGAGTGACCGGGATTTGAACCATGGAATCTCAGCAGTAAGAAGCCGGCGCGCTTCCGCCTGAGCCACCCTGTTATTTGTTTTCCAAAATTTTATATACATTCCATTGCTTACAATGTGTTTGTGTTTATGTTGAAGTTGAAAAGGAAGGCGAATAACCTACTACAACTAGAAGTATTTTCCTTGGTTGAATAATGACATCGACATTGGGGGGAAAAACCTCCAATGTGAAATATTTTAGTTTAGAACTTTGGTTGGTAAGGTTCTGTCATATAAGGTGCAATATTGTGTGCGTGTTGTCAAGGCATTCTCGCTCTTCATACTGTATGTGCTGCGGGTCAGTATATCTCCGAAAATATTATCACAAAGGAGGTGTTGTCCCGATGACGACGACATGCATTATTCATTTTTCAGATTTCCTTATATTATATCTCGCTTTTAGTTATTTATCTTGATGTGAGCATATTTCACAATTATTTATCTATTATGGTTACGTTTCACAGATGTGATTTACTGTTTCATTGTCTTGATGGGGATAGAACAATTATATTGTTTAATCTTAATATTAAAACACAAATTTGGAGATTAATGATGTGCATAAAGTAAACTAAAACATGTTACGCGATTAAAGGTAATGCGAGCATAATATCAAAGGAAAATGTATGAAATTAATTGATGGTGGTGTTATCTTCGTAACTTTATTTTGCACTCCAAGTCTCCTTTGAAATAGAACGCAGTAGCAGTGCACATAGAGAGACACGTACCTCCGCCTGGTTTTCATATCAAAAATTAAGTTTCTGGCTGGTAACGAAGATTAACTTCGGTAATTGAGAATATAATGTCAATAAAACTGAAAATATTCAGGTTAAGAGCGTTTCATCCCAATGTCGCAGCTGGCTCATCACTAAAGTTACAACACCTTTCCAAGACGCTGGCGGCTAATGCGCTCTTGAGCCACTATCTATCTATCTATCTATCTATCTATCTATCTATCTATCTATCTATCTATCTATCTATCTATCTATCTATCTATCTATCTATCTATCTATCTATCTAGTTGGTAACGCCGACTCACTGGCCAACATATCAGCTGGATTTAGAAGTATGATGAAATATAGTGTTGGGTACGGTAAGAAAGTTTGGTTGAGGAATGCTTTGGTACTACCGATAATGCAATGAAAGAAGGAAGGTGGAGTGGTGAAAGTTTGATGAAGGTCTAAAGGGACATGTCCATTAGACTAATGTACTCTTTCCACTTCTGTCACTACAGGCCTCCATTGAGGCACAGTACAGTGACATTTCACTCGGGGAAATCAGTAGCACATGTGGGTCCAAGTTATCGAACTCCTGTGAACAAAATTCTGGCACATCGGCACCCTAAAAACCATAAATTTTGACCATTATGCCTCACTGCGTTCAGTCTCGAACCTATGTGAATTAACTTACCGCCTCCACAACCCATTATTTACAACTAAATCTGTGGGTTCGTTAGTTCTACATATATTATTATTATTATTATTATTATTATTATTATTATTATTATTATTATTATTATTATTATTATTATTATTATTACAAATTTTTATTTACGTCACAACTACACATATAGGTCTTATGACAACTATGGGATAGGAAATGGCTAGGAGCGGGAAGGAAGAGACCGTGGCCTAGATTAAGGTACACTAGCCTGGTGTGAAAATAGGAAAGCACGGAAAACCTCCTTGGGTGGGGGGGTGCGACAGTGCCGTTCGAACCCACTGTCTCCCGATTGCAAGCTGACCCACAAAGTGAAACCACTCGTTCGGTAATTAAAAACTCAACCCGACCTTCATCTGCTTATTTTTAATCCGTAGTCCATTATCTTCCTACGTAAATTATCCCCCTGTTTTTGCCTTACATGACCCCCCTACCGAGGCCGGTACAACTTCATTCATTGAGTTTATTCTTAACATAGCCTATATCCCCACACTATAAGTGCATTTCTGTTATTATTCTCACATGTTTAGTATTGTTATTGGTATTATGTGTGTGTGTGTGTGTGTGTGTGTGTGTGTGTGTGTGTGTGTGTGTGTGTGTGAAGACGAGGGGTATGTTTCCTGCACTACACGCCAGGAGGCACTCGCCCGGATGGGACACAGCGAAACAAAAGAACTGCGGGAAGCAAAGCCATTTGGCGAGTGGAAGGAGTAGAAAGTTTCACTCACTATGTCCAATACAACCGCTCCTATGGCCATCTCTTCCTAACTTCACCGGAAGCTGTCACCAACCAAACTTTCTTCTATGTTTGCAACTTTAACAAATTCCAGATAAAGCACAAGAAAGAGAGAGAGGGAAAAAAAAGAACTCAGATGATGATGAAAAAAAAATATCGGAATTTGGCATATGGATCAGCTGAAACTCGGCAGAAGTTTAAAATATATTATGTTTAAGTGCTTTTAGGACTTGTCTGTTCCCTCCCTGCACGCTCGTTTAGTGGTGCAAGCAGTAAACTTGATCCTCTCCCTTCGTGGAATGTAACAGTAAGAAATAATAGAAAACTTTCTTCTTTATTCGTATCGTAAAGTAGGCAATACTGATTGCTTAAATGGTGCAAGCAAATCCGTACCAGCCCGAAAAAGTTCATTAGGGAGTTGTGATAATGAATTTTACTTTTCAGTGGTTGTAGGTGGGGTGGTAAATAACAAATTAAAGGAATAATATGCTACTAGGACGAAGACAATTAGTAAAGTAAAAAAAAATAATTGAAGTGCTATATTGACGTTTGGCTCGACGTTCATTTTGCAAAATTTCTTAACTGAGGGTACTCTTCACACTCTTCACATAATACTAGAATCTCTAGCTTAAAACATATTTGCTGTTTCTACATTTTAAAATAATACTATTTCATTTTTTTAATTTGCAACATTCGTGTCAGTGTCCATTCAGCATGCTGAATGTGGTATTATATTTTTGCACTCTTACTTGTATAGGCAGCCTCCGTAAGGTAAATCCGCACTTGGTCCACCTAGAAAGACGTACCGTAGGTTGAATTAACCGTCATAAACTATAGAAATTCAGAAGTGAAATTTTCATCTTTATGGAGGCACTTGACTCTGAGTTTCACTCAGCCTACATCAGAACAAATTAACAGATTATAATTCCTGAGGGTAAATGTAACCATATATGGAGTTAGTCGTTCTGTCTTTCTTGGAAAGAATATTGAATTCGTTCGAACCTGGGATTTTCCTCTTCCTGAAAAAAATATACAAATGCGGCAAATAGCACGGTTATTATTGAAAGAATCCAATTGGATATACATAGTGTAACGATGTGGTGCATGCTCCATGGATACGTCAGGGCACTGGGGATTCAATGCAATGGCGAGTTGATGCATGCATCAATGCCAAGGCATTTTGAACATTTCATTTAAGGAAGAGATTCGTGTGGTATGCTGGTACGTTATGTTTCTCTGTGTTTCCTCCAGAGGAAGCTCATCATTTCCTGGGTTGCTCGACTGAGAAACCACGAATTACTCAGAAGGGCAAGGGCAAGTCGTGAACTCATTCGAAATGTACAGCGTCGGAAGATTTCTTACCTAATATTACAGCGGATTATACAAGAAAAAATACAGGACTAAGGAGGTGTCCGGAGGAAGTAAACATCATGGCTTTGAAACATCAAAGAATGGACTGGAATTCACAGTGTTGGAAGACTTTTCCACCCAGCAAGTGATCACATAATATTCGCCAAAGTGATCGCCGACGTCGGGGGTCCTGATATAGCAGTTTGAATAATAATGATAAGAAGAAGAAGAAGAAAAGAAGAGGAATAAAGTATATAGAGTTGTAAAAATTTAGTTCTATCTCGGAAATGAAGCGTTTCCTGACCCATGCCCATATAGCAATATGACAATGCACTTCCTATACATTATTTCCCTTAAGACTGGTCCCGCCTTTCAGCCTCATATTGATATGTAGTCCATCAGAACAAATTTTGTTGAGTTAATTTTCCTATGCGCGTGTTTAAAGGAAATGAACCTCACTGTACCGTACTGTAGGAATGTGTGCTTGCATGGTATATTTACCCGCACCTAGACTATGAAGTATTAAAGGTTCATTTCAATTAACACAATTGCATAGGAAAATTAACTCAAACAAAAATTGTTCTGATGAACTGAATATCAGTATATGGCTAGGAGATGTGACCAATCTTAAGGGAAATAATGAATAGGAAGGGCGTTGTCATATTCGCGGCTTCGGCATAGGAAAGCCGATATTTTCTTCTTCTACGTGTGATGAACGTGTTATGCAAATCAGACCGTACCTTATTTTTACAGCCTATAGTTCCACACTTCACTCATATTATCCAGTGGTAGATTATGAAACGCGTCGGATTCTGTTATTTCAAATTAACAACTGATTCGAAATTTTAAAATAGTAATCGGAAATCAAAATCAGGTTTCATGCTAATTTTGCTATCATTTTTACAATCAGTTGATTCCTTGCTTGTGATTTGATAGTCTAAATAGGTCAAAGGATTTGTTTATTGAACGTTTCTGTCATTGATTACAATCAGAGCTAAATTATTTTATGCAGGGGAGTATGTTTTTTTATAACCGTCTATTTCGTAAATAAATAATGTTACAAATTAGTTCAAGAATGGTTCGAAAATATATCCCTCAAGGTACAATTCAGGAAGATGTATTGCCCTGGTATATGAATTCTAATGAAATGTATAATTCAGACATACTGGCCCCAGAATACCTTAAAAAATTCAGAGGAAGGTCTATTTAGTTATAGGATCAGTAGAGCTATAAGCAAGCCCAATTTTTTGCTATAAATGCTACCTGCTACTTTGGAACTTACGAGTTGAGACATATGCTCCATGCGAACACTTTAAAATCTGTTACTTCTAGCAAAGTTTACTATTTAAACAGAATTAGAGTGCTTTTAACATAGTATCGAAAACGTATTGAGCTCCTCTTTAGTAGTATGGTTCGATATCAATGTTTTCTGAGAATCGAGGGTACCGGTATCGAAATTCCATCTCTAGCTTTTACAAAACTTGATCATCTCAACAACAACAACAACAATCGAAACATTGGTAACAAGTGAAGAAGTGGCAGTGGACATGCCTGTGCCCGTTTATTCGATTTCGAAGTCATTGTCCTCGTAGTCATCGTCATCAACATTATCACAATACTCAAATGATAGCCAGCATACTCTAATATCTTTCCTGGACGGTAAGTCCTAATTTCATGATAATCGATCGAAGGTATTTAAAAAGAAAATAGCGTACATGATATGCAAAGATAAGTATCCATTTAGCATTGTAGAAAACAAAAAAATACTTAAGTAGTAGATTCAGCACCTTAAAACTAGGCATACTGTGTCTACACAAAAGCAGGTGTAAAATGACATCCTCCCAGAACTGTATCAAGAAGTACAAACAAGAGTGAAAGAAAACTCAAATACAGTTAGCTTTGTGACATCAACGGCAACCAAGGAGTACCTAATATAACTATCACCATTCTGTGTATAGACCAGGGCTACAACCTCCAGTTTGTAGTTTAGTGTGCTGTATGCGAATTAAGATGTGTACATGTGCACTAAAATGAACCCCACCAATTATTAAGTCTACGAGAAAATCTTTGTGACAATACTTGCAACCAGAGTATACTGCATAGTAGATTATATTTTCAAAATGTATTTTTGGTGTGAACTTCCAACAGTTAGAAAGGCATAACTTCTACAATACTATGCCTAACTCAGTGAAATCCGACGACATAAAATATCCTAGTAGGTGTAAGAGCTCAATAAGCATTGCAAACGTAGAGTGGCAGAATTCTAGGTTACAGATGATATTTCATGATTTCCTCACGTAGTCCTAAACGTTTGACTGGCACAAGTATTTTATTTCAGTTTAGGATTAATATGAAAACCATATAACCTTAGGAATGAATAGAAGAGTTTCGTAAGCTGGGCTTTGCGCCTTAGATGACAAATGCTCTGGCATTGTGAAACCGAGTCGGCCGGTTCGATTCCAGCTTTGTTCATCGGTATTGTTTGAGAGTATTCAAAGATGTCAGCCTGTTATTAGTAGGTTTACTGGTACGAAAAGGAACTCTTGCAGTACAAAATAACAGCGCCTACCGAGGTAGTTACCCTACATGTGGTTACAGTGTTGCCAGATTGCCACTTTTCAACGTTCTTTTTCTGCCGGATATTCTCGCAGGACGAACTTTTGTGAGATACATTTTTTTATTGCTGGCATGTGAGGAGTCGCGCTGCGACGCCTGAGTGCGCGAATTTCGCTTCACCCTGTATAATAACGTCCTATTCAAAAGTAGTTTGTAAGCGAGTGTTCACGTAAATTATACACATCTGTTCATTTGTACATATCATTGTTCCAATTCATTCTGTGTTTCTAGCATTGTAAAATTTCTCAAATTGCAGATGTAACTCTTGTCCTATGTTTCACCAGCTCAAAAAAAAAAAAGTCCAGTTCACACCCACATCTGTAATAGTGTACTCAAATTCACATGCCACTAGTAATATGTCCTATTATATATATATACTAGCTGATGTACCCGTGCTTCGCTACGGGATTCTCAGAAAGACTGACTTGGTGGTTTTCCTAACTGAATTCAACATAGGTCATTACAAAAACGTCAGTAGGAATGTAGCGATTGAAAGCAATGTTATCATATAAAATACTCGATCAAATGAAAAACCGCACACTTTTTCACTTTCAACGAACAGTACTACGGTGCCGATCTAAGAGTCCAAAGTCCCAGAGATGGATTAAAGAGGTCGCAGACTGCCGTGAACACTCCTCTGTCATTATTCCGTTAAATATGCACACTACTCATTCCAATCAGTGTTTCAGTGTAGGGATTGAATAGCTCGAATACTATGATGAACCAGTGTGTTACGTACCATATATATCAGGAAATGTATGAACCAGAGGAATGGCATGCTAAAGAAGAAAGCTATCTTACTCCCCAGCTACTTCCCGCCAATATACAGGCAGGCTGTTACAGTCGGTACGACCAGGCGAGTTGCCCGTGTGGTTAGGGGCGCGCAGCTGTGAGTTTGCATCCGGGAGATAGTGGATTCGAACCGCACTGCTGGCAACCCTGAAAATGGTATTCCGTGGTTTCCCATTTTCACACCAGTCACACCAGGCTGTACCTTAAAGCCAAGGCCGCTTCCTTCACACCACTATTCACTTCCTATCCCTTCGTCGCCATAAGACCTACCTGTGTCGGTGCGACGTCAAACAAATTAAAAGAACCTCGGTACGCTGCAGTAATCCTATCTATCGGGAATGAAAGGAAACAGAAGACAAAAAGCACATCACAACAAACAATGGTCAATGTAATATTATTGTTGATAAAGTTTATGAGCTTTCTATATTGCAGGCCTTCACATTAGTTTTCTTTCGACTCTGTGATATTAGGGTGTCCTACAAAATTATTTATATCGTAGACTGTAGTTCCTTATTCTCAGAATTTACATACCAATTTTCACTAAATTCTGTTTACCCATTTTCTCGTGACTCGGCGCTGATATGGACTTAGTAACAAAAATCCAAATTCATGAATATCTCTGATTATACGCGGTACGGTAACAATGTATAAGACATAAGTGATCGGAAATTTAATAACTTCTTACATAACTACTACTAACGACATAACTAAAGTTATGTTAGCTATGTAGTATTTATCGATACGACCACTAATAACATAAATAACTTATTTGAGAATTACATTTCAGGCCTTCCCCTAAACTACCATTTCACTCAACGTGAATAAAATAATTTATAGCCTCGATTGCAGTGGTTCATCACCCGACGTTACATACCGATTTTCATTAAATTCTCTTCAGCCGTTTTCTATTGATGCGTGTACATACAGACAGACAGACAGACAGACAGACAGACAGACAGACAGACAGACAGACAGACAGACAGACAGACAGACAGACAGACAGACAGACAGACAGACAGACAGACAGACAGACAGACAGACAGACAGACATTACGGAAAAGTAAAAATGCATTTCCTTGTTACTGTGGACATGGCAGATACAGAAATATAATTCATTTCAAATTCTGAGCAATGCACAGGCAAAACACTTATTTTATATATAGATTACACTTCAGGCCTTCCCCTAAACTACCATTTCACTCAGTGCGAATAACATTATTGATAGCCTAGATTATGAGCGACCTATTCCCCGACTTTGCATGTCAATTTTCGTGAAGATACGACCACTAATAAAATAAATATTTGACAATTAAATTTTAGGCCTTCCCCTAAACTACCATATTTCTCAGCGTATATTTCCCATCTTTGTCTAGCGATTTTCATTAAGACACGACCACTAATAACATAAATATTTGAGAATTAAATTTCAGGCCTTCCCCTAAACTACCATTTCGCTCAGCGTGATTAAAATAATTTATAGCCTAGATTGTAGCGGTTCAGCACCCGACTTTACATTCCGATTTTCATTAAATTCTCTTGAGCCGTTTTCTCGTTATGCGTGTACATACATACATACATACATACATACATACATACATACATACATACAGACAGACAGACAGAAATTACGGAAAAGTAAAAAATGCATTTTCTTGTTACTGTGGACATGACCGATACAGAAATACCATTCTTTTCAAATTCTGAGCAATGTACAGACAAAACTCTTATTTTATATATATAGATATTAAAAAGAAAGAAAATATGATGACCCCACTACCACCAATAGTCAGCAAATAAATAAATAAAATATACCCTCATATGATGCCCCCTTACCCACGAAACCGATTAAAACTACCTCTAAAATATCACCATATCCTTCCATTCACCTCACTTATATTTCTCTCCTCCTTTAACATGCCCACTCACCCGACCTGAGAGAGGGTGTTGCCTTCTGGGTGGCCCACCTCACCCCTTCAGGGGAAAATTACAATTTCATGGATGTTTTAGGGCTTAAAAGACAAGAGAGCGAGTATAGATTATTTTGTTGTTTTCCACTTAGTAGCCTCTTACGACATGCAGGGGTTACAGATAATGAGTGCATCCTTTTACTCCACTCACAGGTGAGATAAAGAGTTCCGATAAATCGAAATAAATAAATAATTTTATCTTCGTTCCGTAATGTTCAGAATTTAAATTATAGTTTTCTCGTTAAAATTATCCGCAATTGCTATGTTTATCTCTTTGTCCAACATCAATATCATCCAAAAACATATCTTTCCATCCAACAAAATGGCGTTGTACACGGGTTGCCTGGTTACGATGCCGCTTTCTTGTCAACGCAAAATTGCCTACACTAATTCGGGATAGACTCGCAGCCCAAAACATATCCATATTAAAACTAGCCATCAGACAGTTTCGGAGAATCGCTGTGGTCATTATGAGTCTCTTCGCCGTTTGCGAGTTAACGCTCATGTTGGAACGGCAAAGCTTTCTAACAGATCACAGAGAAGTTCAAAGTGTCTCATACTTATTCAAAATATAAAGTGAAACTCTTGACAGTCTCTTATTTTGTTCTAACTTGATGAAAAAGTGGAAAGAAGGAGAGGTATTCAATATCATCTCTGGATGCAAAAATAAAATGTATTCATGAAGGCGTTCTGAAGAGGATCTAACTTCAGCCCTCTGACGTAAGTGGGGTGGAGAAGGCAGCCATGCATGTGGGAGGCGTCAAACAGCAGGCCTGCAGTGTAGTCATGCGAACACATTCCTCAGCTGATTCGTGGTTTTCCTTTATAATTTACCATGGAGCTCCAGCCCTACACAGTAGAGAGGAAATTCCTCTCAATCTTGCGAATAGAGAAAATGACAGAGAGCCCTGCAAGCAGTGTGTACATCGGAAACGAGGGAAGAGAGCGATCACTCTTTTTAAGCGTCCCAAATGAGAAGGGAAAGCTTCAGACTGACCTGAGCCAATCTGCCGCGATGGAGAACCAGAAAGTTATTTAGTAATTTTAATGGAGAAGCAAAAAAAAAAAAAAAAAAAATATATATATATATATTTTTTTATTTTTATTTTTTAAACTGTAATATTTTAAAAATATATTTATCACTCAGCACCCCAGAGAGCTCACTTGCTTGCCTGTTTACTTGATCGCTTACTCGCTTACTTGCTCTCTTGACTACTTGCTTGCTTCCTTGCTTAGTTGCTTTCTTGCTTACTTGATTGCCTAATTGACTGCTTAGTTAATTGCTTACTTACTTACTTACTCGCTTGCTTGTTTACTTGCTTACTTACTCGCTTGCCCGCTTACTTGCTTACTTGCTTGCCAGCTCGCTTGCTTGCTTACTTGCTTGCCTGCTCACTTACTCGCTTACTTGATTGTTTGTTTCTTGCTTAATTGCTTGCTCGCTTGTCTTCTCGCTTGCTTGCCTGCTTACTTGCCTTCTTGCTTGCTTCCTCGCTTGCTGGCTTGCCTACTTCCTCGCTTAGTTGCTTACTTGCTCGCTTGCTCGCTTGCATGCTTACTTGCTCGCTCGCTTGCCTGCTTACTTGCTTGCTTGATTACTTGCTTGCTTCTTTTTTATTATTTAATCATGAGAGAAGCTTCGAGACCATTTCTCGAGACAGACCTTACAGTGCTTTAGTATGCTCCCTTTCTGAGGTTATACGGCATAAGTTTCTTTCCGCGATACACATCAATTGTCTATTCCTCAGTTTGTTCCGAGCAACTTCACGGTTCAGTTAAATCATAAACTAAGTGAAATTCAATCAAGGCTCAGCAAAGCTAATGTAGTAGGCTAAGTTCGCAATTACGATCAAGAATATTCTGTAAGAAACAAGTGAGTTTTCGGACGAAACTATCTGTTTCAGACCGACTTTTGCTGTACGGGAGTAGAAACTGGATCCCGTCACACGTTTTTTATCACTAATTTCATGACGCAGATATCCAGGTGACACCTGGCCATAAAAATACATGTCAAAAACCGGATCATACTACGCAATTTCAGTTTAATCATGTCCCCGTATCGCAGTCATCTTTCTAGTGATATTGTGAGAGTCTCTTGTAATATTTTCAGCATGCATAATAAAGCTGTAGTCTCTTGCTTCGGCCCTGGCGGAAAATACGAACACAAGAAATGGAGGTCTTGCTGGCATTGTTCTTGAAACGCCATTGTACATTCAATAATAATAATAATCATAATAATAATAATAATAATAATAATAAAATAATAATAATAGTGCCAGACCCTCCGACTTGGATGGGCGTCTGCTATGTGGGCGAAACTGAGTGTTATTGTTGTTGCAGGGATGTTAGGATCAGCACTAAATCCAAGTCCCCGGACCAAGAAAATTAAGCAATTATGTTTAAAATTGCCGAATCATCCGGGAATTGAACCCACTCTGAACTATTCCCTTAAGGAGCCGGAACTGTAAGCGATGCAATTATTTCCACAATCAGACATGTAGTACTAGCTGAAATAGTATTGAAGCGAGCACGTTTTCAAATGTGGTGCCGACAGGGGTTGTTACCCGGGGGTCCAGAAGACAACTCATAGCTGGTGTTGATGTCTACGGGAAGAGTGAACATACACTCTACCTCTGACACATCTTCCAACCATGTCTTCAATCTTACAGAACTTTGGCGCCACATTCGACTGTGGAAACAATTTCATCGCTGAATGCGGCAGCTTACAAACAACTAGGCTATGTATGATACAGAAACGGATATAGTTCCATTTTGAAAGAATGACTCGGTGTCATTGTTTTGGTACTTGTTCGCACGGGACATACACTGCAAGGACATTCATGTGCTCTTTGCTATTATTTACTCAGGTGAACACCATCCATCTCTATCTTCAACTACATAGTTAGATAATAAATGAGGTAAAAAGCTCAGGTTGGCCAATCTGTTTGTTTATTTAATTAATTAATTAATTAATTAATTAATGATTTCATTCACAAAACACAAGATACAGCTACATTGAGCACATTTCGCTTGTTCTGTCAACAGACTAATTAACAAATGTAAATTTTCATAATAAGATATAACAAATGAGCAACAAGATCAGCGTAGACAGATTTCTGAGCTTGCGGTCTCTGTTCCTTACAGTTGCAGCAAAGATGGACAATGCTCTGCCCAATTAGTTAATATTGGAGGGGGAGGCTGTTGCCCAAATCGGAGAGCAGTATTTCAAGAGAGGTTGAATGGTCGTGAGTATTAAGTAGGGAAGAGCAGTAGGATGAGAAATTTCTGTGGAACGGTAGAGAATGCCTAGTAATTTCATCGCCTTGGTTGTATATGCAGCAGGTATTAATGGCAATAAATGTGTCACCGCTGCACGTCAGGTGACAGGTAGCTGACCTGAGTTTCCTTCACGGGATCTTAAATGGGCATTACCGCTCGGAACATCTTATCTCACTCTTCTCTCTCCGTGTTCCTTCCCACTCCACCAGAATCAACGATTTTTCCTAATCCGCCTCACAACTCTCTTTAACACTGTTAATAGGAGACAAGAGCTTGATATAACATCAAATAAAAGTGCATTCGAGAGGGGTATAAATAGTCTTTTAAGAATAAATTAATATGAAGTGGATATATCGCCATCTTGACCCAAGACGACTCGGCTATGGACATGGACATTCTCATGGTTTTCGATTTGGACAGTTGTTACTGGTAGGCTAAAGCCTCCGTGGCTCAGGCGGCAGCGTGTCGGTCTCTCACCGCTGGGTTCCGTGGTTAAAATCCCGGTCACTCCATGTGAGATTTGTGCTGGACAAAGCAGAGGCGGGATGGGTTTTTCTTCGGGTACTCCGGTTTTCCCTGTCATCTTTCATTCCAGCAAAACTCTCCATTATCATTTCATCTATCAGTCACTAATCATTGCCCCAGAGGAGTACAACAGGTCTCGGCAGCCGGCACAATTCCTATCCTCGCCGTAAGATGGGGGCTTCATTCATTCCATCCTTGACCCGGTCATTGCCTGGAAAACGGGTTGTAGGTTTCATTTTTCATTATTAGTAGGCTATGTACCTGATCTTGTTGTCTTTTGTTATGTTATATTTCATCATGTAAGTTTACATTCGTTAATTAGTCTGTTGTCAGTACAAATGAAATTTGCTTAGTGTAACTGTATCTTGTGCCTCATAAATAAATAAATGTTTGTACGTAGTTCTTGAATTGTAATATCATTCTGAATATTGCACGTAAGTCTCGCTGTTGCCTAACTATAGTGATGGGCTTGTCAAGTAGGTAATATGATGTCGGTAGAGGATATTTACGTAGGGTTATGATAATGTGCCTGCATTTTTGTGGATTGTGGATGTGTCCAAGTACGGCACCAGTTCGAGAGGACGTTAATTGAGGACTGTAGAACATGTACATCTGCTGGATTCCTGATCTCCCGAAATATCGTGCAGTCGTCAGCAAAGAGTAGGGCATTTGCTGTTTCGTTGAGTTTGGACGGCATATCGTCCATAAACAATGAAAACAGTAACAATCCAAGAGCAGTGCCTTGTGGGACACCGGAGGTAAGCATGAGGAAAATATGCCTGATAATATCACTCTGCCAACGGTTTTGCAAGCCTCTCAGATATGAGTAGTTACCTGGAGAAAGATACATGAATTGTTTTTTTTTGTTAATGCACTGTTTTTGTGAACGGCGGATGAAATCACCGGTTACATAATACGTATCTCGTCTAGTATATTCAAATATTGATGTGCATTAGTCCCTGTTTTAGTGGTGTGTCAATGGGAACTTTGATATTATTTTTATATGAAACTTTTGTATGCTAAATTACAAATATTTTTCCTGTTTAATATTAGCTCATTCAGAAATGAAATGCGGTTTACAAAGCTATCATCATCATGTTGGTCTAATTACTGTCGTAAGCTGGTCAAAGTGACAAGCGTTATAGCATGCAGTCATCAATTTGATTCACATTCCAAATTAGTTAGCATACGATAGTTTAAAGAGCGTAAGTAATTAAATTAATGTACTGGCAGAGTATGGGACGCGCGTGCCATGCCAATTTCATAATTTAACCTGGAACATGCAGTGTGCATTGCAAACAATCCACTTTCTACTGCACTGATATACGGGTAAATAGTTTTGGGCTGTAGCATGAACCAGTAGCTTTGGTTGCACACAGTTTCTGCAAACTAGATCATGGAACACTTAGAAAGGGAGATTTACACAATGTTATATACAAATACGAGGCTACAACAGGCAATAAAGCCCTGCACGTACCTAACTTATATCACTAAAGTTTGAACGACAGCACTTTAGCGGACACCTAAGCAAAAAGCATTGTAGAATGTTTTAATGACTTTAGGAGAATTCATCACAATTTCTTCGTCATCATTACAATTTGTCTGAGTTAATTCGTAACAGAATCATATTCGCCACAAGTGTACATTGATCTATTGGTCACAAGTGTAATTTTCAACAAAGTTAATTAACAGTAATTTAGTCACTTCTGTTACGCGGATGAAGACCGCCTGCCATTTACTGTATACAAACCTTACAGCCATCTTGCATACCGCATCACCTGTCAAATTTCTCCTGATAACTGAACATAGGAAATAACGTTTCACATAATAGGAGGTGTATCTCCTGTTGGATATTTAATTTTCAGATTAAACAACCGATTAATCATTTTATTTCGGGCATGATATTTTGGGAATATGTTCTCAAAGCAAATCTTTCTACATGCTTAATTTTCTTTTAAAGATGTATTTATTGTTTTTTGACATAATATCACCTTAAAACAAACTCCTCCTCTTCTTCATCATAATCATCATTTTAATCAACATCATCATCACCATCATCATATTATCTTTTTCTTGCTATTGGCTTTACGTCGCACCGACACAGATATATCTTATGGCGACTATGGTTGGAATGAAGTGGCCGTGGCATTAATTAAGGTACAGCCCCAGCATTTGCCTGGTGTGAAAATGGGACACCACGGAAAACCATCTTTAGGGCTGTCGACAGTGGGATTCGAACCCACTATCTCCCGAATACTGGATACTGGCCGCACTTAAGCGACTGCAGCTATCGAGGTCGGTCATCATATTATCAACGGTATTCTATGGGTCATCATAAAATGTGACTGCCGGACTGAGCGGCTCAGACGGTTGAGGCGCTGGCGTTTTGACCGCAACTTGGCAGGTTCGATCCTGGCTGAGTCCGGTATTTGAAGGTACTCAAATACGTCAGCCTCGTGTCGATAGATTTACTGACACGTAAAATAATAATAACAATAATAATAAATAATATTAATAATAAATAACATTTATTTTACAAATGAATAACAACGAACATGTTTGGAAGCGCTTGGGAATTAACATGTTTATGTAGAGGGTTTTGACCCGTTTTCATTATTCACCTATAAGTAGGGGACCAGCCCCATATAAAACAGCAATATAATTCTCTCCTCCTACAAGAAGATTAACACCAACGTAAACTATTTGGCTTAGTACCAGATAATATTCGAATAATAACACTGGGCTGAAATCAAGTTCACAAATGACCTCGAATAAATTATACATCTAAAAGTCAATATGAAGTTGACAAGCCATTAAGTTACAATTCCAAGCGAAACACATCGCTTCTCATACTGAAGGCCCGGAACATTCTGGCACTTTACATTTCGTTAGTTTGAGCCAATTCTTTTGCTGCTACGATGAGTACAAAGCAAAACATAAATAACAAAGGCTTTAGTGCCCACCAATTGCTAGTGGTAACTTTAAAACAAGATATCGAATTTGAAAGAAAGTACACTTAGTTTCACAGTACGTTTTACAATAATAGCTTAAGCTTTCTTATATCAACACGCAAACCAAAGATGCCAGCCAGATACATGGCTTTACATTACCATTTCTTAGTCCCTCCCATCATCCTAGCAACTTTTGAAAACCTTAACGTCTTACCTCCCATGCCCCTCACGGTCTTTGGTTCGATGAAAGACAAGTGATCTGCTCAAAGTGCAGCAGCTGAGTGTCTCCACCGCCCAGCGTGGCGAACCTTCTCGGCGGGAGGGGAATGACCCAGGTTTACGTCAGCGCGCTCCCTCTATCGGAGAACCGGGAGGGGGTAAGCGCAAGCGAGCGGGGCATGAAAGAAAGAAAGAAAGAAAGAAAGAAAGAAAGAAAGAAAGAAAGAAAGAAAATGGGACGGGTGAGAAGGGCGCCCCAGGATGGAAATAATTCCTTACCCTGGAGCCATAAGTTAGGAACAGGGAGAGTACACGTTTATTATAACACAGCAACGGGCGTGATGCAAGGAAAGCAAGCATAATTAAATAGATGTCAAACGAGCTAAATAGCACAGCAACATACACCAAATTTAAAAAAGGGGGGGGGGGTTAAATTCACGGCTCTATTATTATTATTATTATTATTATTATTATTATTATTATTATTATTATTATTGTTGTTGTTGTTGTTGTTATAAGTTGACATTGCCCTAACACTTCAAAATGACAATAAAATAATAGAAACTTTTTACATCCAAGGGACTGCGTGGCCGAGGCGGTAAAGACGTGCTTGGTTCACCTGAAAGGACGTGGGTTCGCTTCCCCGCCAGGTAGTAGCAAAAATTAAGAAATGGGACTTGAACTTCCGGAGATACACTTGACCCTGAGGTTCACTCAGCCTACTCCAAAAATGAGTACCAGGTTAATTCTTGTGGTAAAGGCTGCCGAGCGTAGAACTAACCAGTCTACCCCAACAAGTGGCTTGGTTACGCACGGTGGAAGCCTTCACATTCCATACATCCCAGGACCTTCATTACCTGTACAGAGATGACTGGTTTCTTTTTCACATCCATGTCCACTTCAGTAAAGGAATTCGCACATAATGACAAATGACGTGAGTGAATAATAAGTAATTATTATGTTCAAAAGAATATCAACTGCTAGAGAACTGTCGAAGTACATCTTTATCTATGGATAGTGAAATTTTATGAGGACCGGGCGAGTTGGCCGTGCGCGTAGAGGCGCGCGGCTGTGAGCTTGCATCCGGGAGATCGTGGGTTCGAGCCCCACTGTCGGCAGCCCTGAAGATGGTTTTCCGTGGTTTCCCATTTTCACACCAGGCAAATGCTGGGGCTGTACCTTAATTAAGGCCACGGCCGCTTCCTTCCCACTCCTAGCCCTTCCCTGTCCTATCGTCGCCATAAGACCTATCTGTGTCGGTGCGACGTAAAGCAGCTAGCAAAAAAAAAAAAAAAAAAAAAAAATTTATGAGGATGGGAACAAGTCCACAGCGATCTAAGGCTTGACCTGTCTCAATCGTGTCATAGGCAAACGTGGAACACACACTGTACGGTGTATTTATCAGAGTGATAGAAATCATTGATAAATGTCACAGATATTTTAGGTCCCTGCTGCAGCTATCACATTTACTAGAAAATATCTCCTGAGTTATTCTCTACTTAAGACGTTCGGGTCAGAACAAACACTCAGTCTCTTAGCCAAAGGAATTGTCCATTTAAGGTTAGAATCTCTCGATTTTTAAATCAAATAAGTGCTTATGAATTATATTGCGTTTGACTTAGTCTTAAGAAGACATTTGCTTTGCAGTTGTAGATCAGCATTTAAAAATCTCTTTACCTTAAAACATTTTCTTTAATCTTTTCTTTGGTGCTTCAAACTGGCTTACGTTCCGTAGTTCAAAAAACAATTTCCTCCATTCTCTTCAGCGCACCACGGCAATGAACAATATTGTATCTATTAGACTACTGTCCTAGCAAATAATACATATGTGAAAATGTGGATTTGACACTTCCGTATCAGGCGGAAAAGTAAAATTAACTCGTGTCTTCCTATTCCTCGAAGTATAATAATAATAATAATAATAATAATAATAATAATAATAATAATAATAATAATAATAATAATAATAATAATAATAATAATAATGATAATAATAATAATAATAATAATTTTGTGTGGCTGTTGCTTGCCTGATGCAGCCCTTGTAAGGCAGACCTTCCGACGGGGGTTGCAATGTATAGAAAAGTGCATGTTATTGTGGTGGATGGTAGTGTTTTTGTGTTGTTAGTGAGTTGCAGGTACGTTCGGGTCAGAACAAACACTCTTTCAAAGAAATTAACTATTTAAGGTTAAAATCCTCGGTTCGTCCGAGAATAGAACTCGAGGCCCACTGAACCGAAGAGCACTACGTTGACCATTTATCCAAGGAGCCGGACATTCCTCGAGGATGCGGTTATTTTCAGGCATACCTTCTATAAATATGAGCTGTGTGTGCTTTTCGAACCATATACTCGTTCTGCCAAATTTAAATCTGTGGCAGTTCATAGAATTGAACCCGTAGTTGAACAATTTTCAGGTTATAACAGTCTTCTTAATCTAACGCTTTTTCCCACAGCTGTCGGGTCGCGGGTGGGAACTGTGTCGTATAAGTGGACTTGGAACTGTTTTACGGCCGGATGCCCTTCCTGACTACAAACTTATATGGAGGGTATGTAATCGCTATTGCGTGTTCTTGTGGTAGTTGGTAGTGTAGTGTGTTGCCTTTCAGTATGTAACACTATGTGAATAAAATTACCACAGAAGTACGCAATGTTGAATACATCCCTCCACATAGGGTTGGCGTCCGAAAGGACATCCAGCCGTGAAAGAGGGCAAAATCCAAAAGTACGACACAGTTCACACCTGCGCCCCTCCAGGGTGTGGGAAAATGGAGGAGAAAAGAATAATATAATGTAGGTATGAAGTTTTACTTTGATAGTTATTGAGCCGTCGCACTAACCAGAATTGTTTTCTGGTGGCTGCCGGCGGGAACGGCCAGGACTGAGAAGGAATTAGCCGGGGCGTTAGTTGGAGTACGTCTCCGGAATTTGCCAGGTGTGAAAATGGGAAATCACGAATCATACGGAGCAGTTAAAGAAGCTAACTTCTGAACTTTCAATAGTTCATAAATAAGGTAGTATATACAGTAGGTTTAAGTTTCTAATGTAACAATTGTTAATGTATTGAAGTATAGAGTCGTAACTTTAGAGAGAGCACAGAAAGTTATCGATAAACATGAAACCTCTCGTACTTTTCTCAGTTCAGATGAGTGATGTCTCCCAGTTGGGCGGAGAAGCAGCTAACAAGGAATTTGAAGACGGTCCCAGAAGCTATACTGTAAAAGGTGTGACGTTGATGAACGAGACGTCTTCCACACGATAAACTTGGGACAGCTAGACCGCAAGGTGATTCATTACAGTACGAGGCGTCAAGGGATGGCACCTTGATTGATTTCTGTGGAGTAATACAGGCTGCAGCATCATAAGACAACTTTGAAGAAAGGTTTCCTGATATTATGTCATCAGTAAATTATTCGGAAGAGTGAAGAAAATACAGAATATTTCTATAGGCTATTATACAAATTACCAGCTAAGTCCCATCTCTGGAGAATTGAATCAGGAATTTCTTGTAATGATATTCTAAAAATATACGCAAAAATATATTTTTAAAACGTCAAAGTGTGTACTAAATATTCAGTATCAAAGTCGCAGATGGAGTTAAATACTCTTGTTGATCTTTATTAAACAATAGCGTAAGATAACTTTCATACAAACTCTAATATTTGGCGCGATACTCAAGTTAAGCAAGTTTTGAAATACAATTCAGTATAGCAAAATATATGCCGTTTTTCCATGTTTTCAGGTGACAAGTTTCTGACGATACGAAAGTTATGTTTTAATACAGCAAAAGCGATCTCTCAACATAGCTTGAGGCAGTGCTTTCCTTTAACTAAAAAAGGTGGTGGTACTCATCCGAACTTCTTCATAAACTGAATCTCATACTTGTTTCATATTCCCAGGTGCACCGTCGACTTGTCTTCCGAAGGTACTGATTTTACTACTGCACCTCTTCGAATAAATTTTCACTTCAGTCTGTTTTTCTGTCCCTAATCGTGTAAAATATTGGGAAATCTTACAATCTAGCATTTTATTTTTCGCATAAAGCCTCTAGTTTCTCTGGAAGAAGTCATTTTTCTGTGTTAGTGTCCAACGATCGGGCCCACCGTGATCAGAATTGTTTCCGTCTTCAACTGCAGTAAGTCTATCGGTACTTGGGATGTTTTCTTCACATTCACATTATTCACTGCTCACGGAGTTAGAGCATACATTGAAAAAATCGTCATGCTTTCTTTTATTGCGCACCTTTAGAAATAATTAGTTATCTTACTAATTTCACTTCTCTAACTTGTACACCCCTTGCTCCTACTAAATGACTGAACTCATTTCCCTTGGCAGCACAAAACAAGTGTTTATACTTTCCGCATTATTTAAAAACAATGAATGCAGTTAAATTTTACCATTCATTAACCCCAGATTGTCCGGCTCCATGGCTAAATGGTTATCGTGCTGGCCTTTGGTCACAGGGTCCCGGGTTCGATTCCCGGCAGGGTTGGGAATTATAACCATAATTGGTTAATTCCGCTGGCACGGTGGCTGGTTGTAGGTGTCGCCTTCATAATCATTTCATCCTCATCACGACGCGTAGGTCGCCTACGGGAGTCACATCAAAAGACCTGCACTTGGCGAGCCGAACTTGTCCTTGGGCACTCCCGGCACTAAAAGCCGTACATCATTTCATTACCCCAGATTAACTATTACGATTAGCCTTTACTAATTATTGCTAAACCAACCCCCTTTCTCTCTTTTATTCCAGTAGCCAAAAATGTGGAAGGATAGGAAAGAACAACATGAAGATTGTCTCTTTTTTCTAACTCCGAAGTGACGTCACGAAATGCTTAATAGGATAAGAATGATAACTTTAGAACGGCAGTTTACATAAACTTCAATCATTTGCTCGTACGCGTTATATGTACAGAAATGTAACAAAAGCGGAGAAATAAGCTTGATTTTAAGCTAAAGCTAACACTTCATAGGATATGGTCGCTCCTATTCAAAAAGTTCTAATGGAGTGCATATCAATACGTGGCTGGGAGGAACAACCTGTATTAAAGGAAATAATGGATAGGAAGAGCCCGTCACATTCGCGATTTTGACATAGCAGCGACGATATACGATATAAATATCCCGACTAACCCTTTCCCGCCCGCATTTTCACTCCGCGTATCCCCAGGTTTCAACCTATTTATTTAGCAAAAACTGAAACAGACCGTATTGTTTCAGAAAAAGTTAAATACAGTAAAAACTATTGATCAAAATGAATTCAAATTTTCAATAACATTAGAAAATATACCATCACATCCATTTCTCTGTTTATTGAGTTATAATGTGTTTTTCAGCCCCCCCCCCCATCCTCGTGATACTCGACACAGAGACAGTCTGCATTTGTCACATTCCCATGTTGTCTGAATCCCTCAAAACCAATAATAACGTGATTTTGGAAGTGGAATGATGCCCATGCATATAAGATTTTATTTCATCTGGGCAAGTGTCTTCCCATTCTGTTTTTATCTTACCGGAATGCGACTGTTTGAAGGCTGCATTGTTATTTGCGCAATAGGCTATGTCACTGAATAATTTTTCTCCTCCTAACATATGTAAAAAGCAATCTCTTTCCCCTAATACTCTTTCCGCATTATGCGCAGGTTCTACACCATCCATTTAATCATTCGGAGTAACGAAACGTAATATTTGTGTTACCTGAATTGCCGTGGCATCGCCATCAGGTCCGATTTATCGATATTCGTTTTCATTCATATCACTGTTTTCACTAAAATTATATTCGTTGATATATTATTCACTCATTAAAAATTCACCTGCACCCCTACTCAAGGATTCTGTATCACTTTTTTCGCCCATATTCAGCTCAGTTTCAATATACGCGATATTCAATCCCGCCATGCTTACGAACGAAACAGCTGACCCGCGCTCGCGGAAGTTCAAGACTGTTGTCTAGGCAACGTCAAGACAGATTATCTCTCTTCCTTTATTTCCTAAGACTTGTAGATTGCACTGCGTGTTTATAAATGCCTTATAAACACTTCACTGATGAGAAAAATAAAAACCTATCGCACAGGTCGCAGACGAATGCAGATAATGCAGCCGGGCGCTTTCGGGCGCTAAGGACCGGAAGGCTAAATGAACAGTCGGGCGCTTTCGGGCGCTAAGGGCCGGAAAGGGTATCCAATTCACACTTGTATTCCTCGAGAAGAAAGGTGCCTGTGTTGCATACCGCCACCAACAAAGCACTGGTTTGGGGTCACTGGTACATACTTCGTCACATGCATAGTCTTCTGGAGGGTTTAGCGTTTCTACGCTGAGGATCTGGCTAACAGTAAATAAACTAACATTACTCGGATCAATTTGAAGCGCTGCTTATGGTTACCACGTTGGTGAAATTTAAAATAATGTGCATTTCTCAATGATTCGTTATAAGATGTCCATATTTAAAACTGAGGGCGGGGTTGTCAGTTGGGAAGTAATTGAATAGTTGAGTCTCACTTAGTGATGATAGTCTTTGTGTTAAAAAAACTCTAACAAAATGAAGTAATAAATATAATTTTCGTTGCAGTCTTTTGGTGTCATTTCAGCCTCATGCGAAGAGAATTGTCAGTTATTTCCTTAATACTGGCGTCCTGTGAAGTAATTGTCATCTTGCCTGTTACTTGTTGAAGTCATTTGTAATTGTTGTTGTGTTGTTTGAGTCGTCAGTCCATAGACTGGTTTGATGCAGCTCTCCATGCCACTCTATCCTGCGCTAATCTTTTCATTTCTACGTAACTTCTACATCCTACATCTGCTCTAATCTGCTTTTCATATTCACACCTTGGTCTATCCCTACTGTTCTTACCGCCTGCACTTCCCTCAGAAACGAACTGAACAAGTCCTGGGTGTCTTAAGATGTGTCCTATCATTCACTTCTTCTCGTCAAATTTAGCCAATTTTATCTTATTTCATCACTTCGATTCAGTATCTCCCCATCTCACTTTCAGCATGTTTCTGTAATAACACATTTCAAAAGCTTCTATTCCCGTTCTTTCTGAGCTAGTTATCGTCTTGTTTCGCTTCCATAGAATGCCACGCTCCAGATAAGTCTTCAAAAACTTCTTTCTAATCCCTATATCAATGTTAGAAGTGAGCAATTTTTTTCCTTAAGAAAGCTCTTCCTTGATGTGCTAGTCTGCATTTTATATCCTCCTTACTTCCGCCATCGTTAGTTATTTTACTACACACATAACAATATTTGTCTACTTCCTTTAAGACTTCATTTCCTAATCTAATATTTTCTGCATCCCTAGACTTCGTTCGACTGCACTTCATTACTTATTGTAATTTCAGTTGTAATTAAGTAAAATATTTCTCAGGTAACTGCAATTCAACCCAGTCGCTTTCCTTCTTCTACTTGTGCCGCACTGGGGTATTGCCAGCTGTATAAGCCTAACTTTCCTTTAGTAATTAATGACAATATGTAAAAATAAATTAAAAGATCATACTAATTAAATCATGCAGAGAATGAAAATCGCAGAAAGTAGTAATTTTCTCCGTCATTTGTAGAGTAAACGAAATTATGTTCGTAACAATTGTTTAAAATAAAGGGTGTTTCACATATAGTCGACGGATTGTACAGAAAATTAATAGTATAAGAGATGATGGGAGAAAACTGTTGTAGGTTTCTTATAAACACCCCATATATTCAATGATTGGTAGATCATACGCATATCAAAACCTTCTTGCGGATGAGTATACTCTATATGTGAAGTTGGGTCGAGATTTATCCAGCCGTTTCGCCGTGATGGTGGAACAGACGGATAAACAAACACGAAAGCTAAAAGCCACGTATACGGTCTTGAGTTGGCCTAACTCAGATAAATGTCTGAAAAATTGGCAAAAGAAACGAAATTACAGAGAGCGGATCCCCTAAAACTTTATTAATGTAGATTGAGGAGGTATCTTAGACCTGTACTGCTCGTAACCTGATATAATATTACTGAAATACGGCCTGGTTTGTACCTGTAAGGACGTTTCGCTAGTTAAATCACCCTCTGCCACCTGGGCAACTGTCCTAAATGCAGATCAGTGGTGATTGATTGATTGATTGATTGATTGATTGATTGATTGATTGATTGATTGATTGATTGATTGATTGATTGATTGAAAAAAGATGACAATCGAATCATAAATATTACCTGTAAAACCAGGAACCTAACATCAATCTTTCGTGGTTATAAACATTTCCGTAGTTCATGAGGCTATAAATAGTCTGATGCAGCTCATTTAAGGAAGAACCTCTGATGATGACGGGTGTCATGTACCTGGTTGTAACAATAACGATGATAATAATAATAATAATAATAATAATAATAATAATAATAATAATAATAATAATAATAATAATAATAGTGGCTGTACGTCTAGACGTCTCACTAACTACATTTACCACGACACTACGCTGCCGTAATATGCGTTCCGCAGGAGATACTTCATGTGACGGTAAATATACCGACTTAAGGCTGAACAACTTCGGTCGCATGCGGGATCGAACCTATCACCACCGAGCAAGTGGCCGTGCGGTTGGAGCCGCGCAGCTATGAGCCTGCATTCGGGAGATAGTGGGTTCGAATCCCACTGTTATCAGCCCTGAAGATGGTTTTCCGTGTTTACCATTTTCACATCAGATAAATGCTGAGGCCGTGCCTTAATTAAGGCCACGGCCGATTCCTTCCAATTCCTAACCCTTTCCCATCCTTACGTCGCCGGAAACCTTCGATGTGTTAGTGCGACAGAAAACCACTAGAAAAAAAAACAGTAAAGAATGTATCATAAATAATAGCGAAAATGGAAACAGTTGTAAGTACACGTTACTAGAAGCTAAGAAGTCTTAGTAAACATGGATCCGCAAACGAGCTGCTTGCGAGATAATTTAGAATTTGTAGTTATCAGCCGCCATTGACTTGACTGTGTGTAAACGTCGTCCTAGTTAGAAAAAGACACCGATAGAACATTAAGAAAATGTATTAGATACTTTCCACCATGTTCACTGGATCTCTCTTCTAAGGATTACCACTGGGAGGAAAGACCTGCTGAAGAGGAAGATAGTGTTCCAGCGTTGTGCTAACACTTGTGACGAAGCCTCAGGATCTGTCCCTGCCATGTTGACGAGATGTCTGTCATCACAACTGGGTGCACAGGCAGATAACTAGATGATTTTCTTTTATATATTAATTCATCCCCATTGTAAGGGCTGGAGGAGCTACTTTCAACACAGTGAGAGTAGGTAGAAAAACTATTATATTGGCTACCAAATTCACATAATAAAATACATTGAAAAATATTTCATGTTTTTGTCCCCATAGTGACTTTGCTTCATTTAACCTCAAATATAGGTCATTGTATAATTTCCGCTATTTCCAAGATAAGTAATTACAAGTAATTTCGAGATATTTAATGACATCTCGACAGCTGTGTCAAGGCAATGGAAAGGAATACAGTATTCCTTCATCTCGAGAATTCATTTCTACCCATAACTTGATCTTCGGTGAGGTACCAAGTAACAGAATTTTCAGCACCCTTATTGAGTTGAAAATATTTGTCTCACCGGGACAGCTCATGATGATGGAAAGTTAATTCGTCCTATATCTTTTGCATTACATGATTATTTCACTCCCATTGCCTCGACGAAACATGAATTTCTTACATAGGTTAGTTGGTGCCCCTGCGTACAATACAGAGTGTAACAACAAATTAGGCCAAATTTTCAGCACATGTTCCTCACACGTAGAAATAGAAAATATGCTATATGGACATGGGCGCAGAAAAGCTTTATTTCCATGTTCAAACTCAGTTTTGACAACTCGACACAGTGTAGGTTGTCCGGCTCTATGGCTCGGGTTCAATTCCCGGCAGGGTTGGGAATTTTAACCATCATTGGTTAATTCAGCTGGCACAGGGGCTGGGTCTGTGTGTCGTCTTCATCATCATTTCATCCTCATCACGACGCGCAGGTCGCTTACGGAGGTCAAATCAAAAGACCTGCACCTGGCGAGCCGAACATGTCCTCGGACACTCCCGGCACTAAAAGCCATACGCCATTTCAATTTTTCACAGTGTGGGTTATAAAACAATGTGAAATAATGTGATTTTACGTACGAGACAATCAAGGCATTTGTGAATTATAGCGGAATGGGAGGAAAATAATCGAGTAATGGAAAAAGACTAGATTTTCGTGTGGTATGCGGCCAGTTTCTGTTCGTATGTGTTTCCCATGATTAACGTACTATGCAGAGTTGTAGAAAATGAGATTTAACATGGAAACAAAGCGTTTCCGGATCCTTGCGATGTATTTTTTCTTCTGTGTGAGAGGAATGTGTCCTGAAAGTTTGGCGCATCTTATTCTTAACCTGTATATTGCTTTACATCGAGTGAGTTCACGTAATGGAACATTGAAAAGAATTCGCACAATCCAAAGGTCAATGTAAAGTGACCGGTTGTCTGCGTCCTAAAGACAAAAATAAAATTCCTACTCATGGAGGTAGTCTGATTAGCTGTTTTCCCACATCTGTGGGGTCGCGGGTGTGGACTGTGTCGCAGATGTAGATCTGGTTCTGTTTAACTGCCAGCTGCCCTTCTTGATGCCAACGCTATATGGAGGGATTTAATTACAATAGCGTGTTTTTGTGGTGATTGGTAATGTAGTGCGTTGTATGTATGAAGAGGAAAGTGTTGGGGAAAACACAGACACACAGTCTCCGGGCTAGGAGAATTAATCAGACGCGATTAAAATCCCCGACCAGGTCGAGAATCGAACCTGGGTCCCTCTGAACCGAAGCCCTCAACGCTGACCGTTCAGCCAATGAGTCGGACTGATTAGCTATTGACTAAACTCGTTAAATACTTTTTATAGTTATTTACAAGCGCATTTGCGTTCAAGTTTTCAATATCACGCAGTTTTTACTCCCGATTTTCGTCGATTACACAGCCCCACGGTGCGTCGAAGACTTGCTCTCTAACACGGCCTCTCGACAACTCCTCGCAGTTTACGTAACAAGACCGTCTTACTCAGTACGGACTAACTCGGGACCATCTGTGATTGCCTCGCGCACACTCGCGATTGGCTCAAGACTGAGTGACGCTCGCTGGCTTCGCTCTATATAGACCAGCGGAAGATTCTCGAAATTTCTACTTCCGTATCATTTTGAATTTCTTCTCCATTGTTAGCATAATCCAGTGTCTTCCAAGGAGGTTATCGCTTTCCTCAACAATTCAAGGGCAATTTTGTTTTAGTCACGGCTGGCCCTACCCATACTGACGCCGTTGTGCCAGCTTTGTAGCCTTCTGCTCGGCCTCCACACGCTTAGCCTTCATTGTCACACTATTATTAACACTATCTTATTTTGATTTTTTATTGATTGACTAGCAAGATACCCGTGCTTCGCTACGGTATTATACTGAAATTTATAATTGAATTCTTATTGTTTTAGATATATAATCTGCCGAAATTCGCGATCTGACTCGTTTTTTGCGAGAATCCACCAAAATTCCCGATCTGACTCTTTTTCCATTAGATTACGGCACGTTTCCTCCCATTTTTCAATCTTCCTTTCCAGCAATCGATTTCGTACTTCCCGGGCTAGGCTCAGGTATTCCTCCTGGTCAGTTGGGTCCGTAAATCTTTGCCATCTCTTCCTATAATCATTTTTAATATGGATAAAATCTTTCAGAAGATCCGGCGTGGTGTCATATTGGGTGCCTTGGCGGCACTGAACCCGCGGCTGGACTGCATTCTTAGTCATTACCCATCCAGGAGCCGTTTCTAGCGCGGTCCGCACATTTGACGACGGTTCGGAACATTATTATTATTATTATTATTATTATTATTATTATTATTATTATTATTATTATTATTATGTGTTGCTGGAATGAATGATGACAGGGAAAACGGGAGTATCCGGAGAAAAACCTGTCCCGCCTCCGTTTTGTCCAGCACGAATGTCACATGGAGTGACCGTGATTTGAACCACGGAACCCAGCTGTGAGAGGCCGGCGCGCTGCCGCCTGAGCAACGGAGGATCCTTGTAAGTACATTAAGGACAGTAAAATCAATTGGTCTCACCTCCTTTTACACCCCACCGCCGTTAAGTTTATTTACAGCCAATCCCCCCCCCCAAAAAAAAAAATTAAAAGAAGGCGTGTTTCTTTAAGTTTAAAGGTGATTCCAAACACCAATGTTCACGTCTATTACCTGCAGTTTTGAGACATATGTATCCCCATAAAAATAATTCACTTTTTTCACTTCATTTCACACTGCTCCCCCCTCCCCCTAAGTGAATTTTCCCGCAAAAAATACTTGTTTGTTTAATAGTAAAGGATCTTCTAAATACCAATTATCGCGACTCTAACTTCTTCAGTTTTTGATTTATGTGTCCACATGAAAGGAATTTAACTCCTTTACACTCCCGCCCCCAAAAATGGTTTCCCACCAAAACACGTTTTTCTTTGTTTTTAAAGGAGATCCAAATACGAATTTTCATGTCTGTAACAACTTTAGTTTTTATTAGATGTATGTATTCTCATACAATTAAGTCAATTAATTTTTCAATTCTCCCCCCCCCCCCACTTCATTGGATTTTCCGAGAACACGTGTTTCTTTACTTTTAAAGCAGATTGCAAATATCAAATTTCACGTCTATAACATCTTCGTTTTTGAGATATCAGTAGCCTAATTAAAAGGATTCAACACCATTTTCAGTCACTTTTATCCCCCCTCCACCCAAGTGGTATTTCCGAAAACTAAAAATACACGTTTCTTTATGTTTAATAGAGATAAAAATACCATTTTCACTTCTGTAACATGTTAAGTTTTTTTAGATTTACCGTAAAAGTTCTCATTTAAAAATTTCACCCCTTTTGAGTTCCCCTTAAGTGGAGTTTCCAAAAACAAATCACCTATGTTTCTTTACATTTACAGGAGATTCCAAACACCCAATTTTTACGTCTGTAACATTTTAAGTTTCCAAGATATTCTGTAGATATAGTCTTTCAAAAAATTCACCCCAATTTGTCACTCCTACTTAACCGCCATTAATTGGATTTTCCAAAAACTAAAAAATACATGTTTCTTTATTTTTAGAGGAGATCCCTTATACAAATTTTCAATTCTGTAATATCTTCCGTTTCTGAGATATATGTATCCTCATTAAAAGCATTCAACCCATTTTTCACCCTTTTGCACCCCTCCTATTGGGATTTACAGGAAACAAAAAATACCCGTTTCTTTATTTTTAGAGGAGATTCTAACTACCAATTGTTACGTCTGTAAATTTTAAAGTTTTAAGATGTTGACACACTCATTTTAAAAAATCACCCCCCTTTTCACTCCCCAATATTTGGATTTTCCAAAAACGAAAAAATATGTGTTGCTTTACTTTTAAAGTAGATCCCAAATACCAATTTTCAGGTCTGTAATATCTTCAGGTTCTGAAATATAAGTAGCCTCATTAAAGGCATTCAACCCATTATTCACCCTTTTACAGCCTTCCTATTGGGATTTTCCGAAAACAAAAAATTACGTGTTTCTTTATTTTTAAAGGAGATTCTAAATACCAATTTTCACATCTGTAAACTTTTAAAATTTTCATATGTAGATACACTCATTTTAAAAATTCACACCCCTTTTCACCCCCCCCCCATTACTTGGATTTTCCAAAAATGAAAAATACCTGTTTCTTTATTATTTTTAAGTAGATCTCAAATACCAATTTTCAGGTCTGTAATATCTTCAGGTTCTGAAATATAATTAGCCTCATTAAAGGTATTTAACATATTTTCACCCTGTTCCACCCTTCCTATTGGGATTTTCCGAAAAGAAAAATATACGTGTTTCTTTATTTTTAAAGGAGATTCTAAGTACTAATTTTTACATTTATAAACTTTAAAAGTTTCGTGATATATATATAGATACACTAATTTTAGAAATTCGCCCCCTTCTCACCCCCCATTAATTGGATTTTCCAAAAACAAAAAAATACGTGGTTCTTTATTATTAAAGGAGATACAAAACACCAATTTTCAGGTCTGTGATATCTTCAGTTTCTGAGATATAAGTATCCTCATTAAATGCATTCAACCCCTTTTTCACCCCTTTCCTCCTTTCCTATTAGGATTTTCCGGAAACAAAAAAATAAATGTTTCTTTATTTTTAATGAAGATTCTAAATACCAATTTTTACATCTGTAAACTTTCAACGTTTTGAGATATAGATACACTGATTTTAAAAATTAACCCCCCTTTTCACCCTCCCATTAACTGGATTTACCAAAAACAAAAAATACGTGTTTCTTTATTTTTAAAAGAGATCAAAAGTACCAATTTTCAGGTCTGTAAAACCTTTAGTTTCTGAGACATAAGTACCGGTATCCTGATTAAAGGCATTCAACTCATTTTCACCCTTTTTCGCCCCTCCTATTGGGATTTTCTGAAAACAAAAAAATACGTATTTCCTTATTTTTAATGAAGAGTCTAAATACCAATTTTTACATTTGTAAACTTCAAAAGTTTTGAGATATAGATACACTCATTTTAAAATTTCACCCCCCTTTTCACCCCCTTAGCGACGGAATATCCAAAAATCCTCTCTTAGCGAGCACCTACATCTTAATATGAATGTATATCCAAAATTTCATTTCATTATGTCCAGTAGTTTTGGCTCGGCGATGATGAATCAGTCAGTCAGTCAGGACAAGCTATTATATATATATATATATATAGATTCTTGATACTTCCTTGAAGGAATCGTAGTTCAATCCATTGATTGGTCGGCTTGGTATGCAGACGCCTCGGAATGTCTGCGTCATTGTTGAGAATGTGTCTCAGGTTGCTTCAAGGCTTCGGACTCCCCATATATATAGATTCTAACCTCCTTATCTGAACTTCACGGTAATAGTATAGTTGGCGGCCAGTATCCATTATTCGGGAGATAATGAGTTTGAACCCCACTGTCGGCAGCCCTGAAGATGGTTTTCCGTGGTTTCCCATTTTCACACCAGGCAAAAGCTGGGGCTATACCTTATTAAGGCCACGGCCGCTTCCTTCCCACTCCTAGCCCTTCCCTGTCCAATCGCCGCCATAATACCTATCTGTGTCGATGCGACGTAAAGCAACTAGCAAAAAAAAATTAAAAAATAGTATAGTTGTGGTATTTAATGGGTCTGAATATTTCGACATATTAATACTATTTAGAAATCGGCCTTGTAAATAGCCAACGCAACACTTCGGTTCTATTAATTCAAATTGTAAATGTTTTCAAATTTGTGGACAGAACTCCTGTGTTGAAAATAAACCCGTTCTCTTAAAAGGCACATAGAATTTGAAGTGCTCAAACTAGGTATTAACTGAATGTCAGATGCTGGAAGATTTACTTGTAGAATCCTCGTGAAAAAGGTCCATTCCTATGCAGCCTTAGTGTCTTGAATCTTGCTCCAGTCCTTAGCATGAATCTGTTCCTATGCATTTCGATTCCCATTTTCACAAGATCCTGGAAGAAATATGAATATGTACTTTTTAGAACAGTTGCAGTCAAAGCAATAAAAATGTGAAATTTTAAATTTTGTGTGATATGGAGGTGGGTCGGTCCCGCGGTGCAGGGGTAGCTTGCCTTTCTCTTACCCGGAGGTCGCCGGTTCCGTTCCCCGACCAGATCAGGGATTTTTACATAGATCTGAGGGCTGTTTCCAGGTCCACTCAGCCTACGAGATTACAATTGAGGAGCCAGATGATGGTGAGACGGTGTCCTCGGTCTAGAAATCCAAGAGAAACGGCCGAGAGTATTCGTCGTACCGACCACATGGCACCTCGTAATCTGCAGGCCTTCGTCTGAGCAGTGGTCACTTGCTAGGCCATGGCCCTTCGGGGCTCTTGCGTCATGGGGTTTGGTTTGGTTTGATTTGATTTGGTGATATTAAAATCTCCGTTTTCCTTCTCTTCTTTTCCTGCTTCTGGACGCCTACAGTTCCATGTGAATATATTTAATTAACAGATGTGTGGTGTCTATCTTCACATCACTCAACGGACAAATTACATTTTGAAAATTGGTTAAAAATTCGTATTTTTTAAAAAAATTTAATTTCTTTCTAATATTACGTAACCATGTAGCAGTTCATTTACTGAAAGAAATATATGCCAGATTAATAGAGACTGACCAAGCGAGCGGCTTCGTGGTTTATGTTACGTAGCTGTCAGCGTGCATTCGGGAAATAATGGGATCGAACCCCACTGTCGGCAGGCCTGAAGATGGTTTCCCGTGGTTTCCCATGTATACACCAAGCAAATACTGGGGCTGTACCTTATCAAGGACATTGTCGTTTCCTTCCCACCCGTAGCCCTACCACATTGTTGCCATAAGACCTATATGTGTCGACGTAAAGCAAACTTTAAAGAGAAAACAAAGGAAGAACACCATAGTAGAAAATTGGGTTGAACATTTAAAAACGAAAAGGAAAAGGTCAGTTCATGTGGCTGAGAATGTAAGACTGAACATGTGACACTTCGCTTCATTATCTTCAGGCTCTCTCTTTGGGCAACCGTCGTATTAGGAGACCGGTGTACCTTATAAGGTACATAAGATATAACAAACCGATTGCGAAATCTGCAGTCGCTTAAGTGCGGCCAGTATCCAGTATTCGGAAGATAGTGTGTTCGAACTCCACTGTCGGCAGCCCTGAAGATGGTTTTCCGTGGTTTCCCATTTTCACACCAGGCAAATGCTGGGTCAGTACCTTAATTAAGGTCACGGCCGCTTCCTTCCCAGTCCTAGCCCTTTCCTCTTCCATCGTCGCCATAAGACCTATCTATGTCGACGTAAAGCCAATAGCAAATAGAGACATAACAATAGGTTAATGTTCAAGAACATAAGTCAAGTAATTCAAAATATTGAATAATTGTCATGGAAACGTCAATAATTAAATGTTTTATTTATGACTGTTCCGCGGCTTCAGTGGCTCACAGAGGAATAGGAAGCACCTGGGTTGAAAGGCTGGTCAGTGGATTACTTAGAGCAACTTTTAGTACAACAAATTTGTAAATTGTATTTCTTTCCTTACTTAAAATTCAGGGATAGAAGATTTAATAGTATAACAAAGAACAGTTGAAAATATTAACAATGAGCTCGTCAGCTCTAACAATGTCTTGGGTTTAGAAGTCCTAAATTAGGTACAGATAAATTGAAATAACGTCCAAGTCGTTAAATTGCATATGAATGACCATAATTGCTCCTGAGAGGTACAATATTGTGGAAGAGCACAGCTTGCTCCGAACACGTACACTTCATAGGAGTCTCATTTCCAAATTACAAGCCTCAAACAGGCAATCAGTTTCGTTTGACACACTTAATTACACCAGGCAACCCATAGGGTGACCCCACTTCAAAGTGTTGGTAGCCCCAAGGTGGGCTCATCAATTGCAATGCTCCACAATAAGTTCGATTTCTATTACTAAAGGGAAGCAAAATTAAGACACAGTTACCCTAATAATTATACCGAACAAACAGGGGCGTAGTTACCCATACTACAAGGCCTTATAAAGGAAAGCTTGCACATAACAGGCCTTCAACGAAAGGCAAAGAGGCGAAACACCAGCACAATAACCTATGTGGGCTTAAGTTCCAATGACACAGAAGCTACTCCCGTCGTAGAAAAGGTTGCGTAAAGGATGAACGTTTAAAGCCGAGACAAGATTTTCAAAATTTAGAGGTTGAAAACTTAGTCAACTAATTCAAAAGTTGAAGGGGAGATAACTGATGGTCGCCACTCGCGTTCTCTTATATTTCATATAGGACTATAAAGACTTCACAGAATGTCCTAAACTTAACCCACCAAAATACAAAATTATTGTACATTAAGAAACGGCTGAAACCTTCCCCTCGAACTACCTGCAGGCACGATCTTAGTTTTAGGTAAATTCTGCCGTTAACTTTTATCGCTTGATCTTCTTCAAGCAGGCCGCGCTCCTGCCTCTCTAGCCCTCTATGGCCGCCTTTAAGTCGTACTCTCAAACGCTGGAGCAATTCAGAGAAAACGCCCCTAAAGTGTCCTTATATAGTTCCCTAGGAGAAGCTCCAGATTAAATTAAACTACAGTACGCTGATAGGCTGAATTTCTATACACATGAGCGGGTGTGATTAGCTAGAAGACATATTTACAAGCATATGATAGGTAGAGGAGGAACCAGCTGAAGTGTTGACAACTGCGGTACATGAACAAAAACAATCTTCAAAAGAAAAAGTGTACAACTCAAAAAATACAAATTTCTCTGGTAATTAGTTTGTGTTCAGTCATAAGATTGCGCTAACAAATTGATGACAGAGCCATCTAACCGTCGAAGAAGAAAGTTCTTGATAATTTAAAATTTCATGGCTGTCGGCATAGATGGCAGTAGAGAAGGCGCGCAGTTTAAGTAGCCGGGTAAGGTGTATCCCTGGTACAATAACAATGAAGGAAGAAAACATGGAAATGATCCGAGCGAGTTGGCCTTGTGCATTTGTGAGCTTGTATTAGGGAGGTAATGCGTTACATTCCTAGCGTTGGCAGTCCTGAAGATGGTTCTCAGTGCTTTCCCATATTCCCACGAGGCGAATGGGAGCTGTACCTTAATTAAGACCACGGCCACTACCTCCCATCCTTGTGTGGCCGAAAACCTTCAATGTGTCAGTGTGACTTTCAAATTTATACCAAAATAATAACATTTAAATGAAAAATGTTAGTTGTAATATTTTATCAGCTGACTTCACTTGCTCCTTTTAAGAACGATCGCTTATCCCGGATATCAGTTATTACAGGATAAGGCTCGGAAGTTATAGTTTTAATAATATTGCATAATTATTTACAATGTGTTATTTGCTTTTACTACCATTACAGTTATATTGGAAGTAGTAATATTAGCAAGACGATAGAAAAGAGGAAAATCTGAAGTTTTTAGGACATGTTTTGAGGGCAAGAGGAATTGTCCCAAACCGAATGTTTAGTTTTCATCCTTCTGCAAAACGACCAAGAGGACATCAAAGAACGAGGTGGAAAAATCGAGTGATAGTGGTTTTGCAGCAACCAACAGCCAGTGTGGAATATGAGTAATAGAATTGATGATGATAATGATGATGATGACATTACTATTTTTTGAGTGCCACTTTTGAACATGTCGGTAATCTGGTACAATAGCAATGAAGGAGGGAAACATACACATGGTCCAAATTTAATTCCTGTTGTTCACGTAACATAAATGATTCAAACAAACGTGTATTGTGCATTAGACCTACGATTATGAATTCCAGAATGAATTGGAGCGTTAGTAATTGTTCTATATATGTCCTTTCCTTTTTCTTCCTTGTAGCCTGTAGTTCTGGATGGCCATACTTGATTAGGTGGAAGCCCTACAATCAGACAATGAGAATGTTTGACGCCCAAGATCCATCCCTTTCTTTGCTTCTCGTGTGAAGAATGACGTTAGTGGAATTGGCGGGGATGCTCATCTGATTGATTGCTTCTTGGCCGGATCGGACCGCGAGCCTTTGATTGAATTACTCTCGGCCCCTGGCACGACACTTCTTGCTCGATTGGTCGAAGCGAGGGCAACGGAACGTACTTTCCTTGAGAGAGTGAATTACAGCACAGCATCTGGTAGACCATTACCATTGTTATCACGACGAAATGCCTCCGTTGCTCCATGACGTATCACTTTTCTCCGGTCTGCAAATTTAATTCCTGCTGTTCACGTAGCATAAATGTTTCAAACAAACGTCTTCTAGGTGAAGGTGCTGGAATTAATACCCCCTCTGTCGGTTGCTATTGTAACCATATTGCGCTATTCGTAATCACATTTTCAAATTTTATGTCTTTTCCTTTTATTAGTCTTTTTGTTATCATGTAATTTCTTGTTTTGGTACATTTTCTTAAGATATTTCGCTTTCACTTGGTTAAAAAAAACCTACAACGTGTTTTCCAGTCATTGACCGGGTCAGGAATGGAATTAATGAAGCAGATATAGGCTATTAGTACGATGGGGTCGCCACTCCCAAAGTGATTTATTAATGACTGATAGATGCCATGAAATGAGAATGGAGAGTGTTGCTGGAATGAAAGATGACAGGGAAAACCGGAGTACCCTGAGAAAAACCTGTTTTGCCTCCGCTTTGTCCAGCACAAATCTCACATGGAGTGACCGGGATTTGAACCATGGTATCCAGCGGTGAGAGGCCGACGCGCTGCCGTCTGAGCCACGGAGGCTCCTTTCACTTGGTTATCTGTTGTAAATGTTTTGCTGTGTAATTTACATGTACTACGTTTTTCTTGTTTTAATTTTGCCGTTCATAAAGCTCATCTTCAATTACAAAATGCATAACCTTCGTAACATAATGATGGAAAATGAAATAAAACACTAATTAGCTGAAGAAGGAGAGAGGTGGAAATAAAAAGGAAAACGAAGCAAGGCAAAGGGTTCATTTAATGGCACACAAACTCAGCGTGTGAAATCATAAATACTATTATTTGCTTTTAAATTATAATTGGTGCATTAAAATACGCATCTGAAGTAATACTCTACATCAATACAAAATATCTTCTAACGAAGCCATGAATTATTTCTCAAGCTTGATTCATTATACACACCAGTTACACCATTCTGCTATCACGCTACCAATTGTTATTGTTGTTTCTTTAATAAGATTTATTATTAATTATTAATTAATTATTTGTTTATTTTCAGTTTGGAAAGCCTCCGTGGCTCAGACGGCATCGCGTCGGCCTCTCGCCGCTGGATACCGTGGTTGAAATCCCGGTCACTCCATGAGAGAATTGTGCTGGACAAAGCGGAGGCGGAGCAGGCTTTTCTCCGCGTACTTCGGTTTTCTCTGTCATCTTTCATTCCAGCAACACTCTCCAATATCTTTTCATAGTATCTATCAGTCATCAATAGAATCACTTTGGGAGTGGAGACCCCATCGTACTAATAGCCTATACATGATCAATTCTTTACATCCCTGGCCCGGTCAATGACCGGAAAACAGGTTGTAGGTTTTCATTTTCATTTTGACCATCTATGGTCCAAGCTTTCAAGCATTGTCTTCTTTGCATTATTTGTCACTTTCCCTGCCATCACTCTCTGTCAATTTTTATTTATACTTTCTCCTATTTTCTTCTCCTTTTTTATGTGTGAGATATTTTGTTTTCATCATAGACTCCTCCCCAGTCCCCTTAAAACCTCTGAATTATTTTACTAGCTGTCTATATCCATCCCTGTCCACTATGTATTCTTCTTTTACTCCGCTCTTTACTATGTACGTTCTCATTTCCTGAAACCATTTAGGCTTTGTCCTCCACTTACTGAAGAATTAGAAGATTATTTTCTTAAGTCTGCTTATGCCCATCCTCTGTATGTGTCCATGGAAATGTATCCTTCTCTTCCAACCTTCATGTTGATTAAAAACATTCGGATTAGACGACAGTAACGAGCTGTCTTAATTCACCCACATAGAGCCTTCTTGTTGTATTTGTCCTTCATCATAATCATTTTTATTCTTCTCGCTCGTTAATGACATCATTTTAGACCCGTTCTATAGTATTCTTTTTTCGCAGGTATTTAAAACCATCGTTACATTTTCCTCTCTCAAAACTTTGATGTAGGTCATGAACTCATTATTCTCTCACGTGACTTGTAGCCCAGTCTTCTTGGCTGTCATCTTGAGCTCTTCAACCATTTTTTAGATGCAGTGACATCGTTGGTGAGTACCACAATGTCGTCAGCGAATGCCAAGTAATCTACTCTCCTTAATTCTCCCATTCCTGGGAGCCTTCTTATCCAATATTTCCTTCTTCCAGGATGCAGTCGAAGAGGATTGGCGAGAGCCTATCGTTTTTTTTATATTATCCAAGTTTTGATATCAAAGGGCTTTAAGATCTTCCTAAGTAAATGTCTGAATCAGTAAAGCTGATGGTCAAGTTAATTAAATTCTTTCCAGAGTCTTTTTGTTAATGGAGTCATATGCTTTCTGAAGTCCACGGAAGACTGCTACATACCTGCTCCGTCCCAACATTTTGCATTTTATGATACTCTGAAAAGATGAAGATTTTCCCCTCATACATCGACTCTTCTGAAGATTGTTAGGTATTCTCCTAGTTATTGATCTAGTGAGGAAAGCAACGGGAAACTACCTCACTCCTTATTTCCTTAGTACGCCTCTTCAGTGATGCCTAGGCTGTCTATGACAGCTATTAGCATAACTGTGGAGGATCAAACCAGCCTTTTGGATGAATACTCAACATACATTGATCTGGTATCCTTTCAACCCTAGTTTGTAGAGCATTCGAAAATACATTTTATGGGACTTGAAGTAAAGAAATTACTCTGTAATTTTTAATATCCAACTTGTCACAATCATTGTGCTGTGCACGTTTCTAAGCCATTTGCCAGTCACCAGGGATCCTCTACGTTCGTCATATTTTCCCAAGTAACTTCTTCTTCTTCTTACTGTTATCATCGAATGAATTGTATTAATATTATCGAAAATCCTCAGCCTGTTTCCAGTCATTCGACCGGGTCAGGAATGGAATGAATGAAGCCTCCATCTAGCGGCGAGGATAGGAATTATGCCAGCTGCCGCACTCCTTTGGGGTAATGATTAATGGCTGACAGATGAAATGAAATTAAATGATATTGGCGAGGGTTGCTAGAATGAAAGATGACAGGGAAAACCGGAGAACCCAGAGAAAAACCTGTCCAATTTCCGCTTTGTTCAGCACAAATCTCACATGGAATGACCGGGATTTGAACCACGGTACTCAGCTGTGTCCAGCGTACAGGATGGACAGATGGCATAAAACATGCAACAAAGACATCGCTCATACAATATATCCGTATAGCAGAAGTCCGTGGTGAATGGAAACGGGTACAAAGAAATATCTTCAGAGATCACGATCCTCAGAACTGAGGGACCGATATAGACAGACTCACCTGTGAGAGGCCGGCGCGCTGTCGCCCGAGTCACGGAAGCTATTATTATTTTATATATAATTCGCTGGGGCCATCAAGGACCACGTTAAGTCTTGTTGCATTTGGCACTGAACTTGGCCTTCTTTAGAGCCCAAATTTCCCTCATTCTTTGTGAGTGGGCCTGCTTACGCTCCTCTGTCCAAGGGGCACCGTGTCTTCTCTTCGGTTGCTCGTCTCGGTTTAGCCCATTCGTCAATATTTTCTTGCGGAAAAGATCTCTGTTAAAGGCGTCTTCAGCTGAGATATGTAGCATTTGCAGGTCTTCTTTAGTATTTCTAAACCAGGGAATTGTGGTTTTGGGGTTTGAATCAAAAAAGTGAAAGATTTCTTTAGTTGACTTTCTTCTGTCCATTCTTTTCAGATGACCGTAAAATCGTGCCCATCTTTTTCTGATTGTGTCGGTAATTTTCTCTATTTTTCTGTAGACTTCCTTGTTGGATCTCTTTTGATGGATTCCATTTCTGTACTTTGATCCCAAGATTCCTCTCACAATTTTGCGTTCTCTTTTCTCCAGTTCTTCAAGGAGTCCTTTGTTGGCATTTAGAGACAGGGTTTCGGCTGCATATAGAACTACTGGCTTCAGAACTGTTTCATAGTGACGTATCTTGGTGTTTTGGGAACGGCATTTTTTGTTGTAGATTGTGCGGGATGTTTGGAAGGCTATTTCCAGTTTGCGTACTCGCTCCTGAAGTGCTTCTTTGTCCAGTCCATTTTTCATGATGATCTCACCCAGGTATTTGAATTTGTCTACTCGGGTGATGTCCCCGTATTTTGTATAGAGTTTTGGTGGAGCCTCTTCGATGTTAGTCATTACTTCTGTTTTCTCAAACGATATCTGCAAACCAGTTTGTTCGGCAATTTCCTTTAAATTTTCAACTTGAGCTCTAGCGGTTTCTATGTCGTTTGAGAGAACAGCAATATCATCGGCAAATGCTAAGCAGTCTGTTGCGTTCCCCTTGGATTTGGTTCCTATTCTCAATGGACTGTAGTTGGTTTCCTGTAATCTCACCCGCCAGGTTCTGATGATCTTTTCAAGAACACAGTTGAAGAGTATCGGGGATAGCCCATCACCTTGTCGGACTCCTGTTTTGATGTCAAAGGAATGCGAGAGACATCCGTGGAACTTCACCTTGGATTTTGTATCGGCCAGGGTGGCTCTAATTAATGCCAGCAGATTCAAATCACCTCCAAATTCATTTAAGCTGTTTAGCAGGACTTCCCGACCAATGGAGTCGTACGCTTTCTTAAAGTCCACAAAGACAGACACATACTGCTTGGACCTTAGTGTACAATATCTGATGATCGTTTTGAGATTTTGGATCTGTTCAGCTGTTGAGCGACCTTTTCTGAACCCTCCTTGGTATTCACCTATTTGATGTTCGACTTGTGCTTCCAAACGCTCCATAATGGCAAGTGATAGAATTTTGTAAGTCACGGGTAGCAAAGATATTCCTCTGTAGTTGCTGATGTCCTTCACGCTGCCTTTTTTGTGTAATGGATGGATCAAAGCTATTTTCCAATCTTCGGGTAGGGTCTCCTTGTACCAAATTTCTTCTATTTGCTTTTGCAAGATATCAAGTGATTCTTCTGGGGCATATTTCCATAGTTTTGCTACTACTGAGTCTTCCCCCGGTGCTTTGTTATTTTTGTGACGGGCAATGTGGCGCTTGATTTCATCTCTGTCGGGTGGTCTGGAATCTGGGTACCTGAGTAAGGGTTCCTTGGTCTCAATGGCGCTTTGCGGTTTAGAGCAATTAAGTAAATTCTTGAAGTAATCTGCCAGAATGCTGCAATTTTCTTCATTTGACGTCGCCAGTGTGCCGTCCGTTCGCTCAAAGCATAGAGATGGTGGTTTATAGCCAGTGAGTTTGCGTTTGAAGGCTCTGTAGTACTCTCTGCTTTCATTCTTCCTAAAGTTTTGTTCTATCTTTTCAATGAGAGATTGTTTCTTATTTACGTTTCTCATTTTATGATTTCGTAGAGTAGTACTGCTTCCACGCATTGAGTCTTTCTTGGAGGACTGATTCGCAGGTACTATTCCACCAGGCATGCTTTTTGCTTCTCTTGATTTCTGCAACGTCTTTGGCGGCCTCAACAAGGAGACTTTTGGCGTTGTTAAAGTCACAGTCATTTGGTCTAGCCTTCTCCTGGAACCCCTCGACCCTTTGCCGAAGTTTATCATTGTCGAAGCGTGTGATCTGTTTGGTTGTCTTCCTTGTGTTTGCGGGAATTGGTTTGAATTTGATAAGAGACATATAATGATCTGAGGCCACATTAATGCCTTTCTTTACCTTGACATTCATAATCTCAGGGCTGTTTATCCTGGAGCTCGCAACATGAACAATTTGGAACTGTCCGAGAGCTTGGACGGGAGAACGCCAAGTCATTTGCTTTCTGGGTAGATGGCGAAAGTGGGTCGACATGACCTGCAGGTTGTTATTTTCGCAAATGGTCACCAGTCTTTTGCCGTTGGGATTGGTTCTTTTGTGAGCAGGGTAATTTCCTATAACTTTCTTGTACTTCTGCTTACGACCTAGTTGGGCATTGAAGTCACCCAAAAGAAGCTTGACATGGTGTTTGGGGATTTTGTTCAATTTTTCATCCAGTAGGTCCCAGAAATTATCAACTTCGTCTGGATCAGACTTGTTCTTATCGTTTGTAAGAGCATGTGCGTTAACTAGGGCGTAGGTTTTGTTCGCGCATTTAATTGTGAGTATAGTCAATCTGTCATTCACAGGTTCGAAATTTGCAACCGATTTAAGGATCTTGGTTCTAACAGCAAAATCGGTAGCCTTCAGATTCAAAAACCTCTTCATCTGGGTACCTAGTTTCCTGTAGGGCCACTATAGATATCTGATTTTCGTGAAGAGCTTTGGTGAGGGTTTTCAGCTTGCCAGTTTGTGTAAGTGAATTTATGTTGAAAGTTGCTAGAAAGGTTTTAGATTTTGGCCTGAGTTTTTGACTCTTCGGGGTACACCGAGACGCTCCGACTCGTCTCTTGCATGATGTCGAGTCTCCCCCAGAATCCGAACGAGACTCGTGCGCCGTGGCGTTCACGACGAGGGATTTATCCGAAGATTTACCCCCTGGGGTATGTTTCTTGAAATGTTGTGCCATCATGCTTTTTGACTTGACTTTGCTTTGGACGGGTACCCCTCCTTTTACAACTAGGGTTGTTAGTCCTAGAGGTTGCCTCAAGATGTTTTCTGGCTTCTGGTCATTTACCAGTCTTCGCCGTAACCCTGGCAAGGGACCAGTTTTTTTTTACGGTGGTATTTTATTTCCCTACTACCCTCTGACTCTGCTGGCGGCAGAGCCAACAAGCTTCCCCAATTCCCATTGGACGTGCCCGATGGAGGTAACCGGTAAATCCCCACACGGGTTTTTCAAGAGCAAAGCTATTATTATTATTATTATTATTATTATTATTATTATTATTATTATTATTATTATTATTATTATTATGCCGCTTTTCCCATACTTGTGGGGTCGTGGTTGCGAACTGCGTCGTACATGTGGATTTGACCCTGTTTTACGGCCGGATTCCCTTCCTGACGCCAACCCTATATGGAGGGATATAAGCACTATTGCGTGTTTATGTGTTAGTTTGTAGTGTGGTATGTTGTCTGAATATGATGCGGAGAGTTTTGGGACGAAGACATTAACCCAGTCCCCGAGTCCGAAGAATTAATTAGAGGCGATTTAAATCCTCGACCCCGCCGGGAATAGAACCCGGGACCCTCTGAACTGAAGGCCAGTACGCTGACCATTCAGCCAACGAGTTGGACTATTATTATTATTATTATTATTATTATTATTATTATTATTATTATTATTATTATTATTTTACCACATAGTGCAAGTTGCCTTACAGTCATAAGGAAAGAACCTTTGTTTATTGAGAAGAGGCCCGGTGCATGTTCTTGTAGATACGCACGTAGCCCCAAACGAAAAATATAATATACCGTTTATAGTAAATAAAAAAGAAGAAACCTGTCTGCCAAGCGCATGGAGCTGAGAAGAAACATAACTGCAACCCTTCTATCTAGGCTATGGAACTGGTTGCGGCCATTTCAGGATCCGTCTGAATGGAACGTGCATTTTTACCATTGTATGGTTGAAATATTTCCCTCAGAGCACTCCCAGGTTTTGCGAGCTAACTAACAGCTAATGGCATGTAGGGTAAGAAACTGTACTATAACCGTGTTAACTGTTTCTTGATATCTCCCCTGCCCGGGCGGGAAGTAATTCAGTTACCACAAGGACTTCCACCACTCGCAGGCCTCAATATTGTTACAGCGATCAGTTCAAGTAAAGAAAACAAGCCAAATTAAATTTCTCTCCTCTCCTCTCCGCTCGGTCTCTACACTCTTGTTTTCTCAATTTGTGGAGGGGAAAAGGTAGAAAGGTCACTGCAGGGTGTTCAAAGGGAGCGGTACGAACGACAATTTACTCTATGAACCATATTTTTAATGCATATCACGTTTCCAATTCCGTATGATATTTCTTCCTTTTTAACTCATTGTAATCAAAATATCGAATATCATCACTTAGAAACACATTTTAAACACTCTGATGAAGGGCTCAGGCGATGAAGCACTAGACTCAGCCCATGTTGCTGGGTTCGACCCCAGGTGTGCTCGGTGATATTTAAAGGTGCTCAAATACGCCAAAATCATGTTGGTAGATTTACCGGGACTTTATAGCATAAATACTCAAACACAAACTTGGACAGGTTCATCAAGAGGAAGTCTCAACTCGACTGAAGCATGTCCATTCTGATGCATGGAAGAAAGCACACTCCGAAAGGATGAAAACCTGGTGCGCCCTCAAGAAGACAAACAATTGAGATCTCGCGGTCATAAGTGGCCCTACAGATGAATAATAATAATAATAATAATAATAATAATAATAATAATAATAATAATAATAATAATACCGGGCGAGTTGACCGTGCGGTTAGGATCGCGCAGCTCGAGCTTGTATCCGGGAGATAGTGGGTTCGAACCCCACTGCCGGCAGCCCTGAAGATGGTTTTCCGTGGTTTCCCATTTTCACACCAGGCAAATGCTGGGGGTGTACCTTAATTAATGCCACAGCCATTTCCTTCCTATTCCTAGGACTTTCCTGTCCCGTCGTCGCCATAAGACCTATCTGTGTCGGTGCGACGTAAAGTAAATAGCAATAATATTAATAATAATTGTTCCGAGGTATCTGTGGAACAGCAGAGGTGAAAGAAGGTGCGGGGGTGAACGGGCCTCAAAATACGAAATTAAAGTTAAGTTAAAATTTAACAAGGTTGTATTTTCTTTTCAAAATCAAGAAATAACAAGCATGGCAGGTACAGAGTAGCAAGGCAACAAAAGTACAATTACAGTATTTACAGGATTTGGGCTTCGAGCCCCGAACTCACAATTCTTGAGCAATTAGCCCAGTTTTACCCCAAAACAAGTTTCAACAGAGGGGCAGAAAACCCCATTCATGCCCAGGAGCACTTGCTCCAAATTACACAGTAAAGCCTCCTCGAGGCACGCAGAACCAAATTTCAAAAAGAGCAAACCGCTCTCAACGTTCAAGCCTATAACAGGCCACACCAAACTCCACCTTCAAGTTGTCCTCTAAGGACATAAACACAGGGGTAAAAACACCCAACCTACTGAGGCCTATTAAGTGAGGAAAGGTTAATTACATGGCCTCTAAAATACCAACTTGAGAGGAGGCGATTCGCACTCCTAATACATTTTGTTTAAAACCTACTTGGCACTAGGCCGTTAATGCAAGGGCTAATCCCATACTAAAGAGGTGACTTATAAAATGAGACAATTCACATTACGTTAAGGACGAAACTGTTGAGAAAATAAGTTCACCTCAATGCAACATGAGTGGGAGCTCGAGAGGGTTAAGCACTCTCTATCCCAGTTAAACAGATAGAAAAGATGCCGAGTCTCTTTACATTTTAAGGGAAGGTTACATGGTAAAAGGCTTCGGACCTGTCCCGAGAGTTAAACTGCTGAGCTAGCAAGCAAAGAAGTTATTAAACGGCCATTACCTTGTGGATGAACTGCTGCCCGAAGAAAGAGGCGCTTCCCGCCCCCTGCTACGTACTTTACACACTGAAAGATGTTACTGAAGTGGCGCGGAGACCCGAAAATCAGCAGTTTATATACTCTCGCGGAAAGTTCGAGGCGTTTCAGGAATGAGAACACCCTCCCACAAGAATTTTATTGGCTAGGGTTAAGCAACATATCCCCGTTGACGAAGATACACCTGATTGGTCATAAATTAATTAAAGAAATTCGGGATTGGCTAAATTCAAAACAAGGGGAAAGAAAGTGTTATACAGCCAACTTAAACAATAACAGAAAGAAATTTAACAAGGAACAAACTTTTGAAATAAAAATTTCTCCAAAAACAGTTCTTTCACTTCGCACTAGGGTGCACCATTGTGGTTCTTTAGTAGTGTCCTCTAGAAGAGAATGTTCACACTTCTTACTACAGGCAAAACAAAAATACATCGAAAACGACCCAGTTCAGAAACTTCAAAATTTCCAAGTAGTGACATCATCTGAGAAACTTGAAAATTAACACATTAGAAAACGTTCAGACTTCCTCCAGAAGGGGAGTTTCAACTGGAGCAAAGTTTGAATTAGCGACGTGGAGGTGTACCACCCGGTACAATAATAATAATGATGATAATCATAATAATAATAATAATAAGAAGAAGAAGTTGGTGTCGTACTATTTTTTACTGTTTCCAGTGATGCTGAGGAGACGGAAATTTGTCCCGTGGGATTTCTTTCACTTGACTATAAATCTACTGAAATGAAACTGTTTTATTTGAGCACCGTCGAATACCACCGAACTGAGTAGGGATCGAGCCCGCCACCTCAGCCCGGCAGATGACGGACAATTCGCGTGAAAACTAATCACCAATAATAAAAAATTTGCCACGGCTTTTTTTAAATTTCAGTTCGTGGCATTTATGATGCACGAGGTCTATAAGTTACGTAACCTAGGTTATCGCGATAGACTTGACATTCACACAATCGGTCATCCCAGAGTTTCTAAGAAACTTAATTTTTTTGTACCTTACACTTAAAAACTATGTTAAGAATTAGTTGCTTTTTATTCCAAAATATTCCTTCGTAAACTCAATATCAAATCAAATGTTTGGAATATTGTGTTTCATCCTTCCTGCAAATACCCACTAAATTCAAGGACTTTGAAATGATATTTAACTGAAACGCAGTGTCCTTGTGTTGATAAATTCCATATATTGAGTTTGGTTGAAATAGCTCCATACTTTCTCCGTTATAAATATACAGATAAACAGACATAGATATATAGACATTTTTTCATTAGTCTTCGAATGGTATGAAACGTGTATAGACGTACTGAACAGCTAACGAATTTATAAATACACACACAATATTGGAATTTTATATACTACCAAACCATCCAAACTCCATGCGACAACATCCCGGAAGGACCATGGCCTAACAAGTGACCGTTTCTCATCCCGAAGACCTGCAGATTACGAGGTGTCATGTGGTCAGCGTAACGAATGCTTTTAGTCGTTATTCTTGGTTGTCTAGACCGGGGCGCTATTTCAGCGTCAGATAGCTTCTCAACTGTAATCACGTAGGCTGAGTGAACCTCGAGCGAACCGTCAGATCCAGGTAAAAATCCGCCACCTCGCCAAGAATCGAACCCGAGTCTTCCGGGTAAGAGGCAGGTACGCTATCTATACACCATCGGATCATGGAGAAAAATTGCGTTTGTGAGAATATACCACTTTCTGTTGATCTCTGGATTGGTAGACGGTTATTAAAGGCTAATTTGCGAGGAATGCATTTATGCACTATGCACTTTATTCATAATCTAGCATAAATGCAACTTAGAAATTTATTTTTTGGTTAACTACATTAATATTTCACTTATTTCCTTCCTTATAAACCTCCCAAGAAAATAAAAATACATATTACGCCCTTGCAGCTATCACAACCGCATGCAGAGGTCCTCGAGCCTCGTCATATTGCAGAATGTGCTCGTAGGAATGGTGCCGCTCTAGTTTAGAACTTATGTCATACGGATATTCATTTTGGCATGTGGAAGTCATTTGCACTAATGTAAATAAAAGTCTTAATTACGACACTGTGGAGGTTCAAAAGTCAGCCCCGAGTCTGGCGTGGATTTAAGTCCCGACGAGCAAACAAATGGCCACCGCTGAGTATCAAGCTGTAAACAGCCGTCTATCTCCGGCGAGGCTTGTACGAACTAAGTGAAAAAAGGAGGCAAGTGGTCGTTACTTCTCTGAGGTCGGGTTGGGAGGATCGCACACTAAATGGGTCGCACATCTTGCCGACGTGAGCTCATGAATCTCCCTGTCATCACATTGCTATTCTACAACTCGTAGACCACTTTTTGCCTGCCTCGGGAAGTAAAATGAGAAAATGATTGATAGCAGGTCATTGTGTCCACGTTTGGGCCCGTAACATAAAGGAACTCTCTTCGCCTTTTAGGTAGCTAAGGCCAGCTTCTCCAGACAGGAGAAGAGAGGTCTATCTTTGACCCAAATATATGCAGCCCCATACATAATATAGCATCTGCAGTGGTAGGTAATAATGGATTGCAGCATGCAGTGCTTCAAATGTTAAACGTATGACAACCAAAATTAAATTCACCACTCGGTAAACATCAGTGAAGTTGAATTTTTATTAATTGATTTATTCTTCGGTGTAACTTTCGATAATCTTAAAATATCAGTGTAATATATCAAGTTCTACTGCAAAAAAGCAAATAAAATATAAACGACTTAGTACACTCCTCAAGGGACCATGGTCAGAGCGGCACAATGCTATAGACGGGGAATGTTTTATGAGATGGGGAAAGTAGGTTTGACACCAGTTTATAGGAACTTTATTTTCTTATTCGACAGTCGCAGTGAAAACGCAAATAAGATCACATTTCCTGTGGAAAGTGTCTTGGCTTTTTGTTTGTAGCATGTGTGTACTGAAGTTACGAATTATAATCTTCAAGTAACTCCATCTCTTGATACACTGTAAGGAGCAAAACGAATGTACTTTAGAAGTCGATTTACTGCTCTGAGAGCTTCGTTTAGTATGGAGATATTTTCACTGCAGATTCAGTTTTCTCGTCTTCATCATCTTGGACAGTAGCGGCAGCATGATTCGCAGTTAATATTTCCATTTACATAATATTGAGATTAACACATTATCGTCATGCGAAGAAATTATCTCTTAAATTTCCCGGCTAAGTACTTGGGAATTTATTTACGAGCTAACCTTGATAACTCTATGTATGGAAAATGAGACACAGCTTATTCTGTTTTCTTTAGCCGGTCTGTAGAAAACAACTTGTGAATATTTTAAACGTAAGTAATGGTATCTAGTGTGGAATAAGTATATATTTTTGAGGAATAAGGAAATGAATTCGACGTAGATTACATAACTCTTATGATATTTGTAAATTAGACCCGGTCAAGGACGAAGATTTCGGCCCCCTTGTTAAATGGTTAGTGAGCTGACCTTTGCTCCTTAGGGTCCATAGTTCGATTCCCGTCCGGGCTGGGGATTATAACCGTCATTGGTTAAATCCTATGGCACGGTGACTCGATGTGTGTACTGTCATCAATATCAGAATTCATCGTAGGTAAGGCCCCGTCCGACTCATTAGCTGAATGGTCAACCTTGAAGCCCTCGGTTGAGAGGGTCCCGAGTTCGATTCCCGGCCGGGTCGGGGATTTTAAACGCGTCTGATAATTCTTCTGACCCGGGGATTGAGTATTTGTGTTCGTTCCAACACTTTCCTCTTCATATTCAGACAACATACTACACTACCTACCAACACAGAAATACACAATAGTGATTACGTCCCTTCCCACGGATGTGGGACAAGCGGTAGAAGAAGAAGAATAAGAACATAGGTAGGGCCGCATCCTCACAGACGCGTAGGTCATCTATGGGCGTCAATTGAAATGACCTGCTCCAGGCCTTTCCGGATGCCATATCCGTTGTAATGGCGAAGGAAGTTGAAAATGGATTAAAAACAGCTCACATTGAATTTGTTAAATGTGCTTGTGAAGTCAAGGCAAGAGAAGAGCAAAATGTTGGCTATCTTTAGTGGAAAAATTGGATTATTCTAAGTAAAAATGAATAGTCTTAGATTATTTGGTTACATTGACGGGTGAAAAATGTAAACACGTAAAAACAGACTGTGCAATTACAGACGAATAAGTCTGGAAGACCCAGATTATGATAGATGGTTTTGGAGAAATGGCGCAGAAGATAATGATAATGATACTGGTGATGATGATGATGATGATGATTATGATTATGATGATGGGGATGATGAGTTAGTGGGGCCGATGACCTTCGATGTTAGGCCCCTTAAAACAACAAGCATCATCATCATCATCATCATAAATCTTAGCCTTAGAGTGTTCCGAAATTTTTACGAAATTATACTGCGGAACACCAGCTTACTGAGCTCAAATTGGCGGGTCCGATCCCGGCCCAGTCTGGTGGTGTTTGAAGGTGCTAATTTTCAACAGCCTTGTATCAGTAGATTTACAGGCTCATAAAATAACCACTATGGAACAAAATTCCGGCACCTAGGGGTCTCTATAACCTTAAGACTTGTTTGTAGTATATAAAACCAATGAGTTATTATTATTATTATTATTATTATTATTATTATTATTATTATTATTATTATTATTATTATTATTATCGGAACACTAAAATCTGTTTTCTGTGGTTTCACTTCCGGCCAATACAAATAGGATTCTTTTTTGTAATGAAAATAAATCTCCTTTTGGAGGTACCGTTACTATGATCACGATATCTGTAATCACGCAAAACTAAAAAAATTGCTTCCGTTTTTCTCCGATTAAATCGTAGATATTATGCATATGTTTGTGTGGGTGTGTGAGGATATCATTTGCTCTTATCGGCTCTGTGTTACTATTCAACCACAATCAAAAGAGCCTTCTCGTCGTCAGCTCACGCAGTTTTCACTCTGTTCTTTGTCCGTCGGAATACGTGAGTGAAGGGCAAGTAGAAGACACGATATTCTGAGACTATATAAACGGATGCGTACAGATTAATACAGCATACATGCTGCAATAATAACCTCCAGCTCCTTGGCTGAATGGTGAGCGTAGTGTCCTTCGGTTCAGAGGGTCATGGGTTCGATTCCCTTTTGGGTCGGTGATTTCAACTGTGTACCGTCAATTCGTATCGCTCGAGGACAGGGCATGTGTGTTCGTCTCAGTAAACAACTGCACACCATACATCGTACTTCTACTCACCACAGGAGCACGGAACATAACGTTGACGTTAGGAAGGACATAATTTCGTAAAGCTGGGCTAAATTTGCACTCGAGCCGAATCCAATAAAATGGGAAAAGGGAACAGGAGGAGGTATAAACATTAACAGTAGAAACCGCCAGCAATAAGAACAAAAACACCGATAGTCCATATTCCGCAACATCGCGACTGTGAGTGTGTCTAGGGGGTTTAAAATGAGAGAATAGACAAGCTCATTAACGGGTTATACTGAAGCAACAAAAATTTATGTTTTTAATGACATCGCCGTTGTGCATATAAGGCGATTTTATTCATGATAGGCTAGCGATAATAAATGAATTTCACTTTTATCCGTAGTTTAAGTAATACTCAAAAATTATTAATACTCAAAAAATGGCGACAGTGAGACTTAACGGAGAGGTTTGCCTAGACCTTACGTTCTTCAACCCATTGTCTATCGAGCCTGGCCTTTCCTGAAACACTGAAGATGGTACAGCTGGATTCATCTTGACGACAGGTCTTCGTAGACAACATCTTGCTCGATTTCTGATTGCACAAATTGACGAAATGCATCGCCATTACGATTTTCTTCGCCGTAAATTTAAATTTTAACTTTTCAAATTTCGTTTGTCGTTTAGCCTTTTCACGTTATTTGTATTGCACGCTCAAAGATGTCACAAGTACCGACCGAATTGCCTGCGTGGTACGTGTTGTGTAGCTGTAAACTTGCAATCGGTGATGGTTGGCTAGAATCACACCATCAGCAATTCTGAAGATGGTTTTCTGTGGTTTCCCATTTTCATAGCAGGCAAATGCTGGGAATGTATCTTAATTGAATATGCGGCCGATTTCTTTCCATTCCTTTCACAACGCAATTTCGCCAGAGACTTGTATCAGTTATTGCGACTATGAACCACTTAAAAGATAAGAATATTTTGCAAGCTATCGTCTAACACCTTGTTTGATATCGATTAGGCGATTATTGGCGTAGATTGAGTTAAAAGTTAAATTGCACTACGTTATTCTTATTACAAACCACAATCTACATGATAAATTTTCATTTAAGTATAAATAAAGGAAGTTTTAAATGGACAGTATTACAGTAAAGATACAAAACCTTAATACAATTACTTTAATTGATAATTATAACATTACAATTTGAGTTGATAAATGTGATTCTCTTGAAGTAAATGCTTTTTGTGTTAAATTGCACAAGCCAGGTCGTCCCGAAGTTTATTGATCTCAAGAAGAAGTGGTGTCTAGGTAATTTTCTCGTCAGTGGTGTTGAGGGCGATTGCTGATTCGTTGATTGAGTAGAAATATCATATATTTTCTAAATTTCTTAACATCATAAAGGGGTTGCCTGGTCGATGTGGTAAAGGCGTGCTCGGTTCATCCGGAATGACGTGGGTTCGATTACACGTCAGGTAGTCTAAAAATTTAAGAATCGAGATTTCCACTTCCGAAGGTGCACATGGCCATGAGGTTCACTCGCCTACACAAAAAGCGAGTACCAGGTGGCGGGGCTTAGAGCTAACCACTCTACCCCATCAAGTGCCGAGTTTACGGATAGTGGAAGCCTTTACGTTCCAACCCTTCATGGCCTGTACGGAGATGAATTTGCTTCCTTTGTTTTGCTTTTAACACCATAAAATTCCATATGAATCGTATAATTCCTGACATGATATAATTGTATTAACATCTGTCGTATTTTAGTCACGGTTAGGATTTTTAAAATGTAATTCCCATTCGTCTGACTGATTTTGAAGACGTATTCGCGCTGAAAAGTAACAAAAACAAAACAATATTCTTGATACCGCGGAAACACTGGACTTCTCGAAGCTTAGCCGCTCCTTTGTATCTTTCCGACTCCACAGCTAAATGGTTAGCGTGCTGGCCTTTGGACGCAGGGGTTCCGGCTTCGATTCCCGGCAGGGACGGGAATTTTAACCATCATTGGTTAATTCCGTTGGCACGGGGGCTGGGTGTATGTGTCGTCTTCATCATCACTGGATCCACATCACGACGCGCAGGTCGCCTACGGGAGTAAATTCAAAAGACCAACTCCTGGGGAGCCAAACATGTCTTCGGACACTCCCAGAACTACAAGCCATACGCCATTTCATTTTATTAATATGTCACGTCTCTGCTACAAAACGGAGGTCACGTTATTTTTCGGAATGTGCGCACTTCATTTCCTTATTGTCTTGTTATAGTCTAGGGTGTAAGAGAAGCAAATATCCAGAAAGAAGTGAGGAAGGTTTACAGATTGTCCCCCTCATTATTTAATCTGTGTCTATAAAGGTTATTGAATTGAATCACAGGTAGAGCTGACTAAATTGAAAATAACAGACGGGACCACTAAGAGGTGGTAACACTGCAGGTTTTGATGTTTGTGGTAACCGCTCAAAACGTTTACACTCTGAGACACATGTCCACTGCGTATAGGAAACGGCTGAAACAACGTTCGTGATTATATACAAACGAATACAACATGGAATGATTCAATTCTTGTGCATAGAAATAGCCTTGACCGGGAAACTCATGTAGTGTGCCTGTGGTCCATGGTTATGAATGTCAGCATAATGTTCAACACAATAATGAACATTCGGCGTTATTCTTGCTGGGATCTTATGGATCACCCACCTTGCAGCCAACATCTCATCCTTGCGACAGTCACGTCTTAGATCTGCTTCAGGAAGCCCTAAGGAGTAAGTGTTTCACCACCGATCAAGTAGCTTAGCTCTTCATGCTGTGGAGGAGTGTTTCTACCATCAGCCAACATCCCTCATTGTAGAGTGTATAAGGAAATGTGTTTAACTTTAGATGATGATGATGATGATGATGATGATGATGATGATGATGATGATGCTTGTTGTTTTAAGGGGCCTAACATCGAAGGTCATCGGCCCCTAGTTTAACTTTAGAAAAGGTAGCTCAACGGTGAGGGTGATTAACTCTAGACTCTGTCAAACTATGCTGTCGTTTCTATATACATTATTTTCCAATATATCTACCCCGTGCGCGTAGAGGCGCGCGGCTGTGAGCTTGCATCCGGGAGATAGTAGGTTCGAATCCCACTATCGGCAGCCCTGAAAATGGTTTTCCGTGGTTTCCCATTTTCACACCAGGCAAATGCTGGGGCTGTGCCTTAATTAAGGCCACGGCCGCTTCCTTCCAACTCCTAGGCCTTTCCTGTCCCATCGTCGCCATAAGACCTATCTGTGTCGGTGCGACGTAAAGCCCCTAGCAAAAAAAAAAAATATATCTACCAGTAGTGTAGATATCTAGACACCAGTCACGTCAAAACTGTACAACTTTTATTGAACAAGCAATACGGGAAATCAGTGAAGTACTTACAGGATATATTACTGCCTATGGTATTGTTGCTGTCGATTATTTGAGTGTACAGAAGATATGTAAAAACTACTGAACGATATGGACATACTCTTGGAGAAGGAATACAAGATGCCATGAATACATCTGAAATAAAATTAACAGGATGTACTCGTATGAAGTCAGGCGTTGAAGGATATATCACATTAGGAAATTTTCTTTGCAAGTGCTTGAACGTGACTCCGACTCAGTTAAGCCTTACAATTTGCTTTTTACGTCACACCAACACAGATAAGTCTAATAGCGAAGATGTGATAGTAAAGGACTAGGAGTTGGAAGGAAGCGGCCGTGGAGTAAATTAATGTACATTTGCCTGATGTAAAAATGGAAAACTACGGAAAGCTTTCCTCGGGACTGCCGTCAGTGGGGTTCGAACGTACTATATTCCGAATGCAGGCTCATAGCTGCTCAACCGTAACCGGACGGCCAACTCGCTCGGTCAGTTAAGTCTCTTGGCAATAATGGGATATGAAAAGACTAGGACTGGAAATAAAGAAGGCACAGCCCGAACACACACGTGGTGTGAATATGGGAAACCACAGAAAACCATCTTCAGAGCTGCCGACAATGTGGCTCTGTCCTACCATCTACAGAAACCGCGTAGCCAACTTGCTTGGGAATGTAGTCTCAAAGCAATTAAATGTATATTGTTCCTTGGAAAGTATAACAACCAATGGAGGCATAATGGGTCATAAAATGAAGATCAAGACAGGTAAGGTGGTCCTTTCCTAAGGCGGGAACTTTTCAAACACAGATTGGCAGTTTCGGAAGGTGATGCTGAAGACTTTCAGTGGGAGCGTGACAATGTATGGAAGAGGAAGGGGAACAGTAACGGGCGCAGAAAGGAGAATGGAAGTTTTTGAAATGTGGTGTTACAGAAGAATGTAGAAGGTGAGCTTGAACGTAGATTATAGATACTGAATCATGCTGTGGGAGATTTGAACAATTTTATCACAAGAAGGAAAGCTAGATTAATAGGATACCCATTTCTTGTTTTGTTGTTTTTAAAGGAAATTTTTGGTGGGGAATTAAGGGAGACAGAAGAAGGTCAAATTATTAATATCAAAACAGATTAGAGTAGATGTACGATGTTGTAATGAAGACGTTAGCTAAAAATATAGGACCGAGCTCGATAGCTGCAGTCGCTTAAGTGCGGACAGTATCCAGTATTCGGGAGATAGTGGGTTCGAACCCCACTGTCGGCAGCCCTGAGGATGTTTTACCGTGGGTTACCATTTTAACACCAGGCAAGTGCTGGGGCTTTACCTTAATTAATGCCATGGCTGATCCCTTACCACTCCTAGCCCTTTCCTGTCTGATCGTCGCCTTAAGACTTATTTGTGTCCGTGGCACCCAAAGCAACTTATAACGGAACATAAAACAGATATAGACAGGGAAGGGATGATGGGCTACGTCAAAACAGTCTATCGACTGGTGAGCCAAACAAGATTATATTAGTTTCCTGTAATCAATTTCATATAGTGATTGTGGGAATTTTGACCGAGAATATAGGTAAAGTTGTTTTTCTGGATGACGCTTGTGTTAACTCGGGTATTTCATTTACAGAATTGAAAACTTCCCCAAAAGGAGGATGTAAGTTGAGTTAATATGGTGGACAGGACTTGCGTTGTTTCGTCATCTGGTGAATGAATCATTTTAATAAAATTCGTAGGCGCAAATTAAGTGTAGATGAGTGGAAAGATGTGAAAAGGAAGCATCTAAAGTATATTGGAAAATATACCAACATATAAATGCATTGCAAAGAAGCGAAAACAAAGTACTGTTTATATTAATTGCTAAAATTTAAGTCTGGAGTGCATGCACAGGATTACTCCTCTATTTTCTAAAAATTTAAGGAATATTTCAGAATTACATTTCAATTCATTTTGTGCAGAAATTATCACACATCTCATTTCCTTTGTATCACTTGCGGATCATACTGTAATCGCCCAAGCTTAAGTTATAGCAATAAAATATAGTTTGTAATAGGTGAATACATTTGCATATACAACTGATTCAGGGAGTGGATGAAATGAAATAGGTCCTTGGAAATATTTACCTCTCCCTTGGAAAAATTGTCGATTTGTTCGTTACATCCTTATACCAGGCAGGCCTCAATTAGTAAATCGAAGCTATTAGTTTACCTCAATAATATACGAACCTTAACTTCTTGTAAGCCAGATCCATTGACCTACATTTTTAAATTGATGCTTGTATTGGCGATTAACCAGAATCATTTTGTCGTTGACTTCTACGAACATGCCTGTTGCATCCCTGGGCTGGAATTGATCCGGTAGAGGAACATCCTGCCTCTAGCTACGGTGGTCAATTAGTTCAGGAAATCGATTCTCCACTTCTTGGAATGAATTTCTGCCATATCAGGTGGAAAGGGTTCCAGTTTATTGTAGATATCAGATCTCATATGAAACACACAGCAATATGATGATTACTACGAGTACCAACATGCCTTTTTAACAAGTAATAGTGATTTAAAAAAATTAAGACTGGTATATTAGATGTTTCTTGAAGAAATTTCGGAGAATTTATATTATTATTATTATTATTATTATTATTATTATTATTATTATTATTATTATTATTATTATTATTATTATTATTATTATTATTATTATTATTATTATTATTATGCCAACGCAATGACAAGGCACATGGACACAAATACTCCACGTCAGGTAATAATAATTTTGTGTGGATGGAACTGATGGCTGCAGCCTTTGTGAGACAGAATCTCCGACGAAGGTGGCCGGTGGCTCTAGTGTATATGTGTAATTGTGGTAGTTTGGTAGATGATAGTATAATAGTCCCCCAGCCAAGGAAATTAACAATTTACGATTTAAATCCCGAGGCCCAGGCAGAAATCGAAGCGGGGGTCCCGAGGCTCGAAGGCCAAGATAGTAATAACTAAGCCATGGAGACAGATTCTTCAGCTGGTTATCTCACTAAGTACTGTTGTCTCGGCAGCAGATATAGAACAAAGTTATGCATTAACGAGGATTAATCTAATTTCCAGAGATCTCCATTTTAGGAGTAAGCGGTTTCAATTTCCTGTGCGACTTTGTTTTTTGTATGACTATAAGTAAAGCAGAGAAGCGGACTTGAAAGATCGCTGGGGAAAATTTTAACGTGACCTGTTTTAGCCATGGATATGATGCTTCTTCACTTGTCAGTACATCCTACAGTTCTTATGTTGTTGTTGCTCCTAATTGAAAAACAAGGGATGTTGTTCGTGAAGGGCCTTCAGTTACGTAAATAGTTTCATTTTCATGTCTTCGACCATGTGAACTAAATTAATTTACGAATCTCTGTTTTGAAATAATGACGGGGAAAAAAATCGTTATATCCATGCAAATGAAAACGTGGACAAAGTAATATGATTAAAAGCAAATAATACCATCTGATATTTTATATTTTCTTAAACATAATATACCATCATTGAGTAAGAAGGAAATAAACTCAAACGAACATCTGCTTATTTTTAACATTAGTCAACACTGAAAGTAATACCTATCAGAAGGTTTCAATTGATCACTAACCGTCAATTTTTACTCATGGTTTATTCATGTTAATTTCAACGAAATAGCTGAAACTGGTACACCTTTTTGTTCCACTTAGCGATACTTTTACGCAACTCAAAGGACACAATTTATGACATATGCAAAACCTGGTTGATGTGGGCGGAGCTAATCGTAGGATAAAATAGAATAAATATTTACTTTTAAATGTTTTAAATACCATAATTTGTGAAGAGGTAAACCATTATTTTTGCATAGAAGCTGTAATCAAATCACAGACATCTATTACTGGGTTTTAGTTATACTGTACGTTATAATGCATGTTATCTTATTTGCAGTACATGGGTTCGTTTCCCGTGGCTGGACCAGATCAAGCGAGCAGAGCCGAGTACATGAGGACACAGCTGCAGCAGATGAGGGTAAGTCCCCAGATTAATAGGGAACTGATTGATTAATGGTCTTGTCAGATTCTATGCCAGACATGGTATTTTCAATTTAATGATTTATTACCGTGATTCAATTCTTTAAATCTTATATTTTTCTGGTGATATGTATTCCGATGTTGTTTCAAGATACGGGTGTACAGTATGTTACAGAAAATAATCTTTAATGTTCACCATGAATCTATACTTATGAATAAAAGTGTGACGTCCTAAAACCATTATGTTGTTCAAGTATATGTAGTACTAGCAAGATACCCGCGCTTCGCTACGGTATTATAATGACATTCATAATTGAATGTTTAACGTTTTATATATAATCCGCCAAAATTCGCGATCTGACTCGTTTTCTGGGAGAATCCGCCAAAATTCGTGATCTGACTCGTTTTCTGAGAGATTACGGCAAAGTTCCTCCCTTTGACCAATCTTTCATTCCAGCAATCGATTTCGTACTTCCCGGGATAGGCCCAGGTATTCCACCCGGTCAGTTGCCATCTTTTTCTATAAGCATTTTTAATATGGATCAAATCCTTGAGGAGATCGGCGTGGTGTCGTCTTGGGTGCCTTAGTGGCACTGAACCCGCAGCCGGACTGCAATCGTAGCCAGGACCCTTTTCCAGCGCGGTCCACACATTTTGACCACGGTCCAGAACATTATTATTATTATTATTATTATTGATGTTCTGGATCCCACAGCAAGATACAAGACCGCTACCTGACGGTAAATTACATCTACTGCTATTGTCATTGCTGACAATGTGCGTGGGCAAGTGCGCGGGATTTCTGGCGACACAAATGATATACTTCCGCACATTATTGAACTTATTATACAGACGTGAACAATTGCACGGTCAATATCATTGCTATCCTTTATTTCAAATGTGTTTAGATTTTTATTTCTGTGCCAGGAGAATCTATTGTAATCTAACTTTATGTTCTCCAAAGGAAAAGATGCCCTTGGAAAGGAACCGAGGAAAGATTAAAAATGATCAGTTTATGATCAGAATAAGTACATTATGCAGAGTAAAATCGATAGGTCTCAACTCCTTTTTCACCCCGCCACCGTTAAGTTGGTCCCCCCCCAAAAAAAGGAAAGCGTGTTTCTTTATGTTTAAAGGAGAGTCCAAATACCAATGTTCACGTCAGTTACCTTCCGTTTTGAGATAGAATTCAATTTTTTCATTTCCTTTCACCCCCCCCCCCCGCCCTTAAGTGAATTTTCCGGCAGAAAATACTTGTTTCTTTGATAGTAAAGGATTTTCTAAATACCAATTATCACGACTCTAACAACTTCAGTTTTATAAAAGGAATTCAACTCTTTTTCACCCCCGCCCCCAAGATGATTTCCTCCCAAACACGCGTTTTTCTTTGTTTTTAAAGGATATCCGAATACCAATTTTCACGTCTGTAACAACTATACTTTTTATTAGATGTGTCCTCATACAATAAATTCAATTAATTTTTCAATTCTTTCACCTCCCCCCCCCCCGCCCATTCATTGGATTTTCCGAGAATACGTTTTCCTTTACTTTTAAAGCAGATTCCAAATACCAATTTTCACGTCTGCAAAATTTTTCGTTTTTGAGATAATAGTATCTTTATACCAATAATTCAACTAATTGTTCAATATCACCGCTTTAGGTGGAATTCCGAAAACAAAAAGTACGTATTTCTTTATTTTTAAAAGAGATTACAAATACCAAATTTCACGTCTGTAACATCTTCAGTTTTTGAGATATCTGTATTCCAATGAAAAGAATTCAACCCGAATTTCAGTCACTTTTGCCCCTCCACCCAAGTGTTTTTTAAGAAAACAAACAATACATGTTGCTTTATTTTTAAGAGAGAAAAAAATACTATTTTTCACTTCAGTAACATGTTAAGTTTTTGAGATATACTGTAGAAATGCTCATCTTAAAGTTTCACCCCCTTTTCAGTTCCCCTTAAGTGGTGTTTTCAAAAAACAAATCACTTATGTTTCTTTACTTTTATAGGAGATTTCAAATACCAATTTTTACGTCTGTATACGTTTCTGAGATATACTGTAGGTGTAGTCTTTATAAAAATTCACCCCAATTTTTCACCGCTGTTTAACTCCCATTAATTGGATTTTCCCAAAACAAAAAATATGTGTTTCTTTATTTTTAAAGGAGATCCCAAATACCAATTTTCAGGTCTGTAATGTCTTCAGTTTCTGAGATATAAGTGTTCTAATTAAAGACATTCAACCCCCATTTTCACCCCCTTTCACCCCTCCTATTGGGATTTTCCGAAAACAAAAAATACTTTATTTTTAAAGGAGATTCTGACTAACAATTTTTACGTCTATAAGCTTTAAAAGTTTTGAGAATAGATGCACTAATTTTTAAAATATTCACCCCCATTTTCACCCGCACCCCATTAATTAGATTTTCCAAAAACAAAAAATAAGTGTTCCTTTATTTTTCAAGTAGATCCCAAATACCAAATTTCAGGCCTGTAATATCTTCAGTTTCTGAGATATAAGTATCCTTATTAACGGCATTCAACCCCATTTTTCATTCTTTTTCAACCCTCCTATTGGGATTTTCCGAAAGCAAAAAAATACGTGCTTCCTTATTCTTAAGGAAGATTCTAAACACCAATTTTTACATCTGTAAACTTTTAAACTTTTGAGATATAGATACACTCATTTTAAAAATTCAACCCTCTTTTCACCCCCTTAGCGACGGAATATCCAAAAATTCTCTCTTAGCGAGCACCTACATTATACTATAAATGTATCCTCAAAATTTAATTTCTTTAAGTCCAGTAGTTTTGGCACAGCGATGATGGATCAGTCAGTCAGTCAGTCAGTCAGGACATGTTTATATACATTATAACCTTCATCTTTGTGCATCGGATTAATGGGGATGATTATCACGCAGGAAATGTTTTGGATTTTGACAGAGATGATAGACCTTCATCTGAAATATTACATGACATTGGAAGAGGTATATGGCCATAAGTCGCCCGGCCATTGCCCATAGTGAGACTGGTTGAATCTAGTGGCCCTAGAAAGAGCTACGATACACTTCAAAATGTATTATATCTGGGACTCAGAAATATAAGGGACAGATGACCTAGATGTTAGGTCAATTTTAAACAACAGCATAATCATCATCATCACCAGAAATATATTTTCCCACCTTGCACTTGGTCTTATAATAGAAAGAACAAGCACTGAGGAAATTCCGAACAGCTGTGCATAAACTGAGGGTCGTGTAGCTGTGAACCTGCATGCGAAAGTTGGTGGGTTAGAACCCTGACGGTTATTATCCATGGTTTCCTTTTTTTACATAAAGTAAATATTGTGGAAGTACCGTAAGTCCACGACCGCTTCCTTCTCATCCCTAGAAATTTCCCACCCTGTCGTCGACAAAACCTTATCTCACAATCAGCTAGTGAGACATTAAACAGCTTTGAAGGAAAGGGGATGCACTACGAACGTCGACTGTTGTTCGTAATGAAACCCCATTACTGTCGTGAAGATGATTTAAGTCATATTTAGCCCTTCTTGATTGACTATTCTGATACTTCTAATGTAAACCGGCTACTCTGATAAGAACTAGGAATGATTCATTTCTGTTATATTAAAGGAACGAAGGTTCTTCCTGTGTGCGTATTTACCAAATGACTCGTACGTTTAGTAAACAAAGTGAAGTTAGAGAAAAATCATCTTTATTACTTTCTAATAATATTAATTTAAAGACTACTATAACCTTTGAACAATCTTAATAGACGCGGGGGTGCTGAATATAACTCATTCCGCATGGCTTTTAAAATATGTAGCAAGTCAAGGACGTAAAGTAGCATCGTTCAAGCACTCTCAAATTTCAACAACATTAGGTGGCATCGAACATGTTATCTTGAATATAAGAGACCAAAATTTGTGCCATTAAGGTTCTCTGCCTTTCTAGATGCTGATGGCACGAATTGTTAATGGAAATCATCGAATGATTAAGAAATATTTTCCATCAGATGAACACTAATAGTATCATTAATGTTTAGTTTCATGCGATTAAAATATTCCATTTAACGTTAAATAACTATCCTTACTGAGAAACAGGAGATTGAAAGTTTATTCCTCATGCATTCTTTTAGTGCTTGTGGTAAAGTAGCCATAGCTACGTAATCATTAGCTCATACTGAACCCGATAGGGGCATGATCCAAGGACCTTTGGTTGATATCGATCTCCATAATTACACACGCAATGCTATTAAAATGAAAGAACGCTGAGAATGATTAATATACATATCATTAATAGAGGTCATACCGAAACTAATTAATATTCATACCATTGAGATAGATAAATTGTGTATTTCAAAATTATTCTGCGAGATTTCTTTGTCTGCGACTTATTGCGCAGTATTATCCTTTGTGTAGCGGGGGCCCCGTAGATGAAGCCAAGCCAACTTAGACCCGGGAGGGGTTATGAATGGGGATTCCCTGTGACATCACTCGAGAGAAGACATCCCTCCTCAAGACTCACAGAATGAGGGGAAACTAACTTTTTCGAAACGGAATATAGGAGCCATCTTGGAATCGGACTGGCCAACTTAATTACCTACGAGATAGAAAATTAACAAAACTCTAATTAGGGGCTCATCTCCCGATTTAAAAGGGATAAATGTCATTGGGACATTTATTTAGAGTGTTTAATGTCCTCTTCCGTGATAACTTTCAGCCGAGGAAAGAATACTGTGTTGTTTCTGCGTGGAAAAGTACTGGGGCCATCTGTTTAGTCTCACGACAGCTCCTCGAGATCGGGACTTCACCCCGTGTGGCGGGGGAAGCAGAACAGATTTTAATTAATTTAAAGAGATTCACCGAAGGATAATTGAGTGGTTATGTCTAAATCGCACCAACTAGATATTGGTCACCGGTCGCCCGCACTATTTTACCTCGAGTACGCCGGGAATAGGCGCTACGCAAATTAGGGGAAGGGGTACCGCTCCCTAGTAAAAACTACTGCAGAACGGGACAAGCGTCAGTCCGGGTTTGCGGTTCATTGACGGCGCAGCTACGCTCTTTTAAGCCTTCGTTAAGTCTTTGTTCAATAGAAATTAATTCCTATTTAAGGTGAAATAATCCAATTTGCATAAACAGTGTTTAGTTTGATCTCAGTGACGCCAGTGTTAACTTTTTGGAAAACCGTGACGTGGAAAATCATCTTATTATGATTACTATAATATAAGAATCTTACATAGTCGCATAGGAGATCGTGACCGGACGTTCACATTGAACGCTGTTAACCGGAGTGTGATTTAAACAGTGTCGTTGTGTCTGTGCAGGATTAAGTGTTAGCGGTTCCAACATCATCAAACAATGGCTCAGCAACTTCAAGATGGAATATTAATGGAAATCATCACCGTGGTGCCCATGGAGGAGGAGTAAACTCAGGATGGACTTCCCGAGTTGACAAAGGCATCACCACCATGTGATAGAGATGAGTACAAAGTTCTAATATCTGGCATGCATAGAAGGGATGGGAATATTTATTGTAAACTGACGCTATAAGGGATTTAAAGATGTAGTCCTGTGGAAATAGAGCGCCGGAATGGGCGCGTAGTAATTAATTCTTAGCTTAGGAAACCGACTACAGGTCTGAGTAATCGAGTGTAAATAATTAAGGGAATATAATACTTTAGCTTTGCTTAGGATAGTGATTCATTCAATTATTTTCTTTCTTGGGAGATTCTGTTGTTTATTTGCGTCAGAAGACCAGTAATAATTAGTTTATGGGAGTGCAATGAGAGTAGTTATTAGAGCATTCATTAATTTGATAAGTGCATGGTATATAAAACGGTAAGTACTGCGGTATGCAAAGGCACGTCACTACGAGACCCAGCGGCCAACGTGACAACCTCAAAATTTCCACCCTTTGAAATACTTAGATAAGGAGTGATAGGTTTAAATTGATTCTGTGATTAAATATGCCAGGAAGTGATCATAATAAGTGTATTAAACATCGATTCGTGTGAAAAGTAATTAATTAATGCATGTATTGCCGTGTGACGATAGTGTAGCCGTGTGCCGGCCATCGATTAATTAGCAGTCAGTAATCAGATGTTAATTGCCGCGCGAGTGCTTAATTGTGTTGTAATTGCTGTATAGATTCCGCGCAATGGCCACGTATAAGTAAGGTAGCGGGTAAGCTATGTAGAACGACGATAATAATAATAATAATAATAATAATAATAATAATAATAATAATAATAATAATAATAATAATAATAATGATAATAACAATCGGGCAAAGATTACCATTATGGGGCGGGAGTCGCGTTGCAAGAATGATATGATACTGCTGGGTAGATGTGTGTTTATTTTAAGGTGATTTGCGCGAGTCATTTTAAGACCGCAGTTTATTGTGGAAGTGCGTCCGAGTGATGTGTTACAGTTTCCTTTTAAAAGGGAATGTTACGCCTGTTAATGTGAGTGTTGACCCCTAGGGGAGGGAGAACTACCGTCTGGCCTTGGCCCAGCGTGTATTTTTTTGTCTGAATGTCCCGTAAGCGGAGGAGGATAGGACGGGGCTGTTAAAAGGGAAGTTGTTTTCTTTGAACGGCGAAATAATGTGATCTACCTAACACGGCAGAGCTGTGAAATAATTAACACGCGACCCGGCAGATGATGGTAATGTTTGCCATTGAATCGTTGTTAATTGTACGAGTATAATTAGATAGGGATTACAGGACCCTGCCTTCATCACAAGAGGTTGTCAGTTCGATGCCCAACGTAGGCATTGGAGGCCTACAGTGTCAGAAGGAAGATCCAGTGCCTTTTACGTGTTTTACTTGCATATCATGTACCATGTATGTGTTTTTTTTTTGTGTCATGTGTTGTTGTACATAAGGTCAGTGGTGGTTCTGTCCATCAGCTCGACGATGCCTAGAATAGCGAGGGTCGGTTCGATCCCAGGTGTTGTATCATATGTGTGTATTTTCATTTTTTTGCCATTTCATTGGGAAATCTAGGTCTTTATTATAATAGGGATTGCTCAGACGTGTGGTCGGACGCATGTTAGTTTTATGTGTTAGTGATAATATAGCCTCAGTGTTATGATAAAATTTCCATTCGCTATATGTCACGATACATCGCTTCGCGATAACGTACTCGTTTCTATCACGTATAACGGACTGAGGTCCACAAACAACCTACAACAAGCATTTGTAAATGTTAATGTAATTCATTAGGGTAATTTAATGCATCATTTCCCATTATCATTAAGGTTCAATAAACCGGTTTGTGAGTCAAATATTTTAATTCGAAGGTGTTCTCATTTTTAGTTATATGCCCCGCTTCTCCTCCCTTGTACGCCTCTAAGCTTACTTTAGTTCAGCGCCTATTTATTTCTTACTTCATGACCTGTTAGCGACCCTGTAGATCTCATGCCGGTGCCAGTTAGGTAGGGGCGGGTGCAATACGCACAATGAGATATTCACCAGAATATGATGGGAACGCTGACTTCTTTCCTCACACAACAGTGGCCCCATGTGACTTTTCAATTATAGCACTGATTTCAACTACACGCTCTGCTTCCCTGCATCTCGTCATTCAAATATCGATTGGTCGCGACTATTTATCTTGGGAACCCCTGCCAGGTGCATGATGAGACGTCGGGCAGAACGCGGCGACCAGTCGTTCACAGCTGCTCGGCGGGGCACACGCCCTTCAGGCGCAACCCGCGGTCGTGCTTATCTCCGGTATTTTGCACGATTAACTGGATAACATTCGATGTCAACCTTCCTCTTCGAAATTGCTTCACGCTGTATTTTAACTCATGCAGACATTATACCCATTCTAAAGTACAGCAGTTAATGTATTTATTTAATGTTTTGTCTTAGCTAATAATTTTTAAACGTCTTGTGTATAATCAAGCATTTCTTTGCTTCTACATTTTACAACATCGTACATCATTTGCCAAGATTTACCAGCGTTAGAAGAATTAATAAATAGCACCACGTAAACGTTGTTGAACATCTACCGTATATATATATCACATTCTTTTAGGCGCTATTCGTAAATATCCACCAGTCCTGCTTTAGACTCTACGGGAATTATACCCAACTTAGGCGGGACTAAATACAGACTGAGAGAAAGTTATCCTTAGATCATGTAATCTCAGTGTACTAAGATATTCTAAAGATCATTTTTGCACATTTCTACTTGCCTTTGTGGTACACATGTGAGCATGCCCAAAGCAATGATCACAACATCTTCGAGAAGTCTGCAACAAAACGCATTCGTATTATTTTGACATGTGATGCACAAGCACTGATAAAATTCACGGTGAGAAAAGATTCGAGAAGGTAATTGGAGCCGATCAATATTTATAGCGTTAGAAATTATTAGGCACCAAAACAACTTCACAGGACGTTGCGGGCCTTCGTATGTTTTTTAATGTAGGCGTGATCCTGTTGTATTACTGGATTCTTTAGTGGTACCAATACTGAACTGCATATCCATATGAGGCGTCTATTTTCAAAACAGGACAAATCCATCTAAGCAGATTAGAAGAAATCGCAAAAAATGTTAGGCGCACGTAACATAAATTTTTTTACATCATACTGCTGTACTTGGGTTTATTATCATGTTTGGTAAACATTTTAGGATTGTAGTCTAACATTTGATACGGAAGATGATCATTTATGTGGAAACAACCTGGACATGTCCAGTTTTGAAACCAAGTCATGGATGTGACCTGTTATAAAAGCTAACTACTCCATTTCAGCTGTGGCCTAATGATTGAATTCAACATTTTAAATCAAATTCTGTAGTTTTAATAAGTAATAAAATAAATCACACTAGCAATTACAACAACAAGGCAGGTCAAATAAAAGAGTTAACTAACAAAATTAAACAAAAGGCTAAAAAATAGTTTACAAAATTGATAAACTCATAAGCAGGTTATAACATAACCAAAGTAACACTACGTGAGGTAATATGTCATGACTATCACCTTCGCAGAATTCTGGTTCACTGATAACATCAGAAGTTTCACCCTGAATTTTTCAGTCTTATCCAATTTTATTTTTAAGAGGTGATCTATGTCTTTAATCTTTTATTACTTCAGTTTATTCATACCAATGGGTGCTTTAAAAGGATTGATCACACTGTTTGTTTTTCGTTTTAGTGATTGTGCTCCCCACTCCTACATCACTTCTGTAGTATTGGTCTCTCCTTATATGAACATTGTTCCCCCTAGCCTTCCTGACTACAATATCTTGCATTGTGATATTTTGAAGGGAAGGGGTTGAGTAGATTTCATCACATTATGATATTGTTTTCCAATCATAGAAGGTCCAGTCCTTTCCTATAATTTTGACAGTTCCATGATTCGAGAACACTTCGTGATACGCAGAAGGTTGGACAATAGTATCTACTATTTTCAGCTCCTTCTCTTTTCGTCCAAAAACTCGGTCTGGTGGAGGAAACGAATGGCCAGTAAAATGGAGGAATATATCATTCTTGAGGGGAGCACTGCTAAGCCATTTAAATAACATTATCAATAGCGTCAGATTCTTATTTTGCCCAGGGCATCCATCGGCAAATTATGTTTATATCTTGAAGATCAATAGTTTGCAGCTCATGCTACAGTGTAGACGTCACTTAATTTGGTGTTTTAGGACGTTAAGTTTTAGTCCAAGTATAAATTGACAGTAGAGATTTATCTGACGGGAATAATATGCTGACTGGCCTGGTAGTTTTGGTAGTGCTTTATTTTTCTGGCAGTGTTACCATGCCATCTCTCTCCTCTTGAATGAACTCGTAGAATGCCCTGCGTTGAAGTATATGAACTCTGTTCTCTGTCATCAGGTTGGTCTTTCTAGAAACGTCTTTGTCATTTTGAATATAGCATTCAGTTGAATGCACTTTGAACAAGCATCATTTGCCGGAGATCCAAATCCAATATTAAATTCGGTGTTAAACACTTTCCGGAAATAACTTTATAACTTCCTTTTACCCTAACGTCCAAAGGCACTGATGCATTGTATATGCGGCACAATTTCTTGATGTTCAGATTTGAGGCAAGGTACACACTTTCAGATTTATTTCGACAATAGTGAGTTTCTTTCCCTTTGAACTTCCGTTTGTATGCTATCAAACTTCCCAGTTTCTGAGCATAAGACTGTGAACTATGATCCCCACTTCTTCTTTCATAATTTTCAGAGCAATATTGCTTTATTCGGCTGAACACACCTAGTAATCTGAGCTTAGTTATACAAAGTATTCCAAGAAATGCTTCACGACACACTTTCACTCTGTTTCCGCACACACATCTGCCACAGTACATGTTATAACCTCACTTTTAAGTCTCTTCGGGCTGGAAGATCGAACTGTGCGTCGTGAAGGGGTAGAAGAGGAACATAATTTAGCTATAAATGCATCCTATTCAGATTTTACACTCGATGGATAAAACAATGCGTGGAAACACTTTACGTCCTTCATTGTTAGTCCTCGACAATTTTTACGACCTTTGCCAAGGCACCAATGATTGAAGTCTGAATATTTTGGTAGATTTCTTGCCATATACCTATCGAAAAAGTTAAAAATGAAGTGAGCTTATAGATCAGAAGCTACTAGCAGCACACGAAAGATGAAACACCTGTCAATATAGAAAGAGTTGGTAAAAATTGAATGTATTTGATAATTCAATTAACACATTTTACGGTTTCCTCTCTCATTATAATCACTCAAAACCCAATTATATGAATAATTTTATATTTGAAAATGACGTTCACCTGGATTGAGCCCCCCAAAATTTCAAGTAATTCCAAAAATACAACTTTGTTTACATACCTCTCTTTCTTCCCTTTTGCACTTTTTCCATTTTTCAGGATTTCGTTGCTTTCTCCGATCTCTGTTGCCTCCAATAACTACCACAACCGTGTTACATGTTTAAAAAAAACCTATTTTCTTTATTTTCAGATCACAAGTATTCATATTAGTAATGAAAAGTAGTGTTCAACACGTAAGAAATCAGTAAAAATGTTATCAAACAGCAGCCATCACACCTACCGTTGTTATGTAATCAACATAAGTCGTTCTCATTGGTGATGGCAGAATAGTCCGCTTTTGAAACTAGCTTATTGAGAACAAGTCAGCTTTTTTATGCTAATCGGAACTTTTAAGATAAAAATTAGATTGATTTTGTCCGGTATTGTTGCTTACAAGCACTATGGACGCAAGCAGCTTTCAAAGCTGTGTAAGATTCGACATTTATCCCAATTTCCATGAAGAGTGGACTTGTCCGGTTTTGAAATTAGACGCTTAACATATATTATTTAACATAAACGAGCAAGTTGCATTCGCTTATCGAACCACGTAACAATTAGCTTGCATCAAGGAAATGGTGAGTTTGACCTCCACTGTCCGCAGCCCTGAAGATGGTTTTCCATGGTTTCCCATTTTCACAGGAAGAAGGTGCTGGGGTTGCACCTTGATTAAGGCTATAGTCGCTTCCTTATTTTGCTATCCTATCTATCCTATTGTCGCCACACAACCTGCCTTATTCGGTGGGATGTAAAACAAATATATTTTCCGTGGTTTCCCATTTTCACACGAGGGAAATGCCGGGGCTGCACCTTAATTAAGGTAACGACCGCTTCCTTCACACTACTAGCGCTTTCCTATCCCATCGTCGCCATAAGACCTATCTGTGTCGGCGCAACGTAAAGCCCCTAGCAAAAAAAATCCCACCGTCGATTACCTTGAAGTTTGATGTTCGTCGTTTCCCATTTTCAAACCAGGCAAATGCTGGGGCTATTCTTTTTAAAGATGAGCAAAAAATGGTCGGGTCATTTCGGCCTTAAGAATCAACCGAACCTAGTCAAAATCAAACCCACTGCTTTAGAGTTAGAAATAATGTTCTACCACTTGAGCCACTCAGCTCGGTATGATTTTGTTTGTTTACTGCATTGCATCGTAACATTTTTCCTACCGTAATTCATTTTTGTATTTGATTTCCTTTGTAATTTTCTCTGACTATTGTTACTCTTGGAAAATTTGGTACCAGTGCCTTACTAACCGTTGTGTCCGGCTTCATGGCTAAATGGTTAGCGTGCTAGCCTTTGGTCGGAGGGGTCTCGGGTTCGATTCCCGACAGAGTCGAGAACTTTAACCATAACTGGTTAATTCCCCTGGCACGGTGACTGGGTGTATGCACCGTCCTAATCATAATTTCATCCTAATCCCGACGCGCAGGTCGCCTACGGGTGTCAGATAGAAAGACCTGCACCAGGCCTTTCCGATCCCAAACGCCATTCACTCACTATCCGTTGTTTGTATAACTATCGCTTCAGATACAAGTATTGTTTCCCCAGTATTTTGCTCTAATCCGAACTTGAGTTTAAAATAATGTCCTAATATCAATTGTACTCCTAGCAAATTATAATAATAGCAATTTCCTTAACTGGCATATACAATGAAGAACGCCTTCTAAATGTTGCCTGCAAGAACTGGTGTAATATGCTTGGATAGCTGGCTTGAATTTGGCTCTTAATCCGATCTTATCCTATTCCCTAAATCTTTTGTAATGGAAATAACAGTAAATTCACTACGTTACACGATTTCCTATTACAAGAGGAGCTGGTCATGTTTTAAAAATGGAACTGGTTTATGGAAATATCCCACTGTATGTGTTTAACACGCATAGCGAAGGAAGACTTATGTCCGTGTTAACGTATCGTAAAACAGAGATTCAATGTCCCGTTAAAACGTCTTCTGCTCTACAAGAATCCCTCCAGGGAAGAGTGCCAACAATTTCATTAGACTTACAAATCGAGGCGTTACGGGCCTTTAATATGCGCGCTGGAGTGACGGCAAGAGAAAAGAAGCCAGATTGAAAGTTCTCCATTGCAGCGGACTACTTCTTATCCTTGATCACTTACTATTTACAGGAATGTCTTTAGAGTGTCAAGAGATTTGCTACTGAAATGAAATTGGGTTTACTTCAGCGAACTTACATGCGGATGCTTATTATTCCATAACATAAATTCATCTTTTAAAGAATTAGAAATTATTATTAATAGAGACAATAACAAACATGTTATTGGTTTTTCGTCACACTAACTAATTTTATGGTATTCGAAAACACTGAGATGATGGACTTTTATCTCTGAGTAGTTTGTTTGCATGCTGACGTATTTGAACACCAAATAATTTACCACCCAACTGAGCCGAGGTAGAACCCACGAACTATTGCTCAGGAAACTAGCGCTTCTACCGTCTGGGCCCTTTAGCATGCCAAGAAGTTGATACTACTGCCAAATCAATTAATGACTTTGGGATGCATAACACTAAACATGATAGTGTTTCGGGTTTGCGATTGTACCAGACTTAAACAAATATAAGATTGATACCAGAAAGTAGAGGATACCCTAATAAATTGAACATGATAATGAATTTTTAGGAGATGCCTATCCGAGGCTGTAAAGGCGTTCTCCGTTCACTCGGAATGACGTGGGTTCGATTCCCCTCCATGAAGTAGAAAACATTTAGAAACGAGGTTTCCATAAGTCACGTGGTCCTGAACCAATTACGGAGTCACGGATTCTAACTGTGGATTGAGGGTCGGAACGGGGGTCACTCAACATTGTAAAACAAATGCGGAGCTGTCTGATGTCAGTCAACCAGTGCTGATGAGGATATCGTTACGCTCGCCAAGTGCATTCCATTATCTGCAGGCCACCTGATGGCCAGACGTCGTCCTGACAGAACAAGGCTCTTGTTCATATGTATGTGCCACAGATTTCTTTGCTTTGTTCCTGAAAATTTTCTAAATACAAGCAGTTCCGAAAGTAAAGGACACATCATGGAAATTCTTGGCTGGTTACTTCATAGAGGTTTATTTATACTTTGACAGTAAAACTATGTAGTTATTGAAAAGGACCACAAAGTATAAACTTTATGTTTCCGTACTGATAGCTAAACTAATAATCTTTAAATCACTATAACAATTATTTATTATTAAACAGTACCCTCCTTATTCAATACATTATGGTTAATGTGAATTTAAAGATATGGTTAAATTTCACATTTGTCACATCTGTACATGTTTTGATCGTAAGTGGATCATCTTCAGTAGATTATATGTACTGTATATGTCAATATTTAGCAATCTATTGAAGATGATCCAATTAGGATCGAAACATACATAGGTATGACAAATGTGAAATTTTTAAATTCACATTAACCTTATTGTACTGAATAATGAGGATAATGTTTAATGATAAAGCATTGTTATATTGCTTTAAAAATTATTAGTTATTGAAAAGAAGTTTAAATTACAACATTTTCTGAAAATAACAATACTATTCAAAGTACCATATCAGGTCTACCTGACGTTAGCGATCACTTCGGCGAATGTTGTTGCGATCTCTTGATAGACGCAGAAGTCTTTCAACACTCTGAATTCCAGTCCATTCTTTGATGTTTCCAAACCATGATGTTCGACATTTGCCTAAACATCTTCGACGCTCTATTTTCCCTTGTAAAATTCGTTGTAAGATTAAGTAACACTCATTTCTGAAGATGTGGCCAAGGTAAGGAAACCTTCCGGCGCTCTACTGTTCGAATAAGTTCCCGAATTACCCGTCCCCTTTTGGTTCGTTATTGGAGCATCCCACGAAATCCTGGGCATCCTCTAGTAGATCGCCATTTAAAATTATTCCAAACGTTTCACAGATATGTTCTTGAGGACCCATATTTCCACACCACATAGCAAGCCTGACCGTATATAGCAGTTGACCATCTTCTGTCTAAGTTAACATTTTAGGTAGATATTTTTTTAATTTCATTTTTGTAAAAATACTTCGTGCTATTACTATCTTATGTTTCACATCTTTCTCAGGATCAAGTTTTTCAGTGACAATGGCTACTCTCTCAGTCTATCGGTTGTTTAGTTGTAAGATTGTTACAGCATTGACATGTCTGCTGAAGATTGTGAACTTGATCTTGTTTGCATACATTTTCGGTTCCATTTTATCACTTAAACACCGTTGAGCAGGATTTGGATATTATTATTATTATTATTATTATTATTATTATTATTATTATTATTATTATTATTAACATCCTACTAACTCATTTTGTTTTCTTCGGATACGCCAGAGTGCCTGAACTTCCCTCGCGGGAGTTCTTTTACTTAATGGTCTCTATAACAACGCTTCAAATAGCCTGGATTGAACTAGCCAACTCTTAATTAGAAAGCCAGTGGTTCTACCGACTATGCCATTCACTCCAGTATTTGTTACGAAGTGCCCTAAATGCCACTCATCAGGTTTCTAACCTAACAGAACTATGTAACATATTCCGAAAGGTGTGTGCTAGATAAATGTGTATAAAAGTATGACAAGACGTAGTCATCTCTATGCAGGCCTCTTGGAGGTGTGACTGTACAAATTTCTATTATCTGTTACCGCAGAACCTGTTTGGATAGAGTGGTTAGCTCAATGTGCGGCTGGCTTTGGCACAAGGAATAAATTTGGTAGTCATTTTGGCGTAGGCTGAAGGAAACTCAGTGCTTTATACCTTTCCAGAATGGAAAACCCATGACTGAATGTTTTCGGCTTCCTAAAGGGGAACTGAACCCGTGTCCTGCGGAGTGAACTGAGCACTTCTTTACCACTTCGGCTGAACTGCTTTTTATTACGGAGTAAGACGAGAAATAATTTTGAAATAACCTTAGCACGGGACGATTTATAGAAACTAGTAAACAAACTGCTTTAGGTCGCACTGACTCAGATAGGTCTTATGGTGACGATGGGGCAGGAAAGGGCTAGGAATTGGAAGGAAGTGGTCGTGGCCATAATTAAAGTACATCCCCAGCATTTTCCTAGTGTGAGAATGGAAAAACACGGAAAACCATCTTCTGGGCTACCGACGTGGAGTTTGAATCCATTATCTCCCGAATGCAAGCTCACAACTGCGTGCACCTAACCGCATGGCCAACTCGCTCTGCATTTAAGCAAACTTTGACGATTAATTAATTTAATTTCGTGTGGCTATTTCTAGCCGAGTGCAGCCCTTGTAAGGCAGACCCTCGGATGAGGGTGGGCGGCATCTGCCATATGTAGGTAACTGCGTGTTATTGTGGTGGAGGATAGTGTTATGTGTGGTTCGTGAGTTGCAGGGATGTTGGGGACAGCACAAACACCCAGTCGCCGGGCCATTGGAATGAACCAATGAAGGTTAAAATCCCCGACCCGGCCGGTAATCGAACCTGGGACCCTCTGAACCGAAGGCCAATACACTGACCATACAGCCAACGAGTCGGACCACTTTGACGATGATTCTTACCTACAAGTGTCTACTCAGTTTTAGCACCAGGAAGCGCACAGAGAAATATACTTAAAAAAGTTTTTGTAACGTTCAACAAGAACTGGGAAGATAGTTACGTAAGAGTAAATATAACTATACTTTTACAGCTGGTATATTAACGGGATTCGTTTGTATATCTATTCGCTTTCTGTGTACAGTGAGCTATAACATTTACTGTACGTTGTTAACGGTGAGATTGTTAGAATGTAAAAGCTACTGTTTGGCGACTTGCCGCCAGGAACCGGCTCGTGTGTTCCTTGGGTTAGCTAAAGGAAATGGCAGGCATGCATCACTCTCCCACCCAAATATTTACAGAGTGGCTTTCTAATGCATACCTTGTCTCTGAGGGGAAGTCTTCTGTTGCTTGTTTTCTTCTCGCCCCGCTGCTTCTCTAATGCTAACATTTTTCAGCTCTGTTCCTGCCCCCAAATATTCAAGAACAAATTACCTTGACATTGAACCATGACACCTAAATGATGGTACAAAGACCTCGCTGAGTATACTCTATCGACCAGTTTTTCGTGGTCCCTAAATTAAGGATCATATTACTACACTCCGGTAGCTGTAGGTCGGTAACTATGATAGAATTTTACTTTACTATATCTAAACAAAGAAGTACACACTTGGCTGCTATGTCACTGGCCAGTAATCTGAAATCCGTGAAAGTACAGTGTGCAATTACATAGACCACTTTAACGGGACGTACCTACAGAGACTTAGACAGTATTGAAGGGAGACCTTGTGTTTACGAATGTCGGTCTTGTCCTATGAAATTAGTACACAAAATACACAGTTTTGTCCAGGTTAGATTTTGTTGAAGCTTTATGTGGTAATGTGGTAATATATTGCCGATTTTATGGCTAGATTACTATATTCATTATCAAGACTGAAATATCTGTACTTGATCTAAATTTACAGGTGTCTCAAGGAAGCTAAATGTCGAAGAACTCATATCGAGTACTCCAGTTAATTTTATAATAGATGTTGTCATGTATTCGAAACCTCAGCTGCATGTTCCTCAAGTATATAAAACATTGACTCGGAATAATAATAGATAAGGTATTGGATTTACGTCGCAATAATTACATTTGTATTTTTTGGTGACGTCGAGGTGTTTGTTCACGTTCCAGTTAATCTGCCGACACCAAAATGGCGTATTTGAGCAACTGTGAATAACAGCAGAGATCACACCTGGCAACTAGGGCTCAGAAAACCAATACATTTTCAGTCTGAGCCACTCAGCCAAGCAAGGAATTGGTATAAACTAGTCAAAGAAGAGATTGTAAGAGCTTTTTTACACATAAGTCGTATCATACAATGTACCATTTTCATGTTGTTGAACTTCTTAGTCTTGTCCATAAAGAAAATTGTCTTTCTACCGTCATTTATACTGTACTATAAATGCAATTTCACAGAGGGAAAATAAGAGTGATTAAAATCTTATACCATTGTTATATTCACTGTCAGTCATCTGAACGGGAGTGAGCCATGCTCCTCTAGGTAACATCATTAACGTACAAAATAGGAACACATATTTTGCGGTCTGGAGAACTCAGTCTCTGCGAGTAAGTGAAATAAAAATAAAAAGTGATCTTAAATGTGTTATAGTAACTATCCAAACTTACCATAGTGTCTCGAATAAGTGCATGTTATAAGGATGAAGAGGAAAAATCCATAAAAAATTATAATACTGTCTCTTGAAAGCCGTAAATAGTCTTACAAAATACCGTGGCACTAAAATCTGGTTCATTATATTACTTCTAGGTTACTTTAAAATTTGGTAATCCTATGATGGACTCCGTTCCTTCAAATTTAGGCTTACCAACTACAACTACCCCACTTAAGAGTGATGAAAATTATTTGTTTCTTGAACCGTATTGTATTTCGATGCACAGTAAATCGCCTGATTGAAGATCATGTTTGTCGTTGACGGGACGATAGTTTGGTGATGTCATTAACTTCTGCTCTCACACTTAGTTGACGTGTAATTTTTAACTAGCATCCCTCGCAGATCCTGATGTCCAGTTTAAATTAGCAGGACCTATCATCAAACGGCAAAATACCCATTCGAACACAGTTCTCTCTCTGGAATGCGTGCTAAAACACACAAAAGCCGAATTTTTCTGGAGAGCCATTTAGAGTTACAAGTAAATGCTTATTTATTGTTTTGTGAAATTCTGCACTATTTTAGGTGATAGGACTAACTATTATTTTGGTTCTTAGTAGAGTAAAATGAGCAAGTTCTGCAAATCCAAAACCAAACCAAACCTCATGGCGCAAGTGTCCCGAAGGACCAGGGCCTACAAAGCTACCACTGCTCACCCCGAAGGCCTACAGATTACGAGGTATCGTGTGGGCAGCATGAAGAATCCTCTCGGCCGTTATTCTGGGTTTCCTGGAACGGGGCCGCCACCCCACCGTCAGATAGCTCCTCAATTGTAATCTCACAGGCTGAGTACACTTCGCATCAGCCCTCAGATCTGGGAGAAAATCCCTGACCCGGCCGCGTATCGAACCCGGGGTTTCCGGGTAAGAGGCAAGCACGCTACCCCTACACCGCGGGGCTGGCAAGTTCAGTAAATACCTATACGGTGTGTAACCGTGATGATGATACAAACTTTCGAGGATGATGGATGACGACAAAAGGATCAATTCGAGATAAGGAACCGTAGTCGGGAAACGCTCGAGTCAAAGGTTATTAATAATTCAATTTGTTGAACGTCCGTCCGTTCTTAACAAACGTCGAGGTGTCGAAATTTTGTCCCGCGGTAGTTCTTTTACATGCCGGAAGCCAACGATATGGGGCTGTCGCCTTCTACCCTTAAAAGCCACTGACCTCAGTCGGGTTTGAACCCGTTAACTTGGAATTAGTAGATCAACGCCGTATCCACTATACCACTATGGCTGGCAGTCAAAAGTTAAAGCAAAAATTGGCCTGATACTTCGGAATGTACTGTACAAAATAGGGGAGACAATCTCGACGAGCAGAAGAGGCTAGGATATTAACTCAACGACTCCAATGCAGATGGCGTACTGTGTAATGACGTGATCGGTGTGCGATGTCTGTACTGTAGGCTTTAGTCTGTGTTTACGGGTCGAAGTGAAATTGCAGATATGGTACTTGTGTATGGTCAACGACATGGAAGCAGCAGAGAAGCCTAACGGTTGTACAGGACCAAATATCCGCTTAGGATGTTTCCACGATTGTTCCAACGATTAAGTGAAACAGGGCAATTGGTACCACAGTACAATGACCGAGGAGGGCGACGAATTACACGGACTCCCGACTTAGAAGATACAGTGCTTGCTCGCGTGGGCAAGACGCCTGCAATCGGCATTCAAGCCGTTGCACTTCAAATTAATGTTTCGTCTATGACTCTGTGGCGAGTATTACGTGAAATGTAACTACACCCCTACCATCCACAGAAAGTGCAGTCTTTGAGTCTGCTGACTTCGCACCTCGAGCTGTGTTCAGTCAATGGGTCTTGCAGCGCTTGCAGACCATCCTCTCTTTCCTGCGTATGTGCTTTTCACAGATGAAGCCTGTTTCACCAGAGACGGAATAATATATAGTCACAATAGTTAGTTTGGGCCGATGAGAATCCCCACGCTACATTTGTGAAGATCCATTAACACAAACTTTCAGTCAACGTTTGGGCAGGCATAGTCAGTGATTACGTAGTAGGCTACGCCCGTTTCGTCCCCCCCCCCCGCCTAAATGCAGCAGTGTACACAGTGATGCTCAGAGATGTACTACCCACGTTCCTGGAACACATCCCATTTGCCCTTCGTCAACGAATGTTGTTCCAACATGATGGAGTCCCACCTCTCTTTGGACTGAGGGTTCGTGAACACCTGGGTCAGACAATCCCTGCAAAGTGGATAGGAAGAGGATGTCCTATTTCGTGGCCCACTCATTCACCTGATCTCACCCTACTTGATTTCTTCTTATGAGGCTATGTGAAAAACCTTGTGTATGAGATACCTATCGAGACTGAAGAGGATCTCTTGGCAAAAATTCTCGCTGCCTGCGACGCTGATCAAACGACACCGGAGATATTCGAACGGGTACGACAGGACCTTGTGCGATGTTGTCATGCGTGCATTGATGCAGGGGGACACCATTTCGAACATTACCTGTAAATGGAGCAGCTTGTGAAACTTGTGCAGGTAAATGGACTTAAATGAGTAGAATTTTGCTTAACTTTTGACTCGATCGTTTACGGAGTACGGTTCCTTATCTCTAATTGGTCCATTTTCCGTTCTCCATCATCCCTGAATGTTTTTAACGTCGATTACATCCTGTACATTAATGGCTCCCATTTAGAAAAAGTTAACTATTAAAAAATTACAGTAGTGTTTTATTGAATATAAATATCTGACGCACATCCATGCCGAATTCGTCCAGTAGTTCAGGCGTGGTTGAGCGAGATGTGAAGGGGCAACATCTTTTTTTAAATTATTACGCGATTTCTTTCAATAATTTCGCGAATGTCAGTTTAATAAATTGAAAAAAAAAACGTAGCATCGTTGATTTCCGCACTCATTACAATTAAATCGCTAAAAACTGAATCTAGCCATCGTCTTCTACTTCTATTACCCTACAAGGCTTTGTCCTTTATTTTTGTAGGTAACCTAACCTCTTTCATTCAACTAGCATTACCGCCAGTTGATACGTTCATCATCATCCGACGAATTCCTAATTAAGCTCTTTCTTGTCCGGCCCGGCGGTGTAGGGGTCAACGCGTCCGCCTGTCACCCAGCGGCTCCAGCTTCGATTCCCGGCTGTGTCAGGTGGTTTTGATTGTAAATGATTAATATCCCTGGCCTGTGGACTGCGTGTTTGTGTCATCCTTAATGTTCCTTTCCTCACATTCAACATTTTACACTTCCGCTATTTCCAAATACACGCAGGTTCACAACATATGGCGCAAAATAGGGGCAAAAGATCTTAGGTCGGCGCCCCGAATAAATAGCATTTTTAAAGAAAACAAGCCCTTTCTTTGCTTCGAGTATCCTCTTGCCATTCTTATTAACTGATTGTACGAGCAATCATGCCTGTGTCTTACTTTAAATTTATGAATGAGATATCCTGAGTCCACCCACTTTTCATTCGATCTTAAAACCAACCTATGTAAACACAATTTCAGTTAAGAGTGCGGCAGTCACTTGTTTGCAATAGCAATTTGAGTAAATTTGGAAAATTATAATACCAAGCATATAGCTGTATTTCTTAATTAATCCCTATTGAAAGTGTTGCACGTACGTTGCATATAAACGTACGATTTTGGCTTATATTTTTATATATCCAACTTTAGTGTACAACTACTACTACTACTACTACTACTACTACTACTACTACTGATAGAATTTCAAATTTATTTTAAAAATGAAAATAGAAAATCCACGGAGGTACAACTTTCACTTCTTTCAAATTTTTGAGTAGTTCTTAGCAATCTTGAAGTTGCCTCTCTGAAATCCGCGACCGATGGTATGGCGCAAGGTCAGGGCTGTAGGGTGGGTGGTTTAAAACTTCCCAGCAAAAAGTGTCCAATAAACCTCGGGTATGAGCTGCAGTTCAGCAGGCCCATTTCTTCCGCCACCTTAAACATCACCTCAACAACAACCACTGCAATGATGAAGACGAAGTGAAAACGGCCGTGAACTCTTTGTTATGGGAGCAGGCGGCAAGTTTCTATGAAGAGGGTATTCAAAACTAAGTTGTAAGGTATGATAAATGTTTAAAAATACTTGGCGGCTATGTTGAAAAATAGAGTAAAGTATTTAGAATCTGCAGATAAATGTGGTGTTCGGAAATCGTCTTTCGTTGTGTAGTTATTTTCAAACAGTCCTCACTGAAAAAAACCACGCCTCGTACTTGAAGAAGCTGAGAGATGAGGAAATTGCATTTCTCAATATTAACCATCAAATTTGTTGCTCATCTTTGCGAAAAGGTTTGTAAATTATGTACTCCCTTAGAGTAAGCATTTATGTTGTGAAGACCAAGGTTTTTATGTGTATTGGCCAGAGAGACTTTCTGAGAAGATGTGACGTACAGCAGTGAATGATCATCAGTGTCAACCTGGGTGTCAGCACACCGCAAGGAAAACGAGAAGACAAGTGATATCCCGCCTGGCTCTTTCCTCAACGGACATTATGCTGAGTCGATAATGGATAAGAATGAACTCCGAACGGAGACATTTTACGACTAGCCTAGCAGTCCATGAATTTCACCATGTGATTAATATGTCTTTACTGGGGCCGATGACCTTCGATGTTAGGCCCCTTTAAACAACAAGCATCATCATCATCATCATCATCATCATCATCAATATGTCTTTCAGCGCGCATCGCCTATTAAACTTATGTCGGTCTTGAGATGAGCCGAATCGCCTGAATTCGGTGGTGATAGTTAATATGCTCCCTAGGGAAAGTACAATTAGGCAACTATTCCCTCTTAACACAAATCAATGGAGTTCATACTTTTCGAATAATCGACAAAAGGAAAGGAAGAGCTGCGAAATGCGCGAAAATGGAAGATTATTTAGGCCTCATCGGAGTCGGAAGAGAACAAAAGTTTACCAAGGGAGGTCAGGATGAGAAAGCTGAAAGTGAAGAGCCTGAGACAATAAAGTGAAAGCAATACCAGACTGAGTTACAGGTCCCATGATATCCAACCTACTCTTCTAAAACCTTCTGGGGTTTCACTATTTAGCCTAAACGCGTTTTATGCCAGACAGAGGTTAACGTAGACGTATTTAAACGTTCCCATCTGCAGGGAGAATTTGATACTGAACACTTCCCATTCCAGATCCTATTATTCGATATTAAATTCCTGGTTGAACCGAGAATCGAACCCAACTTAACTATGTTAGAAGCATGAAGGCTATTTTACCACGGTGACGACAGTGCAGATATTGAGCACTATGATATCTTGAGAAATATAACGCTTTGTGAAAATTTCTTGAGGATTAATGGAATAGGAAAGTATTTACAGAATATTTTTGGTCGGGAATGAGTGAAAATAATTGATATCTTAATATTATATTACAGTTGATCAATGTAAAGACATTATGACCTGGTACGGCTCCTCTGTTGAATGGCCAGTATGGCCGCCTTCGATTCAGAGTGGTAGAGTTCGATTCCTGCCGAGCAGGGATTTTTATCCGTACGTGATTCATTCTCCTCACTTGGGGACTGGCCGTTTGTATTTATGTTAAACATTTGTTGATTACATCAAATCGTGTCCAAACATAATTACATGCTGTATTTATATGTGGCTAGTTAAGAAAGGAACTATGTTCTAGTTTAGAAAATAATGAGTTACGTGCACCACAGGACCTTGGTATTAATGTTGCACAAAATAACCTACTGAGGTTTTTTTTTTATAGAAACAAGCAAGTTATATGAGGAAATAAAATTTTAAATGATCCGTAGTTGGCCACATTGTTAATGGAGTAAAAAAGAACTAGAAAATGAAAGGATGTGGCAGAAAGTGAAGTGCTCTCTGTAGTTTTATTCACGAAGAAGGTTTAGATGATAGGAGCCCGTCAGATTTATAATCTTGTCAACTTCTGAGAGTAAGTACGGACGTTCACGTAATTCTGTATGAATATTACGAGGCCTTTCTGAGGAGTAAAGGAGTAAGACTGATTGTGTTGAGGCCCTATATTTTAATTTTGATGTTGAGAAGAATGTACTCACTTAAAGAAGTAGTGAATGTATCGATTCTATTTGTATGTATTCACATTGTTATATATATTATCTTGGTAACATAAATTCTGTTTAATATAGGACAGAGTTATAGTAATGATGAAATTTTACTTCAAGAAAAAGCAGAATTGTTTTATTTCGGAAAGGATTCAACCATAAATAATTAAATAAAAAAAGTTAATGAGATCTCACTTAAGTGCATGGAACGTATTAGTAATTTATTAATTTTAGTTCAATCAATGATCTGCATTTTGGTCTGTCGCCCAAGTGGCAGGTTCCCTATTAATTGTTTACCTAGCTTTTTCTTAGATATTTTCAACAAACAGGGAAATGTATTGAACATTTCCCTTGATAAATTTTTCTAATCCCTTACTCCTCACTCTGTTCTCTTGAATTTCAACTTTATCTTCATATTATAATCTTTCCTACTTTTCAAAGCTCAACTGAAGCTTATTCTGATACTTATGTCATTCCCCACCAACTCACCACTGACAGCTCGAAACATATAATATAGTCGAGCATCTCGCCTCTTTACTCCCAGGTCTTCTCAGCCCAAATTTGCAACATTTTAGTAACACTGCTCCTTTTCGGAAATCACACTGAACAAATCGTGCTGCTTTCCTTTGATTTTTTTCCAGTTCTCATATCAAGTAATCCTGATGAGCCATACTCTAACCGCAATCTTACCGGAGACCTATATGCCCTCTCCTTTATATCCTTACTACAACCCCTAAATACTCTCATAACCATGTGAAGAGATCTGTAAACTTTCTTAGCTACCCATTAATAAGATAAACCCAATTAATATTACTCCTAGGTACTTACATTGTTCCCCATGAGGTACTATCACCCTATCAATACAATAATTAATACTGAGAGGACCTTTCCTCTTGGTGAAACTTAGAAATTTTCTTTTCATTCTGTTTACATTCATACCATTGTCTGCTGTCCATCTCGCTGCATTGTTTAAGTCTTCCTGCAGTCGCTTACAGTCCTGCAACTCATTTACTATTCTTTTGAATCAGTAGGCTATCAGTGCATTATTGACATTATTTATGACCATACAGACATCAGTCACTACTAATTTGCATATAGGGAAGTCGCCCAGGTGGCAGATTAACTATCTGTTGTATTCCTAACCTTTTCTTGAATGATTTCAAAGAAATTGAAAATTTATCGAACATCTCCCTTGGTAAGTTATATCAATCCGTAACTCCCCTCCCTATAAATGAATACTTGCAGCAATTTGCCTCTTGAATTCCAACTTTATCTTCATATTGTGATCTTTCCTACTTTTAAATACACCACTCTACCTTATTCGTCTACTAATGCCACTCCACGCCATCTCTCCACTGACAGCTCGGAACAAACCAGTTAGTCGACCCGCTCGTCTTCTTTCTGCCAAGTCTTCCTAGCCCAAACTTTGCAATATTTTTGTAACGATACTCCTTTGCCGGAAATCACTCAGAACAAAACGAGTTTTCTTTGGATTTTTTCCAGTTCTTGAATCAAGTTATCCTGGTGAGGGTCCCATAAACTGGAACCAACTCTGTTTGGGGTCTTACGAGGGACTTGTATGCCCCCTCCTTCACAACCTCACTGCAACCCCTAAACACCCTCATAACCATGTGCAAGTTTTTAAGTCATTTCCAATTCTTGCGTACGTATGAGTATTTATGTGTTGGAAAACTAATGGTAATGCAATATAAGTTTTCTTACAAAATATTCAAGCCTAAATGTTTAATTTCATTTATCTTAAAAGTATATTTTTATTTATCTTTCATTTCTTAGTTAAGTATGTCCTCAGGTCGGCCAGTTCATCCTGGTTTTATGACTGGCTCTATCTTGTACCACGTCGCTCGTTTTTGTCATCTCTACCCTTGAATGGACACTACGTTCCCTCTTGATTCCAACAGCTTGCTCTAATCCGTGAATTGTTCACGAACTTTGGCAGTATTTCAACTATAGGACCCTTGAATGCTGCCATAAGTTTATATTGCGTCCACTTGGGGTATTATGTGCCACTGGTCGAAAACTTTGTATGATAGTTATCAAGTGGGAGGGGAGCTCGCGTGTGTGGACACCTATGAATGGAGGAGAATGAATAGGAGCTAATGCTTGTCTGGGCTTCTTTAGTGCACCCTGCATCAATTACCCGATAATAACAGCCCCACAGGGCCATTGAACACTCCCCTTCATATTAGATTGTAGCGATACTGCGCCATTTTTATCAACAAATGATAGACATTTCAACTCAATTGAAGGGTCTGCAAGAAAATTTAAAGCTAGATATATCAGATGAAAATGTATTTACCTGATACTACTACCGCCATACAGCAAACGGCATTTTCAATATACTGAGTGATTCAAAAGGCTGCGTAGAAACAGAAGTGGCCCATAGAGGGATTTAAATTCAACTTTCCAATAGGAATTCATATTCTAGCACAAAAACCTGTGTAAGGGCAAGCGTGAGATAGGAACGACAGGATTGCAAAACAAAGCAAAGCAAAGTCGTCTCCATACAGGCCATGAAGGCACTTGGAGGGGTGGACGGTAAAAGCTTCCACTACCTGTAAACTGGGCCGGGCTGAGTGGCTCAGACGGCTGAAGCGCTGGCCTTCTGACTCCAACTTGGCAGGTTCGATCCTGCAGAAGCCCGTAGGTATTTTCAGGTGCTTAAATACGGCAACCTCGTTTCGGTAGATTTACAGGCAGGTAAAGAACTCCCGTGGGACTAAATTCCGGTATCTCGGCGTCTCCAAAAACCGTAAAAGTAGTTAGTGGGACGTAAAGCCAGTAACATTATTATCTGTAACCTGGACACTTGGCGAGGTAAGTACTGAACTCTACGCCCGGCTGCCTTTGTCCCCAGGAATTAAACTGGTACTCATTTTTGATGTAGGGTGAATTAACCTGACAGCTGTGTGCACCTCGGGAAGTTAAAATTTCGTTTCTTAAAATGTTTCGACTTCCTGATGAGGAATCGAACCTACGACCTTTCGGGCGAACCTAGTACACCTTTACCACCTAGGCCAGGGAGCCCCGAACGACGATTTAATTATTCTTCCAAAATCTTCTACAATCTTAAACAATGTAGAACTGCAATAAAATGATAATCGTTTGTACACCACTATATGCTGAATGCGACAGCTTTCGTAAACAACATTCATTATTCAGTGTCCAACTTCATAGTGGTGAACGAACGACCATCATTCCATTGCATCTCAGTTATGCATTGCAGCGATAAGGAAAATTGCCCTGGCGGAGCGTTTTCCTGTAGATCAGGTGTGTCCAACGCGGGGCCTATAGATTACTTCATAGCACCATTCAAACGCACATTTATAGTACCAACGTCAAAAGTAGCTAAAAATTTACGATTTTTAACATAATAATTGCTATTTCTTTCCGTGACATACCAGCAATTGTGATTCATCCGTTCTTGTACTTAGTTTCACCTATACTCATTCAGAATATTCTCTCAGCTGCTGTGTGATTTTGAAGTTTACCGTATGTTGTGCCAGCTATATAGGCTGCTTTTTAATTGCTGCTTCCTGTTGAGTGCCGGGTGTTGTAGGGAAAGACTGGGGGATGAGGTGAATACGTTTACACTTGGTATATTTCAGTTAAGACACCTTCCGAGAACCGATCGCATTGCTAAAGTTTTATAAATCCGTCCTTCTCAATATTCTTACAAAACTACTTCTGTTCGCGGCCGTAGAACATTTATCTTCACCGAGTCCACATGGCCGGGACTCGAACGTCGACTGCAATGATAAGAAGCCAGGGATCCTTTCAGTCGGCTGTCACGCCAGCTGTATATCCTGACATCAGGAAGGATATGACAAGGAAGTGTAGGGAAGAAGGCTCTGATTTCAAAGTTCGAATTCCACCTAAAACATGAAGTATTGTCGCTGACAAACACATGACTTCTTTAATCAAGCACCTGATTTAAGTAATGTGAATTTGGGATTGATTTTGTAGTGGTAACTGTTACCTGTTATGTTACTGCAATAGCTTTAACTCATACTTGGGGTTTCATATCGGATTACAAAGGTCATTCTCGCGAGAATCTGCACTATATGTCACCGAGCGTGTTGGTCCTGCAATTATGCTCGGGCAGCTGTGAGCTTGCATTCCACCGGGCGAGTTGGTCGTGCGCGTAGAGGCACGCGGCTGTGAGTTTGCATCCGGGAGATCGTGGGTTCGAGCCCCACGGTCGGCTGCCCTGAAGACGGTTTTCCGTAGTTTCCCATTTTCACACCAGGTAAATGCTGGGGCTGTACCTTACTTAAGGCCACGGCCGCTTCCTTCAAACTCCTAGGCCTTTCCTGTCCCATCATCGCCATAAGACCTATCTGTGTCGGTACGACGTGAGGCAACTAGCAAAAAAAAAACCTTGCATTCCGGAGGTAGTGAGTTCGAACCCCACTTTTGGCAACCCTGAAGATGGTTTTCCGTGGTTTCCCATTTTAACACTAGACAAAAAATACTAGGGCTGTACCTTAATAATGCCACGACCGCTTCCTTCCCTACCCCGTGGTCGCCATATGACCTATCTGTGTCAGTGCGATGTAAAGCATTTTTTTAAATGGACTATATGTCGAATTGGAGGTATTTTATGAACTCTCGAGCCTTTAATCATTCCCCCTACAGGGAAATATTTTACTGTGTATCCCACGTTGTGTTCAGTATGTGCCACCTAATATCTGAGCTCCCTTGATGAAGTTCTCTGACATATTCTTTTCTATCTTATGTGAGACAGAAAACTTTAATTCCCTTGGACCATTATCTCGCCCGGCTTGTGCTGTAGTATGGATTAGTGGCCCTGCGATACAATGGCGCCACTGGGCTGGATAAACAAGCCGACACAGATTATTTATATACTGTATTCTAGGGTGACAGTAACTGGCAATGTCCAGCGCGCACAGTTTGCTCTGCCCGGCCACATTTCATACCCTTATCGCGCCATCCTCAACTACGCGCTGGCGAAATAAATATATACTACTGTATCCATCTACAAAGAAACCTCTTGACTTTTATAAGGGTTGTATATTTGTTGGGGTATAACTTAATATTAACCTATACATTCTTTCCACAGACTAACACTTGAGTTGAGACTAGTTCGTATGATTACCTTCCAATTCACCTATGTATAAAAAATTATAAATTCCATTTGGAAATTTGGAGGTAAAGTTGCTGTAATTGTGCAAAATATCACATAAAACTGTTCCTGAGCACTTTTCCTAGTGTTTTTCTTAAAATATTTTATATCTAGACTATTTTCCCCTAGTGTATTTCTTCGTTTAAATATTTTTTCCCTGACATGTTTTCACCTTAGACTAGTTTTCCCTAGCGCAATTCTGCATTTTCCTCGAAAAATTACAACAATTTATATTATTTGACAACACTAACCTTGTTTCCATGTAAGTAGTGTAAAAATTTTCAAGTGATTATCAAACAATTATCAGTTTATAATCTCATGTTAGCTGTTGCCTTCATATCATTTGGAGATGTTTAAGACGCATATGAAAATTTGCTTTTGTAACTACCATACCTGAATAACTTGGTGTAATTGCAGTATGCTTCAAGTCCACATACATCACTGGTAGACTTGGAAGAGGAAGCAGTTGCCCTGGCCCATTCCAATTCCCTCCACAACATTGGAATTGTTATTATGCGACAATTCATGGCGAAAATCGCACCAATAATGTTTCCGAAGGATGATATATCAGATTCCAGTCAGTTGTAGAAAGATAGCATCCTTCCCTATATACAGCTCTCACAGATGTTCAGAAGGAACAGAGCGACGCGGAAGCAGTGCTAACTCAACTATCTCTGTAGCAAACAACAAAGAGAAAAACCGATAAGACAACTGCCATAGATGCAGCAATTAATACGTTCCACTGTTGTGGATTACACCACTTATCAGGGGGAAGAAAACCGGGCGAGTTGGCCGTGTGGTCAGAGGCGCGCTGCTGTGAGCTTGTATCAGGGAGATAGTGCGTTTGAACCCCACTGTTGGCAGCCATGAAGATGGTCTTCCGTGGTTTCCCATTTTCACATCAGGCAAATGCTGGGGCTGTACCTTAATTAAGTCCACGGCCGCTTCCTTCCATGTCCCATCGTCGCCATAAGACCTGAATATTTACATTGCCACTACCGCCAGTTGTACAGGAAGTTAGCAGGCGGAGAGGGCAAGAGGAACTGCTCATTGTTCGAAAGTGTTCATGTAATCTTGCTCAGCACTTTACCTGTCAGTGGGTCACGAATGAATGAATGAATGAATGAATGAATAAATGAATAAAAAGGAAATAGAAAGCAATGTCCTGTATTTCAAGTCCGTGTTCATATAATGATTACCAATTACATATTTTCGAAAGCAACAATAGTAAGTTAGTAGGGAGGGAATGTGATCAAATTTATCTATACTTCCGTCACATAGAGTAGTCCTGAAACGTAAGGGTGTTTAGCTCTGTAAACCTAACAATTTTCTCCCCCTACATACTAAATACAGGGGGAAAAAGAAAACAGACCCTCAGAGCTTACAAACTACGCACGCAATACTACCCATTTATCTGATAACCTTTCAAGATAATATTTTTCAACGTTAGAGGAATTCCAAAAAAAGTCAGAGTGGTATGTGACTGGTGAGATAGGATATATTTGAACAATTTCTTGATGTGTGCTCCCTATTCATGTATTCATGTTCCCTAACATAGAATTAGCTTCAGAAGGGGCATTCTACCGTAAATTGCTTCTAAGTGAATTGCTGTCCAGGAGAATGGACGACTCTTAATGGACAAAACGCATTTTTAACAATTTCAGCTGAAAACCAGGGGCTGCCTGGCCGAGGCGGTAAATGCGTGCTCGGTTCGCCCGGAAGGACGTGGGTTCGAATCCTCGTCAGGAAGTCGTAAAATTTAAGAAACGAGATTTCCACTTCCGGAGGTGCACATGGCCCCGAGGTTCACTCAGCCTACACCAAAAATGAGTACCAGGTTAATTCCTGGGGGCGAAGGCGGCCGAGCGAAGAGCTAACCACTCTACCCCATCACGTGCCGCGGTTAACAATGGTGGAAGCCTTTATCTTCCACTCCTCCAAGGGCCTTCATGGCCTGTACGGAGGTGACTTTGTCTTTGTCAGCTCATAACCAAGAACAACTCTTCCGTCGTACGTTAACGTTAAGAAAGACCTCGAAGAAATAGGCCTACGACCAGACGACGCGAACAAACGAGGACGTTTCTATAGAACAACGTGATCTTTGGGACTTTCCAAGATGAGAAATGGACAACTGGTGCAAAGTGGTCGGATGAACGCTGTGCTCGACACAGCAAGCTAATGAAAACCTACTAGATCAATCGAAATTTGAATAAACGCCGGAATGAATAATGAAACTTATCTTGGTCCCTAGTTGGCCTATTAACGAATAATAAATAAATAAATAAATAAATAAATAAATAAATAAATAAATAAATAAATAAATAAATAAATAAATAAATAAATAAATAAATAATTTAGTGTGGCTCTCTGACGCAGTCCTTGTAAGGCAGATCCTCCGGTGAAGGTGGGGTGGCGTGTAGCCTGTGTATAAAATTCCGTGTGATTTTCGTGGTGTTGTGATGCTGCGTGTTTCATGAGTTAATTCTGGGAACAGCACGAATATCCAATCCTAGAGCGAAGGGAATTAATAATTTACGATTAAAATCCCTCCGTCCGGCCGGGAATCGATTCCATGTCCCTGCAGACCGAAGGACTAGAATCTGGCCACTGAGCCATTCCGCAGGATTCTAAATCACTGAAAGTAGTAGAATTAAATTGTGTGTTTATCGTCAGTGAAGAAACAATACCTCGTACATCATCTTTCTATCCATTTTTTCCCTTCAGACAGGTCATGCTCATAGCTACAAATGGATATGCAGTTCATCAGAACAATTTTCGTTGTGATCATTTTCCTACACATGTGTGTAAACGGAAAATGGAACCTAACATACCGTACTGTAGGAATGTGTGTTTGCATGACGCACTTACGCACTCCTACAGTATAATGCATTTATGGTCATTTTCCTTTACACACAAGCATAGAAAAATTAACATAGCGAAAATTGTTCTGATGAACTGCACATCCATATGTGGATCGGAGGCGTGACCAGTATTAATGAAAATAATGGTTAAAGAGAACGTGGTGAAACACGAGGTTTTGTTTCTTCTACGACGATATGAAATCATGACTTGTGAAATTTAGTACTGCTTCACGAAAAACAGTCCCCAAAAAATGTACACTAAATTTTTTCCATAATCTGACCTTGTTGAAAAGGAAATTGGAAAATGCACTATTTATTGTGTTTCAATAATACTTAAGGCTGTCTGTTAGGTCATCAGCCCAGAGGCTGGTTGGATCTTCAAATAGCACCACCAAAGGTTCAAAAATACTTTATAATAAATGTGCGAAATGCAATGAAAATTACGCAAACATTTTTTTTCGAAAATCCACTTCAAAATACTACACATTCCAGCTTTTTCACATCCAGATCCCTATAATGGATTTGTTGTAATTGTTACGGAGTTTTAATTCTTGTGTAACATTATCATATTACTAGGTTACAGCCCAAGGTTCTTAAACACTACTAAAGGTTGGGCCCAACGCGAGCCGAGCTGCTATTGGTTAACGAAATGACGTCACAGTAGGAGCAAAGCAGCCGTGACCAGAGCGCGCAAATCAGTAGGAATCTCATATTATCAGCAAACATTACAGTTTCTCAGAACTAATTGCAGACCAGACAAAGATTACTGCTGTTATAAGATTGAAAAAGAGTACAGCATAGTAACTTTTCATTATTTCCATCACGAATAAGCCGTAAATGTAACGTGACGGCACACTGACCAACGCTTAAAATTTATTAACATTTCCAAGTTCCTCTATTTAGTTAGAGGAAGGTTACGCGCTTTCAAATCTGTAAACATAGTCTAAATATTTAGAGATATGAAATCTTTGTCATATTAAATCTTTACCGCAGAAATTCCGTTATGGAACTATCGTATGTTAACATACGATATACCGGTACCGAGTATCGAGTTTAAAGCTTAACACATAATTATAACAGCAGCAGAAGTAAGTTCATATTCGAAACCATGCATAGATAGTGCTGGAAAACCTGCAACCTGTTTTCCAGTCTTTGACCGGGTCAGGGATTTAATGAATGAACCATATATAGCCTATTATTACAATGGGGTCGCCACTCCCAAAGTGATTTATTAATGACTGATAAATGCTATGAAATGATAATGGAGAGTGTTGCTGGAATGAAAGATGACAGGGAAAACCGGAGTACCCGGAGAAAAACCTGTCCCGCCCCCGCTTTGACCAGCACAAATCTCACATGGAGTGACCGGGGTTTGAACCACGGTATCCAGTGGTGAGAAGCCGACGCGCTGCCGTCTGAGCCACGGAGGCTCCGCATAGATAGTCTACTTTTTAAACATTAAACAATAAGAAAGAACAGGAAAAACACTTCATTAGAACACAGTCCTACCTGTGAGATTAGATGTCATGAAGTGGTTGCTTTTGAAGATGAAATCCACTGTCGTGCCTTTCGCCAATGAGCTGCTATGAATTTTTCAGTTCTTGTCCGAATGTTCGTTTGTCGTATGCGTATAAATATTCTCGTTCTAACATACATTTTTAATATTTCTGGTGGTACAGCGGGGAATTTACTGCTAATTATTTGACACACTTTGCGTATAATGTTAGGTATGCGTCACAGTTCAGCACGTCCGTGAGTGTCCTGAAAATTAACTCAAATTCCTTTATTTGGTTTACCATTCTAACGATGGAACGAGTAGACCTCCCCGAGATAACATTTCTATCCATCCCACAGGGGCTGTACCAGAAGAAATGTAAAGCATTTCCCCACTGGGACCGAAATCCCTCTGCTGAACAATCAGGTGTCGCTGTAGATTGCGGTGAATCATTTTTTTTTCTATTCGCTTTACGTCGCACCGACACAGATGGGTCTTATGGCGACGATGGAACAGGATATGCCTAGGAATGGGACGGAAGCGTCCGTGGCCTTAATTAAGTTACAGCCGCAGCATTTTCCTAGTGTGAAAATGGGAAACCACGGAAAACCATCTTCAGGGCTGCCGACAGTAGGGTTCGAACCCACTATCTCCCGAATACTGGATACTGGCCGCACTTAAGCGACTGCAGCTATCGAGCTCGGTCGGTGAATCATTAACGGCACGGTTTTCTATCGCAACGATACTGTACTATGAACACATAAATTTCACTCCAGCTAGTTACACTGTTCACGCAACTAACGAAAAGAAAATAAGTGCACCTCACTGCACGAAACACAGCAACTTAACAGAGATCTCACAAAAACGAACTACGACACACACTACGCAAAATACAGTAGGCCACTATATAAACCAACAGCAATATGCGGAAGGAAATAACGTAAAGTTATTACGTGGAAATCATTTCTTTATAAGACAATAATATATAAACAACGAAATGAGATACACGTGCGGTTGTATGCTACACAGTCACGGTGCTCCTGTGATGACGTCACGAGCAGAACGAGGGGAAACTAACATCTACTGCGCAACCAATCTGGGCCACCCGTGGTTACAGCCCATCCAAAATCTCTATATCGTATTTTCGCTAACAATAGCACTTACTCATGAGTGAACAATGGAACTCAAAATGGTAATGAAGCAAAGAAAAGCCATCTCCGTACAGGCCATGAAAGACCTTGGAGGGGTGGAAGGTAAAGGCTTCCACTATCCGTAACCTCGGCACTTGATGGGGTAGAGTGGTTAGCTCTACGACTTTGCCCCCATGAATTAACCTGGTACTCATTTTTGGTGTAGGCTGAGGTCATGTGCACCTCCGGAAGTGGGAATCTCGTTTCTTATATTTTAAGACTTCCTGACGGAGATTCGAACCCACGTCCTTCCGGGCGAACCGAGCACGCCTTTACCGCCTCGGCCATGCAGTCGCTATGGTATTGAAGCACTGATTCATAAACCGGAGAAATTTAATCATTGGCCTTTCTGAAATATTTTTAGACTGACTCATCCGTTTTTCGAATGACACAAACAGAATATTAATCCCTGACAGGCAGGCGCGAAGAGATGATTGATATATTTTAATGCACACATCGTGGAAACTATTTTGGGTTGAAGGGCGAGTGTAAAAGCCAGAAGCGTTCGGGGAACCCCTGTCGAGATGTGATTTCCGTTCAGAGTGTGGGGCGACGTCACCCAGCAGTAAACAAATCAGCATACCAAGTTCCGGCCGGAGTCGTAGGGGAGGAGTGGCGGCACGGTGGCGTCGCTGGCATGTTATGGGTGTCTCACCCTCCCACACACAGACATGTATCGAGGTCACGGCGCAAACCAAGTCAGTTCACTAATGAAATCAGCTAACGTTGTTATGAATTCTGGCGGCTGTGGTGTGAAGGACTTAACGACTGAAGCCATTATCTCCCACTTAACTTACTTAAGCCCTTAGTTATATCAGTTTTGACTCTGATCATCGTTCGTGAGCCGAGCTAACTTCTTGCGGCCAAGATCTCCAGTTTGAACCGAGCCAAAGTTGGTCACATTTGGGGACGAAAGAGTCCATACCTTAATTCATTGTTCATGTTAGCATTTAGATATGCTATGTACTTTTATGGTTGACATCCGTTTTACTGCTTGGAAATTGATTGCAATCTTCCCTCAACATCGCATGTAAACTTGGTCATCTTTAATTAATGTTTATAATTGATAAACGAAGTCATTCTTCATCTTCCGCGCCTTATAACATTTATTTTGAGTCCACAATTCGCGGGGATCTGGCCCAGTTTTACGGCGGAAGACCTTCCTGCCAACCCTATGTAGAGGGATGTATTCAGTGTCACGTGGGGGTGGTGGTGGTGGTGTGTAGCCTATGTGAGGTGGTGAGTATTAGGACAAACGCAAACACCCAGTCGTCGAGCCAGAAGAAATAAGTAGACATCCTTGGATAGAGGAGCCTCCGTGGCTCAGGTGGCAGCGCGCCGGCCTCTCACCGCTGGGTTCCATTGTTCAAATCCTGGTCACTCCATGTGAGATTTGTGCTGGCCAAAGCGGAGGCGGGACAGGTTGTTCTCCCGGTACTCCGGTTTTCTGTCATATTTCATTCCAACAACACCCTCCGATATCATTTCATCTGCTATTCATTAATCATCGGACCAGAGGAGAGCGACGGGCTTCGGCAGCCGGCACAATTCCTATCCTCGCCGCTTGATGGGGCTTCATTCATTCCACCCTGACCCGGCCAAATGACTGGAAACAGGCTGTGGATTTTCATCCTTGGATAGACCGGTAATAGATCGCCACTACGCTGAGCATTTGGTCAAGGAGTCCCACTCACAACTCTAGTATTAATTAACGAATACAGTGTGTTAGGACAACTTACACCAATTGAGCCTGGTATCACAACGTAATAATCTTTACTTTAGACAGTGCGATTCCATAAACAATGTAATGTCTACGTTTGGGAAGATGCTTTTGTGCATCAGATTTTGTAAACAAATAGAATACAAATAAGTGTCAATTAAGATTAACACACAAAGAAGTTCGCAAATATCCTAGCGCATAAAAGGACACTATGTGTGTGGATGATATGTTTTAAAGATTTCGGAGGTACATGCACTACACGAGGTTGGAAGTGTCTGTCTTTATCACAGAACGGTCAAACTCATTGCAACATTGCAAATAGGAAAATTCCTCTCAGTTTTAATTACTACGTTGATGGGGGTGAAAGTTCCCTTTGGGGATCAATGTAAGTACCTTGGTGCTAATATAAGGAAAGATATTCATTTGGGTGATCACATAAATATGATTGTAAATAACGGGTACAGATTCTGCGCGTGGTTATGAGGGTATTCAGGGGTTGTAGTAAGGATGTAAATGAGAGGGCATATAAGTCTCTGGTAAGACCCCAACTAGAGTAGGGTTCCAGTGTATGGGACCCTAAGAAGGACAACTTGATTCAAGAACTGGATAAAGCCCAAAGAAAAAACTGCTCGAATTGTTCTCGGTGATTTACGACAAGGTAGCGTTATAAAACTTCCAAAGTTTGGGCTGGGAAGACTTGGGAGAATAAAGACGAGCTGCTCGACTACATAGTATGTTCCGAGCTGTCATTGCAGAGATGGCGTGGAATGACATCAGTAGACGAATAAGTTTGATCGGTGTCTTTAAAAGTAGGAAATATCATAATATGAAGATAAAGTTGGAATTCAAGGGAAAAATCCCCCTGTGGGTGGGGGCGGTAGAATAAAACCCACGGTATCCCCTACCTGTCGTAAGAGGCGACTAAAAGGGGCCCCAGGGGCTCTTAACTTTGGAGCGTGGGTTGGAGACCACGGGGCCCTCAGCTGAGTCCTGGAATTGCTTCCACTTACTTGTGTCAGGCTCCTCACTTTCATCTATCCTATCCGACCTCTTTGGTCAACTCTTGTTCTTTTCCGACCCCGATGCTATTAGGTTTGCGAGGGCTAGGGAGTCTTTCATTTTCACGCCCTTCGTGGCCCTTGTCTTTCTTTGGCCGATATCTTCATTTTTCGAAGAGTCGGACCCTTCCATATTTTCCCTCTGATTAGTGTTATATAGAGGATGGTTGCCTAGTTGTACTTCCTCTCAAAACAATAATCACCACCACCACCACCAAGGGAAAAAATTTGGGCAAATATTCATTTATAGGAAGGGGAGTTAGGGACTGGAATAACTTACCAAGGGAGATGTTTAATAAATTTCCAATTTCTTTGCAATCATTTAAGGAAGGGCTAGGGAAACAACAGAGAGGGAATCTGCCACCTGGGCGACTGCCCTAAATGCAGATCAGTAGTGATTGACTGAACACGGAACAAGAGTTAAAAACAGTATGTGCACTTGTAGAAATGAAGGCATCATTAAGGCATACGTGCAGAGTTGTCAATAAGGTTTGCTCATGAGGAAATTGAATTAATTTATTTCATAGTTATTTTTTCCGGCTTCTTATCTGAATGGTCAGCGTGGTACTCTTCGGTTCAGAGGGCCCCGGGTTCGATCCTCGGCTGGGTCGGATATTTTAACCTTAAATGGTTAGTTCCCTTAGTCAATGGACTGGGTGTTTGTACTGTCCCCAACATCCCTACACCACATACAACATTATCCTCCACTACGCTAACACGCAGTATCCCATACACGGCAGATGCCGCCTATCCCATCGGAGTGTCTGCCTTACAAGGGCTGCACCAGCCTAGATATAGCCACACGAATTTATTATGGGTAATTTACCGTTTCAGTCTAGAGTACAGAAAATATTTCTAAAGCGTTCTACCCAAGGTTTCAAAAACCAAACCAAACCAAACCAAACCAAACCAAACCAAACCCCATGGCACTACAGCCCTTGAAGGGCCTTGGCCTACCAAGCGACCGCTGCTCAGCCCAAAGGCCTGCAGATTAGGAGGTGTCATGTGGTCAGCACGACGAATCCTCTCGGCCGTTATTCTTGGCTTTCTAGACCGGGGCCGCTATCTCACCGTCAGATAGCTCCTCAATTCTAATCACGTAGGCTGAGTGGACCTCGAACCAGCCCTCAGGTCCAGGTAAAAATCCCTGACCTGGCCGGGAATCGAACTCGGGGCCTCCGGGTGAGAGGCAGGCACGCTACCCCAACACCACGGAGCCGGTACCCAAGGTTTCAGCTATTTAAATTTATTTAGAAAACCATGTAATTCCGAGCTTCGAGGATTCTCATCGTCGAAGCGGGAATGTGTCTGGAACTCCATATTAGATACTTCGAATTTTAGCCTACCGACAATCTTAGTATATTTCTGACGTACTTGTGTAACTGACCACCTCTGTGATGTAGTGGTTAGTGTGATTAGCTGCTACCCCAAGAGGTCCGGGTTCGATCCCCAGCTCTGCCACGAAAATTGGCACGAGGACTGGAACGGGGTCCACTTAGCCTCAGGAGATAAACTGAGTAGAAGTGGGTTAGATTCCCACCTAATCCGTCCTCAAAGTGATTTTGCGTGGTTTCCCACTTCTCCTCCAGGCAAATGACGGGATGGTACTGTACCCGCCCTCTAGCCCTTGTCGGGTGCAGTACCTAACTTACGGCCGCGGCCGCTTCCTTCTCTCTCCCTAGTCTATCCGTTAAAATCTTCCTTTTCTCCTACAAGGCCCTTGTTCAGCATAGCAGGTGAGGCTGCCTGAGCGAGATACTGGTCCTCCAGTCATGTTGTATCCTCCCGACCCAGTGTCTCATGCTCCATGACACTGCCGTTGAGGCGGTAGAGGTGAGATCTCTCGCTGAGTCCGAGGGAAAACCCAATCCTGGAGGGCAAAGTGATTAAGAAAGAAAGAAAGAAGGAAAGAAAGAAAGAAAGAAAGAAAGAAAATGTGTAATTTTTGTTTTAATGTAATTTAATTTATTTGTTATTCTTCTGTAATAATAATAATCACACCATGCAAATGCTGGGGCTGTACCTTAATTAACGCCACGGCCGCTTCCTTCCAACTCCTAGGCCTTTCCTATCCCATCGTTGCCATAAGACCTATCTGTGTCGGTGCGACGTAAAGCCCCTAGCAAAAAATAATAATAATAATTCCTTTCTCAACTTGTATCTGGTAAATCTGGGGTCACTGGAATCACCAATGCTCATTTTGATTTATACCGGGAGTTTAAGGCCGGATGCCCTTCCTGACAACACGTGATTTTTGAGATAAAATCTCGACACAGTATCGACTGGGATTCGAACCTCGGCCTTCCAGGTGGGAAGGCAGAAGCTAAGTCGTTGAACTAATAAGTCACCCCCATTAATATTAATTATTGTTGTTAACATTGATGGTTTCACGGTCCGTAATTGTAGACATGATATACGCCTTTTTGGGTTTATGTCCTGTCAAGAAAATAAGGTAAAATTAAGAGGTAAAATAAGTTTCGCAGAGAACTTGGCTCCACGTCTTCGGGGCAATTGGTCGTCTCTGCCTTCTCTTTATATTGCCTCACCCACTACGTGTTCTTTATGTGTATCGACTGACAACTCATAAGAAAAACGTTTTTATTCTCCTGACAATAATCGCAAGCAGAGTTGTAGCTGTACGTGGTTATTGATATTGTAATCTTGGAGCCCGGATTTCCATGCAAATACATGTTTTTTAATAAGCTGGTTACAGTTCTCAAACTTTGCAAATATTCGTTGTATGACTTAACGATTCCAAATAACTGTTCTTTTTCCGTGTACGTTTGCATCTTTTGGCCTTTTTAGGAGAAAATTAATGCATAATGCATATTTTAAAGATTTAGGATTTAATAGCGAATATTTGGACGTGTCATATTGCATCATATGACTTTTCTTCTGACTTTGGCGCACACGTATTGTTAACTTGCATGATAGTGCCTGTTATGAATGTTCATTCGAAGAATTCGGGACCATTTTTCCTCGTTATACATGTGTCTATTACTGAGAGACGGAGAGAATGTATTCCTGGCATCCTATGTGACACTTATAGTTATGAATTTCATTGGGTTCCGTATTGAAGTGGGATTACAGTAAATTAAAATTCTTTCAATATCCACCTACGGTATTCAATACAATGACGTTTTATTTGTGATTCAATCACATGCCAAATGGTCAAGTGGTACTAGTTTCAGCATCTATGAACCACCATCAGCCTTAAGTATAAATTAAACAATTATATACATATTCCTAAAACATCTAAAACACATTTAACACATTATAAAATACATCACTGTAATGATACAAGAGATAAGTTAAAATTATGTTACAATTGGTTGCTGTAATATAAAATTCTTAAAATTCCGGCAATTCGTTATATAGTCCAGTCTGTGTACATCCGGGATAAGTGAATTTGTGCTATTTTGTGCTGTCTATGTGGATGACACTTATTCACTTGATGTTAGGTGGTTCCGGGGAAATTTACTTTGGACACGTAAGATTGTGATATAAATAGGGATAAATTCCCACGTCAATTTAAACCTTGAGCAGCATGCTGAACGTGTTTGTTACACAGACTGAGCCGGACGATGTCTATATAAACGAATTGCCGGAGTTTTCAGAATTTTATATTACAGCAATCAGTTGTAACATAATTTTAACTTATCTCATGTATCATTAGAGTAATGTATTTTATAATGTGTTAAAATGTGTTTTAGATGTTTTAGGAATATGTATACAATTGTTTAATTTGTACTTAAGGCTGATGATGACACATAGATGCCGAAACTAGTACCATTTGACCATTTAACATGTGATTGAATCACAAATAAAACGTCATTGTATTGAATAGGTGGACTTTGAAAGAATTTGAATTTACTGTACTCCTATGTGACGTACATACGGTAGAGGTCTTATAATCCAATTAACCAAGCACCTTATTATCTATTGCTTGAGTAAACATTGACGTAAGCCGGAAGGCCCTACGTCGATCTCTGTAATTCTTAGGAATATATTGCTATAAATTGAATCGTAAATTGTGCATTATTTACTGACGGTAATGATACGTTTGAAATCCTTATTTTGAATTCGTCAAGCTTCAAAAAGGCGTATTGTAATGAAAAGGCAAAAGTCCTGCAATTTGACCTCACTTTGTCCCAAATGTCTTCATTTAAGTATGCACCTCTCCCTTCTTGTGACGTAGAAAGATCATTTCCTGTGCTTAGTAATGTGCTGATAGATAAAAGGATGAGCTTTAAATCAAGATAATTTGGATAAATTACGGTAGTTGTACAAAGTTTCAAAACGAACTGAATTTTGATAGCGTGTATTTTTCAGTTTATTGTGCATGTTTGCCATATGATAGTGCATGAGTGAATGCATATTTTTAGATTTGATAGTGCATAGAAATCCGGGCTCTACCTGATCATGATTACGGGTCATCAAGTGTTGTGTTTTTATGTGGCACATGGGGAAATTGTTTCTCTGAAAATTTCTGAAGACGCGGAACATAAGTCCAAAAAGCCTATATCATGTCTGAATTATTTTTATTATAAATATACTATCAGATTTCAATATTATGAGAACGTATCCTGGGATATCCTCTTGTGATACCTTAGAGCATGTAACGACGAAACGTATCGTTTCTCTGAATCTAAAACGTTTATGCTTGTGACATGAAGAGTATTCTCGTTTGGTTCATGCTGAGCCGTGTCTGTTGAGGAGATAGGGCAGAGAAAGTACCTCACAACAGAGAGCGTCAGACTTAAGTTTTAAGTATTCACTAACGTGGCCTGTTTGTGTCAGCGTCTTGCTCCCCCATGGTCGCTCCGGACGACGAATGGGCCTTTCATTCTCCACCCCCTCCATTCTCGGTCGTGCGATAAGAATTATGTTCGCTCCACGACTGACAGTCTTAACGAGAAACGCTTCTGAAGTTGCGAGGGCACCACAAAACTGCCAGCGTTCAGATATAACCGCCCGGGGCCATTGGTCGTCTTTGCCTTCTCTTTATATTGTCTCAGCCGCCACCTTCCCTCACATACTACGTGTTCTTTATGTATATCGACTGACAACTCGTCTTAACAAAAAGTTTATATTCAACCTGACAGTAATCGCAAGCAGAGTTGCAGCTGTACGTGGTTATTGATACTGTGATCATAATTACGGTTCATCTAATGTTGTGTGATATCTGGCACATAGGGAAATATTTTCTCTTCAAACCTCCCTCATACATCGGCAGGGATTCGAAACACGGCCACTGGGATGCGAAAATAACCGTTGGCAATAATTATTACTATATTAAAGATGATACATTTCTCTAAGGAGAATAAGAGAGGAATTATCCACCTGTCAGTACAAAATTAAATGGAATAACTTTTATGACTTTTATGACAACCATTCATGTGAGACTTTCAAATTAATTGACACAAACGAAATTTGACAAAGCATTTATCGGGTGACATGTAATAATTTAAAGTGTTTTTAAGTTCTGTGCATGTAGTGTTTTAACGTTGAAGATAATTTTTTTACAACTTTTAAATACGTTACAGTATTTCTTGCAATTTTTCACATCCCTTGTTTCCAGACAGTACCTCGATATTTGACACAGACGTTATATTCACATATAAAAAGGCACCAAATAGAAGCTCAGACAAAAAGTACGTATTTTATGAAATTCTAGAAATAAGTCTTTTGGCACTTCTTGTAAAAGCATATGTGTTCATCGTATATTAGCAGCATTTCAATAATACCTGGCTGCATGCTTAGACTTTTCTATACTGAAATTTATGGTACGTTAAAGACTCCTGCGGAACGACGTTCTGCAAACTTGGTGTTCCTGAAAAGTTAGAGCAATTGAAGGGACGAGAAAGAAGTTGTTATTATTATTACTAGTAAATGAACCCGTGCTTCGCTACGGTATTCTACATTGTATACGGATATCGAAGTAAATTACTGTACATGAAGTGAATAAGATTTTTTCAATTGCATGTCTCTTGGCGTTATCCGAGAAACAGTATAAGGATGTCCACAGGCGTTGTTTCCAATGTAAAGTGCGAGTTGCGGAGTTGTGATGATAGCGGCAGGTCCACTTGTCTACTGCATTTCGCAAAGGAGTTGGGAATTTTCATTTAACGGCAGGCCCCATTGCCTACTGCGCGGCCACGATCGATTTGGAAAGTTTCGTTACAATGGCAGGCTCCATTTCCTACTTTCAGACAGGTTACAGTTGAGGAATTTTTATCATATTGGCAGGCACCTTCCCTACTGCCAGTCAAAATTAAGTTGTGTTGTCATCATTAAAATGACAGACCCGTTTTCCTAATGCCAGTTGGTGAGTTTCCGTTATAATTGCAGGCCACTATGCCTAACGTCAGTCACATTTTAGATGGGTAAATGTGTTTATAACGGGAGGCACCATTGCCTACTGACAAAAAGAATCGGGTAAAGGAGTTCTGAAAAAAAGAATGCACGCTCCCTTGCCTTCTCCTAGTGAAATCGAGAAGAGAATTATTTATTACAATGGTGCACAGAAGTTGGAGGTGGACCCCATTCCTACTGCCAGTCAAAGTCGATGTGGGAAGTAGTGATTATAATAGCAGACGCCCTTCTGCTGACAGTCACTATCGATTTGTAAAGTATTAATTACAGTGGCAGACACACACTTTCTAGATCACTACAAATCGACTTCAATGAATAAATATAGATCGACATACGGAAGTATATGCATGTTCACCTTCATTTACAGAATAACTGCTGCTAAACGGTATAACAGATCGAAAAACGAATTGTGCGATAAGACACCTCTGGTCTCATTTAGAGATCTATATGGCTGGTCCTATGATATGTTCTCGTAGCTCATCTATTTGAAGGTAAGATTGTTTTAGAAAGGTTGAATAGGGTGAAATTTATGTAAGGTTATTCACAGAGTAAATTACATTTCAGATACTTATATGACAGCTTCAAACATAGAATTTGGCTCACATATGGCTACTGGGTGGGCCAATATTCGTGTAGAATTTAATGATCCTATATTTCCTATAAGTGATTCTAACCATCAATTATATGTGTAAAAAGTGCAAAATTTAGGTACAATTCAGAAATAGAGCCAAATTTAACGTGTAAGGGATAGAGATACGACAAAAAGTCATAGGATCAAAGTTATAGATCACTCGAAATTGAACCGAGATTGTGCCATCCGTTTTGTGATAAGACTTGCCGTTTATCCACCACATACATAGAAAGGAAGGTCTACACCGTCATTAAAATTGACTCCATACTTCGATAATTTTCAGGAGTTAAAATAAAAAATTTAAACATGTATGTATATACAGTACAGTATATATAGATCGTCCCAAACTGACTTCCATTTATTAATATGGATTATATTTCACCCTCTTCTCTAGTGGTTCTAGGGGCGTCTTACTCGCAGAGTATATTTTCTAAGTAATAGGTCATACTTGTAACAATTTTGGTTGATAGCCACGCTCGAACATATATACGTCCATTATCTCGGTCATTTTCGACAATTTATTTGTTCACACTTTCTCACCCCTATGACAAAGTGGGCTGAACTTGGACTTTAAAAAATTCGGAATGTTACTATTCAGCTCAGCGACCCAAACAACTACAGATTCGACACTATTTTCGATTATTTTCATACTTCACTCCACCTCCCCCAACCTTAAGGGGCTAAATTTTGAGCTCAAAAACGCAGGCGTGTTGCCATTCATCTCAGTGATCCCGAAAACTATGGATTCGACACCATTTTCGATTATTTTCATATCTCAATCTCCCGTCGCCCTTTACCCAAAAGGGAGCTGAACTTTGACTTTTAAAAAATCGGGATTGTCATTATCCATCTCAGCGACACCGAAAACTGTGGATTCGGCACTATTTTCGATTATTTTTATACCTAACTCCCCTGACCCCCCACCCTTAAATGTGCTACGGTTGGCTTACCCCCACAGTCCTCGTCTCCAGATAGTAAGTCATAAGTGTACCAAGTTTGGTTGAAATTGCGCCAGTGGTTTAGGAGGAGATGTGTCATTTACACACACATACATCCATTTTTATAATTAGTAAGATTATTATTATTATTATTATTATTATTATTATTATTATTATTATTATTATTATTATTATTATTATTAAAAGCAAGCCCAAAACTGTGTGTAACCATGTTTGAAATGAATGTTCCCTAAGCAGATAGTTACGGCCAGGAGCAAGGAAACAACGGAGGTACAGACGCGCCGAACTTTTGTTAGATGCGTTTATACTGCGAAGTAAGAAGCATAGGTTTTCAAGAGGGGAATGCAAGGATTAAATTTTGTCAGCGTTTGGGAAAAACATCTTCGGAGAACTTTCTCAAGGCAAACGACAGTATACCATGCCGAGATGGAGGGATCAAAAGCGTTCCCTTGCCATAGACGTTTTAAAGAGGATATGTCAATCTAGAGAGCTTCTGTTTTGATACGGAGGGAATGGCCATTCGTAATTCATTCTCGAGGGTGAAACGGTAATAAAGGATCTATATATATGGCTATTCTTTACGGGAGTCCATCTATTGTAAATCGCCCAAGATGAAGCGAAGTAAGAAGATAGGTATTGTAGTACCATCTTCATGATAATACACAAGCACATTGGTCTTTACTGGCCTCAGAGCTAGTGGGAAAATAGGAGCTTATGTACCCCTATATCCCACCCAACACCCTGACACTTAGTAGAGAAGTACGAAAATTGTTTGCAGCCTCTTACTAAATTCATACTTATGAATGGAAAATACAATTCTCTTCCGCAGAGTCAAATTCGCAGGGAAGAGATGCCGGTTTTTTATAATTGAAATGCCTTATATTCTACTTCTTCCCGGCCACTTGCGAAAATCGAACCTGGGGTCCTCCGAACTGAAGGCTAACTATTCAGCCAATTATTATTTTAATAATGAAAATTGCGTACAATGTACATAGTGGGGATTAAAATGTTTCTGCGACATTTTAGTCTTATTTATTTATTTATTTATTTATTTATTTATTTATTTATTTATTTATTTATTTATTTATTTATTTATTTATTTATTTAATTGTCCTTTGTTGAAACAACATTTGGTTCATCCTACATGTTCAAGGAACACTCACAGCACACATACAAACAAATAATTATCAGCGCCATGAAGATATAAGAAATGAAAACCAATTCGTCCACATTCTTCATGTACATAACACCACACTGAATCTCTCTTCCGGGAGGAGACGGGGAGAACAAACAAAACATTGGCAACAATGCAATGAGCACAAAGTCACATTCTTATATCCGCGGTTCTCAAAAGGTCTATCACAGCATTGATAACTGAATTTTCATCTTGCACAGGTCGGGAATGGCACTTGCAGATAGCATAGTTCAGATAGAAGGCGGCTTGGAGAAGCATCATGAAGGCCACACTTAAACAAAATGTGGTTGAGATCTCCATCCACCGCACACTGACATCGACAGCGCGGTGAAGCCAAAACCCCTATGCGATGTATATGTGAAGGGAATGATCCATGATAGCCTCATTCGGATTACTGAAACCGTTACCGACCGATGAAACTTATTATAACATGGCTTAGGAGGGATGTTGGGTTGTACGAGATCATAAGCTCTACCTTTGTGCAGTTGTGATGTTTCTCATTCCGTAGACCATTTGTGACTAAGTTGTTGTCGAATAATGGGAAGAAAGTCCATCCATGGGAGTTTCAGCGCTCTAAGTAGACCTTCCGATGCACCTCGTTTGGCTAGTACGTCAGCATTTTCATTGCAAAAAAATTCCACTATGTCCTTTGACCCAAAGCAATGCTATGAAGAGTAGATGTTAAAAGCCCGCTCGGCGATGTCATACAATTAACTATACATTTGGAGATTCCACTGGAGTTTTTGCAATTTCTTCATAACTCTTTGGGATTCCGTAATGATGAGAGCGAAATTGAATCGCTTGTTTTGACAAAAGCGAAGTACATCACATATAGCTAAAATTTTCGTTGTATAAACAGAGGTTTCGGTCGGAAGTTTGAAGGTGCCACATTCTCCCGTTTGTTGGCAGTAATATGTATATTACACCGAGTCATCGAATTTGGAACCATCTGTAAAGATATGGAGCGAATCAGAGCTGGCATGTAGTTCTGTGTATCAGCTTCTGTGGTAAGATATCTAGGTAGATAGTATATAGGCAGTCGACGTGAAGAACAATATAAGCTGGCTTCAAATCCGGGCATGTTTCGTGTTTTGAGAGTTAGTGAGAAAATCGTTTTCAGTTCGTTGTAGCAGCGTAACAGAAGCTGTGGCTTCTATCGTGAACGTCGTCCATGTCTCTCCTCGATAACGATCAATCGTTTGAAGTGCAATAAGAATGGTATGGTGTAAAATAGTTGATCGTTGTAACATGAATTTCCTCCCTATCATTACTCGGCGCATTTGCAAAGATAATTTTCCAGCTTCTATTAAGGGAGCATTTGTAGGTGTGGATCGCATAGCACACAAAAAGATGCGGATCGCCCGAAATTGTGTGATGTCGGGTTTCTTCGTGACGTGTGCAGGAGCATTCCCATACAAAAAGCTTCCGTAATCGATCATGGAGCGTACCATAGAAATATACAGAGTCAAAAGTATAAAAGGATCAGCTCCCCACCAGGTACGTGTCACAAAGCGGAGAATATTAATCTTTCGCTCAATTTTTAGAAGAACGTGAGCAATGTGCATACCCAATAGGCGTTATGATGATTTCACTAGAATTGTAAATGGTCCTAAATGGATATCACCAAGCTGAGGCAAGGCCCTCTTCCGGATGGAAGTCACCACAGTGGATTTCTATGGAGACAATTCAAGACCATTATTAAGCAACCATTTTGCCAGATCGCAGGCCACATATTGTAAACGAAGAGATGTAACCTGGAAGCTAGAGGAAGTAGTGTGGACATATAAGTCGTTAGTATGTCTTTGTCATTCACTGCTTATTTCTGTAAGAGACACTGTCCTTATCGAGCAGACGAGGGCGTGATGTTTGTCGCAATGTGACTTGCATAATTCGCACATACATTCTATGTAGGAGTGATGTGTTTTGGTCGTTAATATGTTGTAGTTGAAGCCATGTCCGACTCGTTGGCTGAATGGTCAGCGTACAGGCCTTCGGTTCAGAAGGTCCCGGGTTCGATTCCCGGTCGGGTCGGGGATTTTAACCTCCATTGGTTAATTCCAATGGCCCGGGGGCTGGGTGTTTGTGCTGTCCCCAACATCCCTGCAACTCACGAACCACACATAACACTATCCTCCACCACAATAACACGCAGTTACCTACAAATGGCAGATGCCGCCCACCCTCATCGGAGGGTCTGCCTTACAAGGGCTGCACTCGGCTAGAAATAGCCACAGGAAATTATTATAGTCGAAGCCATGGACCGCAAAGCGGGTAACTATATGACGTAGCTCATAACGAGGACCTAGAATAGAAAGTCAAGTAATATTCAAACGCTACCAACATATGAAGAACTCATATTTTCCGATGAGAATTTTGAAAAGACTTCCTTCTGAAATTTCACATGGTAGCCTACTTAAGTTTTATTGTTCTTTATATCGAGTTGAGTCTCTGTAGACCGCGTGCTTAAAGCCAATTTAATTCCAGTGTTTGGATCTTGTTCTTCTTCGGGCTTTGATATCGTCCCAGTATTTCTGAACCCATAAATGACAGTGCTTTTTACACGTCACAAATGTGAGCATCAGTATGGAAGTGTAAATGAACGTGAAAAATGAAGGTCATATAGTTAAGAAAGCCATTAAATGGTGCTCTTGTGCTCTTTGGGTAGAGGTCCTCACCGTCTTGTGCGTGTTAATTCCATCTTAAAACCTTGACAGTTTTTGAAGATCTGTCTAAATTTGACTTTGCGTTAATTTTACGTTCTAGGATATCGATGTCTCTCGGAACCTTTTCACATTCCTGGAACCACCCCGGTATTGTTGACTTCGGTTTGATAAAATTATATTGTACCGTACCCAGGGGTAAATACCCTCTAGGACGATGCCTCCATTCCTGTATGAACATCCGACTAACTCAGGGTTGGGCAGAGTGTGGGTTGGTTGTCGATTGGGTCAGGATAAAAAGTCGAAGTTCTACACTAAAATATCAAACAATGACAGGAAATGGAGGTATAACACGAATGAGAAACAATCATAGGGGGTAAGATGGATTTATTAACAAATATCCCCGATCAAATCACACGAAAATAAATTGAATCAAGAAAAATAAAAATTTTGTAAAAGAAAAATAAACTCAAAGTGTAAAAATAATTCGAAATTAGAAACGTTAATTGAATAATTGTACAAATTTGACATTAAAAGAAAAACAAGTTCAACAAAGAACATTAATATATATCAAGGCTGAACTTCTTCTAATAGTCCAATGTTTAAGTTGTATGGCAACAAGTGTACGCAAACACTGCCATATGGTATTTCCGTATGGAGTTTCACACTATCGCATCCCAACGATACGGTTTCAAAACTAAGTTACTCCCGAGAGTCGTCAAACTATTTCCGTAAAATAAAAGTTACATTATAAGAAAAATTACAACGGAAAGAAAAATAATTAAGACGCACCGGACGCTATGTAAGGTATGCAAAATACTAGGGGCAAATCCTACACTATATTTACAGCAATTCAAATAATCAAACTAAACATATATGTACATCGGATATCGAGTAAAGTCTTAAATGCTACACTGCTTCTAATGTGAATCCCGGTTCACTACAAAAGATCTAAACAGAACTAGATAAACCAACAATACTTCAGCAATCGGGCTGTTCCTTTTAAAAACAACGAGACAAGGTATACAATCATAAATAATAATGTAGAACCATCCTGTAAGAGAAAAACATATAAATAATCCTTGATATCATGAAGAAAGCAATGGGCAACATTGCCTCCTTCTGCTGCGTTTGAGCGCTCAATAGCGCGGTCATCCGTCATGTACTTCCGGGTAGATTACGAGCTGTAAAGAAATATAGAACTCCACTACGCTAAAGATTGGATTTTGTCTCCCGTGGCCGCCGCAAGGAAATACTGTCTCTTTCACACATGCCGATAACACAGGCCAGGAATCAGCTTGCCATGAGATAACGCCCATCATCAACTACACGGAAACTCCCGTATATTCATTGCTTCTTAGCATGCTTGGGCCATTTAACAACATCAGACTCAATAGTCTGGAATTAACACTGTCCATTCTGATCACAATATACACTCAGAAGACACTAAGCAGGCACACACATCTGCATAATACTCTATCTTGTCAGGCATACCATCAGCCTGCACCAATACATTATAATTCAGCATGCAATTATTATCTCATTATTCCTCATGAATCCCACTGGCCTTTCCACATAATGAGACGCAGTTCGAGTCCTTGGTAGACCATCAGGCAAACAGAATCCAACTTAACTTCAAAGATCTTAATTTAACAACGACGTTCTGCAGCTCCTTCTGGCAGCTTCTGTAAAACCATGCATCATGCAATATAGCTATACCTGTCTCTCTGAATAACCGAAATAAAATGAATTGATACGTGTTTGACGTAATATAAAAATGAACCTGTCGATCTAGCCCTTCTAGCCTATATATTTAAGGAAAACTCGGAATATCCTACACTAAGTACTATATTTACAACAATAACTGATCCTATCAATCCCTCATTTTCCCAAACATCTACTCATAAAGCAAAATGAAAATAAAATAAACATGCATTAATCTCGTATCCGAATCTATCATAGTAACAAAATTAAACAAACACATGCCGTCAGGCTTACTTTATATGAAAATTAAAATTCTATCTGCACTGCCCTAGTACCTTAACATAACTTACATATCATGCTGTAAATAATACATGCGTCTTACTTTACATTCTACGTGACTCTCGGGAAACCAGGATAGCAGCTTCCATCCCCACTGCTTTTGTGTTTACTCCATGTTAATCACAGCATTAACATGTGGGAATGCACTTCCTTCCTCTACAGGTGTATCCATCATCTTGCTGGAAAACAATTCACTGGAACACAGAAGACTATTATTGATAACCTCTTCACTGCTTAATGCTGCGAGCCGAGATACCCTTTCTTTTACCAGATCAGCTAACACACTGATTCACATATATATAACACACTTCACTTAAAGGGTAAAAACACAGTTTTTAAAGCAGCCCACGGTTCGGTACGGAAGCTCCACGCGAATACGCGCCCGTCGCGAAATAGTAAAACAATAGCACGTTTCCACCACACTTGTTACTCAGCGGTTACTGAACACCGTCTTTATCACTTGAAAGTAAACTCTGCCAAAATTGTACTATTTCATTTACTGAAGTACAGTAAATATTGCGACTGCACAATTTACAGTATCAATGATAACCAGTTACTATTACTGAAATAACGCCAGTCACAAAGTTAATACATCCGCACTGTGCAAACTTTTACTACAGAGTTACAAAGTTGGTGCATCCGCACTCCTCAAATTTCAACTACGGAATACAGAGTTAGTACAACCGTACTGCTCAAATCTTTGCTACGGACTGACACTAAGTGCATCCGCACTGTTCAAACTTTTACTACCGAGTGACGCTCTCCAGAGCTAAGGGTTACTGAGGAGGCTTCGGTACGCCAATAATGTTGGGGTTCCCGGGTGTCTGAACTAACCACCAATCAGAGAGTTCGTCATGGATGATGACATAATACTTATTGTAATATATTTACAAAACACAACTCAAACACTAGCAAATCTCTTCCACCAATTTTTATAATACATTTCCAAATATATCTAACTTCAGAAACTGTGGAAAAACCGATCTCTTACAGAAACTGACTTTATCCACAAAGCACGTTGGTCATCCTGGAATTAATATTTGGCGCGGTGTAGCCTCCAGGTTTGCCAAATCCCTAAGTTCCCATTGGCTGAAATATCTTGCTTGGTCAGCATCTAATACACGTGTCGATCCTTGCCAACGCTTGGGTACGCTATCTTTTCTCACGGTCATACGGAATTATGAAGCAACATCCAGCGAACCACTTTCTTGCTCAACATCCGGTATCACCTACCTTAGGATACGATGCTTTCACATATTAGACTGTAACTTTTCTGAATAAATTTCACATGTTTGGTCAAATAATATTAAAGTTATTATTATGGGCCGGTAGGATACGGCTCAATATATTATTTTTGTTTTATTTGACATCTTGAAAATATGTCCGTAGTATATCATTATTTTCTTCTTAATCGATGGTGTGGTTGATTCTGTCCTGCTGTACCTCCTTTATTAGATCTCAATCCTACCTACAGTCAAGGTTGCTGAGGCATATATAATCCCTCCGTTTCAACAACTGTGTTTTAGTGCCCGAAATTGGCTCATATATCCATTCTAATTTTGCTATTCGTGTTCTTCGTGATCTGGTATATTAGGTCTAACTTCCATATCCTGACATTAATGGCATTCCATTCTAACCCATTCTGTTGGATCACTTCATCCAGATATCTGAAATGTTTGACTTGTTTAATCTTCCCGTACTTGGTGATCATCCAGTATGGTCCATCACTGATATTCGTCATATATTTTGTCTACTCAAAAGAGGTATGCATTCCTAATTTCTCGGTTCATTTCGGCAAGTTTATTGATCTTAGTCTATTGATTTTCTGAATCAATATCATTAGCAAAAATAACCAAGTTATTCGCAATGGCCAATAAGTCAATATACAGTATACACCCCTTTGAGTTTGGGACTAAATCTGAACCGATCTTCATTTGCTTCTTCTTGGCTCAACATTTTTTTCTACCGAACCAGTTGGCCGTGCGATTATGAGAGCGAATCCGCGAGCTTACATTCGGGAGATAGTGGTTATCGGACCAGCCTTTCGGCAGCCCTGAAGATGGTTTTCCTTGGTTTCCCATTTTCCCACCACGCAAATGCTGGGGATGAACTCCAATTAAGGCCACGACCGCTTCCTTCCCACTCCTAGCCCTTTCCTACCCATTCTCGCCATAAAATGTTTCTGTGACGGTGGGACGTAAAGCCAATCGTAAAAATATTTTTTTAAACCTCCACTCTCGAGTGACGTTTACCAGAATACAGTTAAAGGGGACTGGATATAGTCCACCACCTTTTCTAAGGCATGCTTTGAACGTAAACGGTTCCGAGATCACACCCATGAATTTCAATTTTAACGCTATGTTGGTGGGTGTCTGGTTGATCACGTTTCTGGACATGCCATCCCGAACATTTTCAGAACATTCTTTAGTGATTCCGGTCGACAGAGTCGTATGCCTTCACGAAACCAATACGTGTAATTATACCCTCCTTCGCCTTGTACCTTATGATGTTCTTCAGGTTGAAAATATGTTCTGGATAGGAACGTCCTTGTTCTGAAGCCAACCTGGTATACTCCGGTATGACTATCGAGATGCTCCTCGCCTCTGCTCTGGGGCGCCTGGGAAAGAATCTTATACGCAACGGCCACTACAGAAATGCCGCTATAGTTATTGACAACCTTCTTTTCACCTATATTATGTATATAATGGATATAGTGCCGACTGCCATTCGAATGGTATACTGCCAGTCTTCCAGGTCTCCTCGAAAACGTCAATGCTTTAGGCCTAATAAAACATTAAAGACCTGAATATTTAATCTCTATAAGTTTAAGAAATCAACAAAATGTTCTTCAAATACCAAATATAATATAATATTCAGCCAACAACTGTAAAAATTCTACCTTAAGGACCTGAATCTTCCATAAACAAAACAGGACCATAACAGCAACAAAGCCATCTTCATACAAGCAATATACACTGACTGACAGAGCAAATGCAACACCAAGGAGGAGTGGTTCGAAAGGGATGAAAGTTGTGGAAAAAACAGAGACGGCACGGACGAATAATTGATGTTTATTTCAAACCGATATGCAGGTTACACAATGCGCACGGCATCGACTCAGTAGGATGTAGGACCACCGCGAGCGGCGATGCACGCAGAAACACGTCGAGGTACAGGGTCAATAAGAGTGCGGATGGTGTCCTGAGGGATGGTTCTCCATTCTCTGTCAACCATTTGCCACAGTTGGTCGTCCGTACGAGGCTGGGGCAGAGTTTGCAAACGGCGTCCAATGAGATCCCACACGTGTTCGATTGGTGAGAGATCCGGAGAGTACGCTGGCCACGGAAGCATCTGTACACCTCGTAGAGCCTGTTGGGAGATGCGAGCAGTGTGTGGGCGGGCATTATCCTGCTGAAACAGAGCACTGGACAGCCCCTGAAGGTACGGGAGTGCCACCGGCCGCAGCACATGCTGCACGTAGCGATGGGCATTTAACGTGCCTTGAATACGCACTAGAGGTGACGTGGAATCATACGCAATAGCGCCCCAAGCCATGATGCCGCGTTGTCTAGCGGTAGGGCGCTCCACAGTTACTGCCGGATTTGACCTTTCTCCACGCCGACGCCACACTCGTCTGCGGTGACTATCACTGACAGAACAGAAGCGTGACTCATCGGAGAACACGACGTTCCGCCATTCCCTCATCCAAGTCGCTCTAGCCCGGCACCATGCCAGGCGTGCACGTCTATGCTGTGGAGTCAATGGTAGTCTTCTGAGCAGACGCCGGGAGTGCAGGCCTCCTTCAACCGATCGACGGGAAATTGTTCTGGTCGATATTGGAACAGCCAGGGTGTCTTGCACATGCTGAAGAATGGCGGTTGACGTGGCGTGCGGGGCTGCCACCGCTTGGCGGCGGATGCGCCGATCCTCGCGTGCTGACGTCACTCGGGCTGCGCCTGGGCCCCTCGCACGTGCCACATGTCCCTGCGCCAACCATCTTCGCCACAGGCGCTGCACCGTGGACACATCCCTATGGGTATCGGCTGCGATTTGACGAAGCGACCAACCTGCCCTTCTCAGCCCGATCACCATACCCCTCGTAAAGTCGTCTGTCTGCTGGAAATGCCTCCGTTGACGGCGGCCTGGCATTCTTAGCTATACACGTGTCCTGTGGCACACGACAACACGTTCTACAATGACTGTCGGCTGAGAAATCACGGTACGAAGTGGGCCATTCGCCAACGCCGTGTCCCATTTATCGTTCGCTACGTGCGCAGCACAGCGGCGCATTTCACATCATGAGCATACCTCAGTGACGTCAGTCTACCCTGCAATTGGCATAAAGTTCTGACCACTCCTTTTTGGTGTTGCATTTGCTCTGTCAGTCAGTGTAAGTAACCTAGGCACTAAGTGTTCATGTGTATGCCCTACCGTATTTTCCCCCATTTTCCCCCATAATTTACCTGGTACCTAAATTGGTGTAGGGCGAGTAAATATCATAGTCATGTGCTTATCGAAAGGTGGAAATCTCGTTTGTATTTTGTACTTCCGTACGAGGAATCGAACGTGTGCTTGGGGTTGAACTGAGTATGCTTCTAGTAATCTCAGATAGACGTACCCTATAAGAAATGACACTGACTATTTGAACACTATTACCGATTAAAGAACGTGAAACATATTATTATTACTAACAATACTAATAATGTGTTTGAGTCATCAGTCCATGAATTGGTTTGATGCAGCTCCATGCCAGCCTAGCCTGTGCTAACCTTTTTATTTCTACATAACTGCTGCATCCTACATCTGCTCTAATCTTCTTGTCATATTCATACCTTGGTCTACCCCTACAGTTCATACCGTCTACACTTCCTTCAAAATCCAACTGAACAAGTTCTGGGTGTCTTAAGATGTGTCCTATCATTCTATCTCTTCTTCTCAAATTTAGCCAAATCGATCTCCTCTCACCAATTCGATTCAGTATCTCTTCATTAGTGATTCGATCTATCCATCTCACCTTCAGCATTCCTCTGTAACACCACATTTCAGGAGCTTCTATTTTCTTTCTTTCTAAGCTGGGTATCGTCCATGTTTCACTTCCATATATTACCACGCTCCTAACGAAAGTCTTCAAAAATATTTTCCTAATTGCTATATCAATATTCGAAGTGAGCAACTATTTTTTCTTAAGAAAGGCCTTCCCTGCTTGTGCTAGCCTGCATTTTATGTCCTCCTTACTTCTGTCATCGTTAGTTATTTTACTACCCAAGTAACAATATTCATATATTTACTTTAAGACTTCAATCCCTAATTTAATATTTTCGGCATCACCTGACTTCGTACGACTTCGTGCCTTTGTTTTGGACTTATTTATTTTCATCATGTACTTCTCACCCAAGACTCCGTCCATACCATTCAGCAACTTATCCAGGTCTTCTACAGTCTCAGATAAAATAACAATATCATCGGCAAATCTCAGGGTTTTGATTTCCTCTCCTTGGATTGTGGTTCCCTTTCCGAATTCCTCTTTGATTTCCTTTACTGCCTGTTCTACATAAACATTAAAACGGAAGGGAGACAAACTGCAGCCTTGCCTCTCCCCCTCGTCGATTGCTGCTTCTTACCATAGCCCTCGAATCTTATCACTATAGACTGGTTTTTATGTGGATTGTAGAAAATTCTTCTTCCTGTGTACCTGATCCCGATCACCTTCAGGATCTCAAATCCAATCAACATTATCAAATGCCGTTTCTATATCTATGAACGCCATATATGCGCGCTTGGCCTTCTTAATTCGATTCTCTAATATCTGACGTAAAGTCAGGATTGCTTCACGTGTTCCTGCATTTCTTCGGAAGCAAATTTGATCTTCTCCCAACTCAGTTTCAACTTGTCTTTCCAATATTCTGAAATGAAATGCCGTATGGCTTTTAGTGCCGGAATATCCCAGGACGGGTTCGGCTCGCCAGGTGCAGGTCTTTCTATTTGACTCCCGTAGGCGACCTGCGCGTCGTGATGAGGATGAAATTATAATGAAGATAACACATACACCCAGCCCCCGTACCAATGGATTTAACCAATTAAGGTTAAAATCGCCGACCCGGCCGGGAATCGAACCCGGGACCCTCTGAACCGAAGGCCAGTACGCTGACGGTTCAGCCAACGAGTCGGACATTATTCTGTAAATAATACCTGTTAGAATTTTGCATGTGTGAGATACTTAACTAATGGTGCGGTAGATTTCACACTTGTCAACACCGGCTTTATTGGGAATAGTTATACCAACATTTGTCCGAAAATCGAATGGCACTTCTCTTTTCTCATATATCTTTCACATTAAATGGAACAACCTCGCCATGCTTGTTTCTCCTAAAGCAGTCAGTAATTCAGAGGGAATGTCATCAATTCCAGGTGCTTTACTCCTATTTAGCCCTCTCAAAGTTCTGTCGAATTCTGACCTCAAAATAGGGTCTCCCATTTCATCAGCATTAACAGCCTCTTCTTGTTCCAGAACAATGTGAAGCACCTTCTTACCTTGATACAACTGTTGGATATGTTCCTGCCATCTTTCAGCCTTGTCTTCTTCCCCAGAAGTGGTTTTCCATCTGAGCTCTTAATATTCATATACCTAGTTTTCCTTTCATTAAAGGTTTCATTTACTTTTATATATGCAGCATCTTCCTTTCCTAGGGCCATGAAACTTTCTACATCTTTGCACTTCTCCTTCAGCCACTATTCCTTAACAGCACTGCACTTCCTATCCAATTTATTCTTTAATCGCCTGAATTCTTTTCTGCCCTCTTCACTTTTCCTTTTCATTCTTGTATTTTTGTCGTTCATCGATCAGGTCTAGTATCTCTTGAGTTATCCATTGATTCTTACTTGACCTTTCCTTTATTCATAACATCTCTTCAGCAGCCCAACTGACATCATTCCATTCTTCAGTATCAACAACCTCTTCTTGTTCCAGAACCATATCATCTACGTCCTTGCCTTGATACAACTCTTGGATATGTTTCTGCCATCTTTCTGCCTTGTCCATTCTTCTTCTACTGTGTTTCCTTCAGGCTTTCCATTTAGTCCTTGTGCAACATGTTCCTTGAAACAATCCTTCACACTCTTTTCTTTCATCTTGTCTAATAATAATAATAATAATAATAATAATAATAATAATAATAATAATAATCACTGTACCAGGGGTACACCTTTCTCGGCTAGTTAAACTTGGCGCCTTCTCTAAGGCCATCTATGCCAATGGACTTGAACTTGTAAACTTCCAAAGATTTTGCTGCTTACCGTTAGATCGCTACACAATCGATTTGTAATTAATTAATAGAGTAATGTTTATTTTGAAGTTTGTTAACCTGGTTCTGAGGATGTTTTCTCTATTGTACCGAAGTTGTCAACATTTCCGCTGGTTCCTCCTCAATTATAATCAACCTATCTGATACTTCGAAATATGTTTTCTAGCCAATTAAAACCAGGAGTGTGTACAGGAATCCATCCCATTACTAATAGTAACGAGTTCTGGAAGCTTCCCCTTTATGGTACTATAAAAGCAGGGCACTTTAGAGCCGTTTTGTCTGAATTGCTCCAGTTCTTGGGAGTGCGAGGTAACCTAGGGAGGTAGAGGCGAGGTTTGCGTGAGGAAGATCTAGCGGTACAAGATAACAGCAGAATTTACCTAGACATGTGATAGCTCCTGCGGTTAGTTTGAGGGTATGGTTTCAGCCTTTCATCTCTTACTGTAATTTTTGTAAACTGGTGATTTCAATGTACAATTTTCGGCAAGTCTGAAGACTCTGGTTCTATTCCCTAATGGGAAATATGTTATGTAAAGAAACTAATAGTAATGACCCTCTGTCGTTTGCCATTCAACCTTGCATTGGGTGACTAAAGTTTTCAACTTTCGCAAATCTTGTCTTGGCATTAATGTTTCTACTTTAGTCACCCCGCTGTAGTATAGGATTAGCCTCCGTGTCTTCGGGCCGTAAGCCCACTTAAGGTTTTTAAGTAGTGCTGATATTTCGCCTCCTTGCCTTCTGTTTATGGCTGGTTATGTACAATCTTTTCTTTTTACCATTAAGGCCACGTAGTATGGGCAATTATGCCACTTTTTACTTATTCCCGATTGTAAATATTCCCTTGTGTTAGTTCCCATTGGGAACAGTGTCTAATGTAACTGTTCAGCAAGAGATAAGCCCACATCGGGGCAACAGTGTATTCATTCTTTCATGTGAGGACAACCGATGGGTTTCTGGTTAGACTATAGTGATTTTGGAGCTCCGACTCTTAAGCAGTGTAACGTACTGGAGCAAATCCTGCTCTTATAAAAGATTTGTACCTGTCAAGAGCAATAATGATCTTTTCTATGTAAATCAACAAATTGATAATTATCTCAAGTTTTGTAAATGATGTTCGGACTTCTAAGTCCCTGTTATTGTTAGAGCCGATGAGCTCATTAATAATCTGTTATATCTTTCTATTATTTATATTTTCTGCCTGTCAATTTTAAAATAGAAAATAGGAAAGGAAAGAATACTATTTCCAAATTTGCTGTGTTAAGTTCTGCTCTACTTAATTCCTTGTCCAGCCATTAAACTCAGACGCATCTTATCCCTTTGTGAACCACGGAAATGCCATAACGATAATATATTTTTTTAATCCTCAAGTGTACATTCAATAGTATTTAATGGATAAGAAGTTATATGGTGGCTCGGTACCCCTAATTCTGGTGAATTAGCCTTTGATTTAGTGTTCTCTGATAATAGTCTTAGGTATCATGTTCCCGTGTAAAGTAATGAAGCCGGATTTGTGACGGGGTGGCGAGGGAAAGTTCATTAGTGCGAACACGGGTTGACCACCTCGCCTCCTACCGAGAAGTGAGGGCGTGGTTCGGTCAGGATCTCATCAGTGAGTGTGAAATGGGTCAGACGGCCCTACTTGAGCAAATAATACTTCTCAGCAGATGTCATTGAGCTAAAATATGAGACAGTAGCAAATCATCCGATTAAAACTTCCTTAGATAGGCGTGTAGGAACGCCACGTAAGCTTAAAGCTGATGATAAAGTGATTAAAACTTCATACGGCTTGCGTCAGCTAGATTGCCGGCAACGAACCATGCTTGTAAATGAGTGCCCTTCCATTGTCTAGAAGAGATGCATATTTTAACGTTGAGAACTAAACTTAGAATTCTTATGAGGATCGTAATTACGGTACGTCTTTATAAAGAATTTAAGTGCAACCACATCTTTAAGCAAACATCATTGGAAGGTAATATTTATCAGGTATCCTTAGGCACGCTTCTCTCAGCAAGTACGGGTCTATGTGGTTACTGTAAAAGCCATAACATTCAATAATAATAATAATAATAATAATAATAATAATAATAATAATAATAATAATAATAATAATATCTGAATTAGATAGCAAAACCAAAAAAATCGGAATTTCTACCCTAATGAAAAAAATACGGCTTATGACGGGAAAAGCCCGGTGAGGAGCAAGATCTACATTGAGAACACGATACTGGATAAAGCCACCACTTTGAAATAACCGGGGTACGTAAGGACCAACTTAAAGAATCGGATATGCAGATTAAAATACACAACTAGAATGGAGCACTCAGGGTAATAATTAATAAGGTTCTCAAGAGATCAAACATACAAAATCAAATAAAAATATGTTGAAGCACGAGCGAATGATGAGAGTGGATTTAGCAGTTGGAGTACTTAGGGCGATAATTGTCTCCATGCAATCAAGGGCTCGGATCGATATGCTCGATAAAATATCCAGATATGCTCGAAAACCATGTGTTATATGCTCGATAGATATGCTCGAAAACCCATTATATGCTCCATATATATGCTCGAAAAACCATTATATGCAGTTAAACATGCAGAATATGCTCGAAAACACCGTTAAAAACTATAGAATGGAAAGTGAAACGAAAAAAAACAATAACATATCTTTATATACGAGTTTTATTTTACAATTGTATGTATGATACACTGCGATATACTCGCGTTCAAGTTTCAAGTATATATATGAGAGGTTTTCTTACAAAAGTTACAGTTTAAAAGTTCATTTACAAGATGTTCAGAATTAGGCGAGTCAATGAAGTAGATCTGCATTGGTCTGTACAACAAGAATTTTTTCTATGTTTTCAGTGTTGAATGATTTTCTTAAATTAGTCAGTAAAAGTTTCAGCGATGAGGACGATCTTTCGACATCAACCGACACGAGAGGTAAATACATGAATGATGCTGCTTCTTGTGCAGAGTAGTTCAGAAAATTCTCTGACGGTGCAGACTCGCCACACAGCATCCTCTCCAAGTCCAACGCTGCACTCGAACCGGGATTTCGAGCCAGCACGAACTCCAATTTTTGTTTCACGGTTTTCCCAGTCTCTCCAGGCCACGAGTAGGCTTCTTGGATGACTCCTTGTATTGTAGCGACCACTTCAACCAACTCCACCCCTCGCGATTCCAACTTTAGGATGGCCTCAGGAATGACGCTCATGTAGGCTTTTATGAAAGTCAAGGATGGCATCAAGCCCTTCATTTTAAAAGCAGCCTTAGCTTTTGCGATTTACTTGCTGTCCGCCTCATCAAATGTAGTGATCACCTGGAAAAAATACAATTGAAAAACATTAGCCGAGGAGAATAACAGAAAATTACAAAATTAGGCGCCGTATGATGGAGTAAACATAAAAGGTATGAAAATGATAGAGCAAACCTCGAAAATGAGAGGATTTTAAACATTTCAAATAGTCTTACCTCTTCAATTGCCCTATGATTTTCAGCGTAATACAAGGCACCCAAGATCCAAGTTCCCCATAGCGTCAATCTGGGCTCGGGAGGTAAAGGGAGCTCTGGATGCATCGTCTTGAAGGCACGGACGCGAGAAGGAGCCTTGACAAAAATTTTCTTCACTGAAGAAATGACGCTGGAAGATTTTTCGCGCAGCTCCTCAGCAACTTTGTGCATTGCATGGGCAAGACAAGTAACATGTAACATCTTCGAGTAGAGAAGCTTGAGGCTCTTTCCAGCCTCAGTCATGTAGAGAGCAGCGTCAGTCACCAATGGGAGTACTTTGTTTACCTCCTCATCTGAACAGTTTGTCCACAGGAAGCCTGAAACAGGAATGCATAAAATGAAGGGTGAACCGTTCAGTTAATAGGATTCTGACATGTCGTACGACTGTAAGAGATATTTAACTATCAGAACCATCAGAGTCTTCACTGAGCATACGTAGAATGCATTGAAATTACAGTCAGACTGTACTTATTCCTTTGGCAAAACGCTCGAAAGATAAATTAACAAAAATATACTTACGCAGAGATGCTTGCACTGCTTGCTCAATGGCACCATGGTTTGTCACATCTAGCACCCTGCACAGAATTAGGTGGCCCTTCCCCGGTTCACTGGGACCGAGTTTCCCAACAATAACGTTGCCCATGCATCTTCCACAACTGTCTGTGCTCTCGTCGATAGATAACCAAATTGGGTGGCTCTCGATGTCGTCCCTGATTGCGTGTAGAACCTGGTGAAAAAAGTACCTGAATGAATATTCTTCATAGAATGAAGGTATTATCGAGAGATTACCTTCATTACAACAGATCCAGATCCATTTTAAAATTACTTCTAAATTGTTTAAACGAGAATGCGGAATACGGCAATCGTGCATGAATTCATACCTTTTCATACTCTGAAGAAACGTAACTTTTACGTAGGGTTGACTCATGAGGCAACTCTCTTCCTGCAAAGTCCTTGAAATGAGCTCTAATCTCAGCATGTTCTACCTTTCAGAGGGGTATGTTGGCGCTTAGAAACGCCCTACAAACTCTGGAAGAGAACTCATCCGAGTGCTGTTGCTGATTGAACAAAGGTTGTATCAGCGCTTATTTCTTCTATTTCCTTTCTTTAATTCTTCGACTTTTGCTGAGTGCTCACTTGTGGCTTTATGTTGGGAAAACTGAAAACCCTTCAAAATCTTGATCTGAAAACAAATAGGTAAGTACGCATAAGTGAGAAAAAAGTACATTGAATAAACAAAAATAAAGCATGGTGGACTATGAAATTATTTTCAAATATTGCAGTAGAAATACGAGCACCCTCTCAACGATCCCATGAAAAACCAGCAAATCCAAATGTCCATTTCCGCCTCGGAAATGTAAAATCCGACGATCTAACGGGTCTACACTCCGAATTCTTAGACTTCTCTCTACTTACCTAGTAAGTAGGCACCGTATGCTGCACATACGGCTTCCTTGAAATTTCACTGTTTAACCAGTAATATCTTTAAGAACGTAGAAGTAAAAATGTTAATAAGAACTTAACTCTTTTTTTCGCACATTTTGCAGAAAGGAATTTTCCCGTCAGTAGAAAACGAGTCAGGGTCTTCCTTTGCACATCGTCGGAGTAAAACACACTTTAGGCATCGCGTACTTAGAAATCACAAGAACTCGATAGGTACGTACGGACACGATTACGACCTGAGAATAGAATGTAGAAACTTCACTTGAGCGGGTCGGATCTTCCACCACTTCATGGGAAAAACCACCTAAACAATACTAGTTCCCAAAATAGGCACACCAATAAAATACCTCACATTTCGAAGTGAAAGTATGCTTGGGGTTTCCAGAGCTTATCTGACGAGTCGCACTCTAATTCGGCAGAGGCCAATTAAGGTGTGTGAATGACCTCACTAAAGGTTAAAAACCTGCGGTTCTAATGTTCGCATCAGATAGGCTTTTCAATAATTATTTCTGTTTTCGAACTGTAAGGATGGTCAGGGCCCGAATTCGGGGGGAATTCGAAGAAAAACAAACTATTTAGTCGAAAACAGCAAGAATATGCATTTATATGCTTCTATTCTGAAAACCGCGATTTTATACATTTATATGCTCGATAAATTTGAATTCTGTTGGTCCCAGAGAGATGAAAATGCAACCGAAAGGCTTCTTTCAGTGTGTACTATTCGGGAAAAAAAATATGCTAATATGCTCGAATCCGAGCCCTAGAATCACCATGTGAGGGTGCAGGTAAGAGTGAAGTTAACAAGTTTCATGAAGAACTGAGTGGTGTTATAGTCAACCAGTAAATTTAGCATATACCGGGCGAGTTGGCCGTGCGGTTAGGGGCGCCTAGTTGTGAGCTTGAATCCGGAAGATAGCGGGTTCGAACCCCACTGTCAGCAGGGGGCTGTACCTTAATTAAGGCCACGGCTGCTTCTTTCCCACTCCAAGGCCTCTCCTGTCCCATCGTCGCCGTAAGACCTATCTGTGTCGGTGCGTCGTAAAGCAAATTGTGTATATAGTATAGTGACAATGGTCAGTTCCAATGCGAGAATTGGAAATGGAACTGGAGGACGTGAGAAGATGATGGGTAAATATAGGGAAGATACGGAAAACTAATAGGAATGGGAAGCATTTTCTGGACTTCTCTGCTAGTATAGGATTAGCAATAACGAATTAATTCTTCAAGCATAAGGCTACTCATCGCTACACGTAGGAGGGTACGGACATGAGATCTATAACCTATCATTACTGACTTTGAATTTAGGAAATCTGCTAGGAATATGCGCGTATTCCTGGGATTTTCGATGATACAAACCACTATCAGATCTGCAGTGAAGTAAATACATCTAAGCCTAGGATAAAGGAAGTGTAATCTGTCTGCACATTAATAAGGGTGCCGGGCTGGGTGGCTCAGACGGTTGAGGGGCTGGCCTTCTGACCCTAACTTGGCAGGTTCGATCCTCCCTTAGTCCGGTGGTATCTGAAGGTGCGTAAATACGTCAGCCTCGTGTCGGTAGATTTAATGGCACTTAAAATACCTCCTGAGGGACTAAATTCTGGCACCTCGGCGTCTCAGAAAACCATAAAAGTAGTTCGTGAGACGTAAAGCAAATAACATTATTATTACGAATAAGGGAAGGTAGTCTCCAAGAGGAGGAAATTAGACAGAAGTACATGTATATTATTAGTGAAAATACCAAACAATGGACAGTCAGCAGGATCAGGCTATAGAATTATGTAGAAATACAAGGTGGGACGTACAGGGATGCGTAGCAAAAACAGCAGGAGGATGCCCAGGAATGTCGGTGTTTGAAAAGGAAGAAAGCCAACATATTGGTGGAATTATGAAGTCAGGACAGCTTGTAAATATACAGGGTTACGCAAAAGTCCGTTAACGTTTGACGAGGCAATACTTTACGAAATATTGGAGGTATTGAGGTAATTATTGACATGCATGATTGGCATGGTATGGGGTTTTGACACCAAAATGAAGTATGCAAAGTGACCAACAGATGGCGCTTCATATGATACACAACATGCCGCAATTGCAGGCGCAGCTGACGCCCTCTCTCACGACTCCTCCTTTTAAACCGCGCACGGGTCTCATGCGGCATCACTGACGTGTTGCTGCCCAGCACCATCTGTTGGCCTGTGTGTGAATTCGTTGTTGGTGTCAATAAAATCCCAGGTCATGTCAAGAACGTGTGGACCGGGCGAGTTGGCCGTGCTGTTAGGGGCGCGCAGCTGTGAGCTTGCATCCGGGAGATAGTGGGTTCGAACCTCACTGTCGGCAGCCCTGAAGATGTTTTTCCGTGGTTTACTATTTTCACACCAGGCAAATGCTGGGGCTGTACCTTAAGTAAGGCAACGGCCACTACGTTCCCATTCCTAGGCCTTTCCTATCCTATCGTCGCCATAAGAGCTATCTGTGTCGATGCGACCTAGAGCAAAGGAAGAATGTGTGGCCATTTGTACCTGACGTGTTGCTGTCCAGCGCCATCTGCTTTTCGTTTTGTGTACTTTATTTCGATATCAATAAAACCCCATGTCATGCCAATCATGTGTGTCAATGTGTGTCTCTACCTCCATTATTTCGTGAAGTATTACCTCGTTAATTGTCAACAGACGTTTGAGTCACCCTGTACAAAGAACTGGTGCAGTAAGGTAATAATATGGAGCTGAATGGGACAGAGGAAAACAAGTCATTGTGGAGTTCAAGAAGTAGTCATGGGAAGATTTCGACAATAACCTGGAAATTGTTCATCAAGTGGGAGGGTGAGTTTTCTGGACAGTATTAAAGGATCTTAGAAAGATAGGTGAAAAAGAAATGAATAGTATTTTGGGTAACTTAGGTGAACTGATGGTAATTCCCAGTGAATCACTGGACGAGTGGAAGAAATATTTTGAAAATCATCTCACTGCAAAAGGTAATCGTTTGTTGAAGTCGCAAACAATCAAGTTCATGGTGACGAGATCACCGATGACAGTGAAATGACGCTCGAGGTAGTAGAAAGGAAACCTAATTAACAGAATGAAAGTGAGTGTAAAGGTTATCATGTGAACGAATTACTATACGAGCGTAAATGTGTGAATAATGTAATTATTGTAAATGTCCGACTCGTTCGTTGAATGGTCAGCGTTCTGGCCTTCGCTTCAGAGGGTCCCAGGTTCGATTCTCGACCGGGTCGGAGATTTTAATCGCTTCAGATTAATTCTTCTGACTCGGGGACTGGGTGTATGTGTCCGTCCTAACACTCTCCTCATCATA